>NC_133655.1:266833013-267168458 GCF_009905375.1 Apium graveolens | reverse complement strand
GAAAAGATGCAACTAATATTTGGTTCTACAACTTCTCATTCACAATATGTGAAGCATAGCACAAAAGTGGAATCAATTATTATGGAACTCAAGCCAGTAGGGAGGCATAAGGATGGAGAAACTTCTTCCAAAGATCTGCAACCTATGGTTCTCAAGCCCAACAACAGATCCAATAAGGACTCTACAAAGAATCCTCTAAAAGAGGTGGATTTTTCTCTTCCAAAAGCTTATGAGGACAAGCTTTTAGGTAGAAGTATTGTATATCTCAAAGAGACCATGGATGAGGCTGTAAGGAGAAACATGGCTATTATCTTCAGAGAGGGAAAGAGCATATGTGTGATGCAAGGACATCCCAAATTCTCAATAGCCAAGAGGGAAGAAACCAAAAGGTTGAAGGAAGAAGCCAAACAGCTAAAGGCTGACAAAAGAGCACAAGCAAAGCTTGAAAAACAGCTAAAGTCAAGTCAGGCTGAAGAACATAAAGAAATTGAAGACAAAGGTGAAGATGAAGCTATGGGGGACATGGTTGGTACTGAGATGGAGGAAAGAAGTAAGGAAGAATGGCAGAAAGGGAAAAGAAAGAAGGTCAATGCAAAGAGAAAGAAGGTAGATAAGACTGAAGAAACCCAATCAATATCCAAACCACTACCCTCTATTCCTGAACCAATTGTACCTGACCCCTTCATGAACATTCATGGTGAAACAATCATTCCCAAGGAGGAACCAATTGATTGGGACACCATCAAATTGCCCACCTTCCTAACCTCTTCTTCACCATCAAAGAAGCAGAAAAGAAGAATCAAATCAACACCCTCTAAAGCCTCAATCAAATTCACACAGAAGCCTAAGCCTAAACCTCAAACCTCTAAAGATGATTATGTTCACATCTGTGACATAAAAGAATTTTCAGACATTGAACTCTATCTGGATGAGTTGGAGGAAGTAAGGGGAATAGCTGCCTACAGACAGCTACCAGAAAGACTAGTGTTCAAATACAAAGGAGTTGGGGAAAGAACATGGCCTCTTCACAGAATTCTGAATGAAGGCTACTCTACCTTGATTAGAGTCTACTCAGCCATACAAAAGGATTCTGGCTTTACCAGGACTGCCAAGACTGAGATTCTCAACAAGATTGCCAACATAAGGAAAACTTGGAGGGAGCCCAATGCTTTGCCTAGAACTTTACTCATTCAAGAAAGAGGAATTACAATTCACAAATCACCTCATTGGTTGATGGAGTTCAGAGACAACAAAGGAGTCAGAAGATTTTTCAGAATTGAAGATCAGCTAAAGATTGCCAGTAATGAAACTCTCAAGGATATGCAATCTAAGTTAGATATCAATGAAGAAGATGAAGCTGAATTCTACAGACAACTTCAACTTCAAATAGAGGAGAATGACAGGAGGCTAGGAAAGAAAACCAGGGATCAAAGGAAAAGAAAGTAATTTGCTCAGGCTAAAGGAGCACCCTTGGAAACAATGTAATTCTTCAATTCCATCTCAGCATATACATTTTTGTAGCACTTTTGAATTTCTGCTTTATTACAGTTTATATATTTGTTAAGTGTTTTGTTATCATCAAGCTAAACCCAAATTTATGCCTACAGTTCTAGTAGACATAAATAGGGGGAGATTGTTAGGAATATGTGTATTAGTTTGATGATGAGTTAAGCAAAACACTTAAGTAGAAATCTAGTGTTTGTAACCTCAACGGATAAGACCATCTTGGCTATCCGTTGAAGGAGTAGTTGTACTTAGCAATAAGTTTAGTATTGTAGCACATTTCACTCTCTGGTTTCAAGTTGTAATTCTTAGATGTTGTTAGGAAATAATCAGTCATGTTGACTATTAATGGATGTACAAATAGGAGGGCTAATTGTAAATATTTCATGCCTTGTAATTTTGTATAAGTGAAGAAGTGTCAACGGATATTGAAGACCTTCAACGGATAAGAAACAAAGCTTCAACGGATGTCTCTATTGCTTCAACGGATAATATCCATCAACGGATAAGTGCTTCAACGGATAAAGACTTCAACTGATAATGCATCAACGGATAAAGCTTCAACGGATAAAGCCTCAACGGATAAGGCATCAACGGATGAAAGCTTCAACGGATGCTTAGTTCATTAGCAGTTGATAGTGACAATTCACAAGCTGACAGAGGCACATGGGTTGACAGAGACATACTGGAATGTGGAAGCCTCTAGGAGGAATCGAGAAAATGCAGCATTTCCATTCTGATGCAAACAAGGAAGTATTCAAAGATTTACAGATTATCCTAGATTGCATTGGATAGAGAAATGAAGAAGAAACATGTGAAGAATCTTTTCAATTATATTTTACAGTTTGTCTTCACTTGTAAACTTGGTGATATATAAACCAAGTAGCAGCTAGTAATTAGATATGAATTTTCCTGAGCTGTTTAGAAATATCAAAAGAGAAAATCATCTAGTTTGTACTAGGAAGCAGCTGTGATTTAATTCTTCGAATCACAGATTTTCTGAAATAACACATCTCTGGTGGAACAACAAATCCACCAGAAAAGTTTATAAGTTCTTTGTGCTCATTACATTTGTGTTTGAATATATATCTGTCTGCATCAGCTTCAAGCAATTCACACACATTTGATCACTCAAACACTTAGCCTTAGAAACTACTCAAAACTTGAAAAAGTTTTGAGATTTACATTCAACCCCCCTTCTGTAAATCTCATTGTTAGTCCACTGGGAATAACAGCTAAAAATAAGACAATTCCACGGATGAGGATAAATCAGTTATCCGTCGAGTCATAAAATATTCCAGAAAAATAATTGATTTTATTAACAAAATGTATACCGACAGATGATTAAACTCGATGGATAATGATCATCCGTCGAGATGTAAATTTTGACTTAGCCAAAATTTCATCCAAGACTGAAAAACTAATTAAATTTCTGGCTACAATACAACTTGCAAATTATTAAAAAGATTCAATAGTAATTTAGCATACCTAACTCACTTACCAACCTTGAAAAGGTGGATTCATCCAGTGGCTTGGTAAATATATCTGCAAGCTGCTTTTCACTTGGAACAAAATGTAGTTCCACAATACCATTCATTACATGTTCCCTTATGAAGTGGTACTTGATGTCTATGTGCTTTGTTCTTGAATGTTGTACTGGATTTTCAGTGATGGCAATTGCACTTGTGTTATCACAGAAAATTGGAATTCTTTCCACTTGCATACCATAGTCTAGCAATTGGTTTCTCATCCACAAAATTTGTGCACAGCAACTACCAGCAGCAATATACTCAGCTTCAGCTGAAGAAGTAAAAACTGAATTTTACTTTTTACTGAACCAGGACACAAGCTTGTTTCCTAGAAATTGACAGGTTCATGTTATACTTTTTCTATCAATTCTACAACCTGCATAATTTGCATCTGAATAA
Source organism: Apium graveolens (assembly GCF_009905375.1). Classification (NCBI taxonomy): domain Eukaryota; kingdom Viridiplantae; phylum Streptophyta; class Magnoliopsida; order Apiales; family Apiaceae; genus Apium; species Apium graveolens. The sequence goes on along the minus strand of NC_133655.1, from coordinate 267,165,027 downwards.
CCAGTTAGATCAAAATCAGAATCTCTAGGGTACCAAATGCCAAATTTTGGTGTTCCCTTGAGATATCTGAAAATTCTCTTAATAGCTACTAAGTGAGATTCTCTAGGATCAGTCTGAAATCTAGCACAAAGACATGTAGCAAACATTATATCTGGCCTACTAGCTATTAAGTACGGAAGTGAGCCAACCATGCCTCTATAACTTGAAATATCCACAGACTTTTTAGTAGTGTTTAATTCAAGCTTAGTTGCAGTGGCCATGGGAGTTTTTGCAGATGTGCAATCCATTAGATCAAACTTCTTTAAAAGATCATAATATATTTAGTTTGACTAATGAATATTCCATCACTAACTTGCTTAACTTGTAAACCAAGAAAGTAAGTTAGTTCTCCCATCATGCTTATTTCATACGTACTTGGCATCAATTTTGGAAAACATTTTGCAAAGTTTCTCATCCGTAGAGCCAAAAATAATGTCATCTACATAAATTTGAACAAGTATACTAGAGCCATTAACATTTCTAAAGAATAAGGTTTTATCTACAGTACCTCTAGTGAAGTCTCTAAAAGAAACTTTGACAAAGTGTCATACCAGGCTCTAGGTGCTTGTTTCAGTCCATAAAGTGCTTTCAAAAGATAGTAGACATATTCTGGAAAATTTGGATCTTCAAAACCAGGAGGTTGACTGACATAGACTTCCTCCTCCAAATCTCCATTCAGAAAGGCACTTTTGGCATCCATTTGATAGACCTTGAAATTGGCATGGGCTGCATAGGCTAAGAAAATTATGATGGCTTCAAGTCTTGCAACATGAGCAAATGTTTCATCAAAATCTATTCCTTCTTGTTGACAATAGCCCTTGGCAACCAGTCTAGCTTTGTTCTTAACTATTATGCCATTTTCATCCATCTTGTTTCTGAATACCCATTTGGTGTCTATTGGATTCTTTCCTTTAGGCTTGGGTACCAACTTCCACACCTTATTCCTTTCAAATTGGTTTAGCTCCTCCTGCATAGCAAAATCCAATCAGGATCCAATAAAGCTTCTTCTACCTTCTTTGGTTCTTCCTTAGAGAGGAAGCTGTTATATAGACATTCTTCCTGAGTTGCTCTCCTTGTTTGAATTCTAGAAGATACATCACCAATGATGAGCTCAAAGGGGTGATCCTTTGTCCATTTCCTTTGTTGAGGTAGATTAGCTCTAGATGAAGAGGCCTCATTGTTGTCTCGATGTGTGATTGAGTTTTGATTGTTAGAAACTCCCCCTAAGTTTATGGATCTTTGATTTGTGAAAGGGGAACTTTATGTAAGTGATCTATTCTGACTATCAGCTTCTTTTGATGACCCGACGGATGGTGAATTTTGAGTATCGACGGATGAAGCAGGTTATCTCCCGAAGGATAAAGCAGATTGTCTCCCAACAAATGAAGTATTTTGCAACTCGACAGATGTTGAATTTTGTGCTTCATTGGTAGTGGATTTTTCTGCATTATCCTTTGATATTGTTTCTTGATCACTTTCATCATCACTGTCATCACTAACCATCTCCACATTGTCAAATTTGAGGCTCTCATGGTAATCTCCATCTTGCAGTCATTCAATCTTTTTATCATCAAACACAACATGTATTGATTCCACAACAATGTTGGTTCTCAGATTGTAGACTCTATATGTTTTACCAACAGCATATCCAACAAAATTTCCTTCATCTGCTTTAGCATCAAACTTCCCATTCTGATCAGTTTGATTTCTCAAGATATAACATTTGCAGCCAAAGACATGAAGAAAATTTAGAGTTGGCTTCTTGTTCTTGAACAATTGATAGGGAGTCATGCATTTTGCTTGATTAACCAGAGAAATATTCTGAGTGTAGCATGTAGTATTTACAGCTTCAGCCCATAAATATGTTGGTAACTTAGACTCTTCAAGCATTGTCCTTGCAGCTTCAATAAGTGACCTGTTCTTTCTTTCTACTACACCATTTTGTTGTGGAGTTCTTGCTGCTGAAAATTCATGCAAAATCCCATTTTCTTCATAAAATACTTTTATGACAGAATTCTTGAACTCAGTTCCATTGTCACTCTTGATTCTTCTAACTTTGAAATCAGGATGATTGTTGACTTGCCTTATGTGATTGATGATGATTTCACTAGCCTCATCTTTAGACTTAAGGAAATATGTCCAAGAGAACTTTGAGAAATCATCTACAATTACTAGGTAAAATATTTTCCTTGAGATGGACAACACATTGACTGGTCCAAACAAATCCATGTGTAGCAGTTGCAAATGTTCTTCAATTGTTGAATCATGCTTCTTTCTGAATGATGCTTTAATTTGCTTTCCCTTTTGGCAAGCATCACACAGTCCATCCTTAGAAAACTCCACTTGAGGAATACCTTTAACCAGTTCTTTCTTTACAAGTTCATTCATGGTCTTGAAGATTAGATGGGAAACCTTCTTGTGCCATAGCCAACTTTCATCTTGACTTGCTTTACTGAGAAGACAAGTAACATATTCTGCATTTGATGAGTTGAAGTCAGCTAAGTACACATTCCCGTTTCTCACACCAGTGAGAACCACGTTGTTGCTTCTCTTGTTTGTCACAACACAGGCTTCTGAGGTGAAGGTTACTGAATTGCCTTTATCACAAAACTGACTGATACTCAACAAATTATGCTTGAGACCATCCACTAAAGCAACCTCCTCAATGATGACATTGTTTTTAGGAATCAAGCCATATCCCACAGTATAACCCTTGCTGTCATCTCCAAAAGTAATACTTGTGCCAGCTCTCTCTTCGAACTCTGTGAGCAGGGTAGAATCACCAGTCATGTGTCTTGAACAACCACTATCCAAGTACCATAGATTCTTTTTGTTTCCCTGCACACATTAAAATCAAATCAAGTTGATTTTGGTACCCAAGTTTCCTTGGGTCCCGCCTTGTTAGCTTTCTTTTTCTGTTTTTAGGCTTTATCTCATTTGACTTGGGGATATCAGATTCATCCTTAGTCATTTGAGTTGAACCTTTGAAACCATTCATTACAACAGAATTATCATGCATATTTTGATTAACAGGAAACGGCATGATATTAGTAAACATGTTATTCCAGTAGGGAATGCTAAATGGAATTTGAGGCATACTAAATGCAACATAATAAGGATTAGGTGCAAATGGCATATTAGCAAATTGTGCATTCATATTCTGTGCAGACATAGCATTCATAGGCATAGAAGGCATGGCATTCATGTTAAAAAAAGGAGGTGGCACAGATATGGAAGTAGGCATGGCAGTTTTGCAATTAATAGACAGATGATTTACACTACCACACTTAACACATATTTTTCTTGAAGCATACATATCAGGTGTGTAGTTGTTATGCTTGTTAATCCCTACTTTACCATTTCTATTGTTTTTCCTTTTAGTCTATGTTTTAACCTCAATCTTTTCTAGTCTGTCATTCAATTGTTTGATAGACAAATGACCAACATTTACTATCTTTTCTTTCTTCACTTGACTAGATTCTCCTGGAATGAAGTTTCTGGAAACTGATCCATACTTTTCATTTAACTTGGCAAGTTTGGCTTTACTCATAGGTTTGCTCACAGCCGACGGATGAGGATTTATGTCACTCGAAGGATAATCCTTTTGGTTATCCGACGGATGACTCTCATCATCCGTCGAGTCCACATCTGTTAGCAATCCCTCAACCAAGTTGGATTGTAACTTCTCCTTATTCTTCTTCCAGACTGCATCAGAAAAGGACTCAATACCTTGAACTTTGGTGATTTGAGCGTGAACATCTCTAGATGTTTTCCATGCCTTAATCACCTCATGTTCTCGTTCAAGCTGCTTCTTCAAGATCTCTTCTTTCTTCAAGGACTCAGTTAATTCATCCTTAGCAATTTTACACTCAATTCTCAATTTTTCAAATTCAATGAACTGAGATTCTAGCACATTATTCCTCTCACTTAAAAACAAATTGTTTTCTTTGATTTTAGCATTTTCCTTAGTAAGAGACTTAAGTATAACACGCAAGTGATATAATTCTGTGGACATGTCATTTATTGCATCATTACACTCAACTTTAGATAAATGTGCTAGGTTAGTGGTGATTACCTGATTACTTGAAGAACTTGTCTCTGTTTCATCAGACTTGACCATTAGGGCTAGATTGACATAGCTGACATCTTCATCCTCATCCAGACCATCTGCTGCCCAGTCATTTTCTTGTGTAATGAAAGCCCTTTCCTTTTGTTTGAGCAACTCAAAATATTTCTGTTTATAATCCACAGGCTCAAACTTTTTCTTGCTGGAATTTGACTTTCTACACTCACTGGCAAAGTGCCCTACCAAGCCACATTTGAAACATTTGAATTTTGATTTATCCACCATGTTTCTATTTGGCTTTGCTGCTCCAAAGTTCTTCTTGAACTTGAGCTTGGCAAATTTTCTGGAAAGAAATGCTAGATGTTCATCAATATCTTCCATGTCATCTTGGCTCAAAGAATCTTCATTTTCTACTACCAGCCCCTTGCCCTTGTTTTCACAGACCTTTAAAGTAGACTCAATAGCTTCTATCTTCAATTCTTTCTCTTTCTCTAACTCAGCAACCAGCGCAATGGACCCTCCTTTCTTTCTCCCTTTCTCCATTCTTTCATCTTGCTCTATTTCAAACTCATAAGTCTTTAGAATGCCATACAGTCTCTCTAGTGTAAACTCCTTGTATTCTTGTGAGTTTCTCAAGGAGACTGTCATTGGTTTCCATTCTTTTGGTAGGGATCTCAGAAATTTGAGATTAGAGTCTTTGGTTTGGTAAACTCTTCCATGCAGCTTTAGAGTATTTAGTAGCTTTTGAAATCTACTAAAGATATCAGTGAGAGATTCACCTTCTTTAAAGTGGAAATGCTCATATTGCTGAATTAGTAGCTGCATCTTGTTTTCTCTAACTTGTTCAGTGCCATCACAAATGATCTGTATTATATCCCAAACTTCCTTGGCAGTTTTGCAATTGATGATGTTGTCAAACATGTCACCATCAACTCCATTAAACAGAATATTCATGGCCTTCTTATCCTTCCTGACTTGTTCAATATCAGGATCTGACCATTCATGCCTTGGCTTGGGAACTGATGGCTCATTTCCAGTTACAGCTCTCATTGGTACATGAGGACCTCTCTCTGTGCAATCTACATAGGTCTCATCTTGAGAAAGTAAATGAAGATGCATCTTTACCTTCCAGTGATGGTAATTGTCTTTGTCCTGGAAAAGGAATCTTGACTCCAAAATCCTTCTTGTTCATCTTGCTGTTTGTTGTGATCTTTAAATTCTTTGTTCTTTAAGAGCTTACTCTGATACCAATTGTTAGTCCCTAACAATGCAATAAGAATTACAGAAGGGGGTTGAATGAAATTCTTGAACCTTTTTCAGAAATATAAAAATGTTCTAACTTAATATATATATATATATATATGTCAGTGTTTTGATTTGCAAAGTGCGGAATGACAAGTTAAATATAAATCAAAACATAAAGTAATAAAAACACAAGTCTTTAAAACTTTCTGGTGGATTAGAAAGTATCCACCAAAGATATATAAATATATCGAGAGAACTCTGTGAAGCTTGAGTAGCTCACAGCTGCTTACAAATGAGAACAACTAAACTTACAGAGAAATGCTAAGAATACAGCTTACAAATGTTTCTCTGAGAATTTACTTGTTGAGTCTTTTCGTTGTTGTAATTGCTACTCTTGATTTATATATAACCAATATTACACGGTAATAAGACAAGATAATAAAACAAAACCTATCAAGTCTAATACTATGCTACTTCATTACTCTATTCCAACATCTTTGAATATCTTCATAATAGCATGGAAATGGTAATGCTTCTTTGTTCTCAAAAACCCAGTTGAATAGGCTTCCACATTCCTTTTGCATACACTCGACGCATGTGACTGTGTTGTCACTGTCAACAGATGTTTGAATTGATTATCCGTCGGGTACATGATCATCCGCCGGGTTGCCTTGTTGATCATCCGTCGAGTAGCATTGTTGATCATCCGTTGAGTAGCTTTTTGGCACTTGACTTCATTTCATTTATGCAGAATTACAAGACATCATCTATTTACAATTAATCAACCTATTATGCATATCTTATTAAAGTCAACATGACTTATATGCTACTACAGAATCTAAACAGAGGTGTTTGCAGAAATATGCTACATGACTTATTGTTACATAAACTACTCACTCGATGGATAATAAATCATCATCCGTCGGGACTATATTGAGTCATCCGTCGGGACTATATTCCTTATCCGTCGAGTGCTACATTTTCCACTAAGTTAAACCTCCTAAGATGTTTTGTTAATGAAATCATCAAGTTCACAACATATTCACAACACCTAGTTTATGGCCCAATAATCTAGAAATTTCTAAGCAAAGAGGCCAAGCTTAACAAAAACTAATAGGCCCAATTAAGAGTCCCACAAAAGAGCCCAATTGGTTCAGAATTTGTTTTAACAAATCCCGATTTGAACAAGATACTTGAATTTTGATTACAGTTCTGGTCAAATGAATCCTGATCGAATTCAACCAATTTCCTGTTCGAAAGATGTTCTGGTTGAAAAACCCAGAACCAGGAATAATTGGAGCTTAATTTGGTCAAGAATTGTGTCAAAGGGTAGATCCTGACCAAAATTCCGTCAGGATTCTGATCGAAAAATATCTTGGTCGAAAATCCACGATCAGGAATAACTGGAGTTTAATTCGGTCAAAAAACAAGTCAAAGGAAAGATCCTGACCGAATCCTAACCAAAATCCTGGTCGAAAGTCCTGCTGGTCGAAAAACTCACGGCCAGGTATAAGTGGTGTATAATTCGGTCTTGAATTAAGACCAAGGAAAATCCTGACCGAAATTTGGTCAGGATCCTGATCGAAATCCATCCTAACCGAAAATCTCACGAGGTGGAAAGAAAGGGGCATAATTCGACCAGGATCCTGGTCGAGGAATTTTTCGAAAAATTTCAGAATATCATAATTTCTGGAAAATATTTTCTGAAAATTAAGGAAAAATTTCAAAAATTTCCTAAAATATCAGGAAAAAATAAAAAGTAAGTAAAAAATACATGTGAATACCAGAAAATTCCTAAAAGTAGGAGGAATAAGGTAAGAAAATGAGTATGAACAAATATGAAAATTCCAGAAAATATCCTGAGGCCTCGGATAAGACAAATCATTTTAAATGTGTAGGTCGCTCCACACTTTACGTTAAAAACGATTTCCTGCAAGGGGATAAAAGAGCTTAACTTCTATGAAATCTTGCACGGTTTCCTAGAAGTTTGGGGGCAAATGATAGGGAATATAATAAACCCTAATTGCATAATTAATATCGCATTAATTATATCTGATTTGATATGTAAATAAAGCCTATTTAAAGAGGCCCAAAACCCTGAATATTAATTATTTCGTAATTAATAAATATGCGTAAAATCAGCCGACAAATAGAGTTCAAATTTCTTGAAAGATGATCTCCGAGAAATCTCATAGGATAAGAAATCAATTTCCTGCATTCTAGGACTCCAAAATTCATTCTAAATCTGACACTTGCCCACCAAGTCTATTAATCCTAATCCAATTCAAGCAATCTCATGCCTATATAAGGGCCTCACCGTGCAAATTAGAATTATTTTTTTGACTTGATCCTTGGCATACAGTAAGGTAGGTATACATCCTGTGAAGACAGATTGAGTCACGAAATACGAGAGCAATCAAATAAAATATTTAGATCACGAACCCTAATCTTAAATACAGCCTTAAATACACCCCAACTTTTTACTCATAACAAACGTGATTTTGTAACATTTTATATTAAAAGCATATGATGATTTATTTATTTTTTGAAAACAAACAAAATTTCATTATGTGGAAAAAGAAGAGTAATTTGCAATCTGTGTACCTGAATTTTCGGATATCTACACTTTGTGTACGTGAATTTTAGTATCTAGCAAAAAGCATGCTAATGTTTGCAAAGTCTAGCAAAAAACATACTTCCGTTACTTTAAAATTAACGTCGTTAGTTTGCTTTGTGAATTGATATCAGCAGGCAGGGGTACTTTAGTAGTTACAGTCTTGCAGCATATTCACGTGTTTTTATTATATTAATACCTCGTTATTCATATTTTTGTCAATTAACGACATTTAATTTTTTTATTAAAATTAACATTTATGAAATTCATCATTGCAATTTGTCATTCTAAATTTTACATTGAAACATGTTTGACCTTTTATTTTTATTTCTTTTAAAAAAATAATGCTTATATATATTTACATTTTAATTAAGATTATTATTAAATAATATAAATAGAAACGAAAAAGTACAAAAAATAAATATATAAAATTAATTTTTTCAACAAAAAAATATTCATATTCACTTCAATATTCGTGTAATATAAGATACTTAATTAAATACATAGCTTCATTTAAAAAAATCAAAACTTTTAGTCATAAATAAATTCTATAATAAATTTATAAAAGTCATGTGTTGAATATAGATTAAAATACTAGTAAAACATAATTTAGATATATAATTTAGGACCAGTTATCAATATTGTCAAAAATGATCGTTAATGAAATTTTTGGGATAGAACTTTTAGTTGTACTAATGTAAAAAAAAACTTTTGGTTTGATTTATTTAACCTTTTTTTACTATTACAAGAATTTTCACGCGTAAAACAAATTTTTATGGTGTTCCGCCCATCAAAAATTTTACTCCCTTAAAGCAATACTACAAAGTTAACTTTGAAATTTTATTCATATAAAGCTATTGTCTATTCGTTTTTTTATATATATTTTTAAATCTTCTCAAAGTTTCCATGCCATAACATGTGCGTAATTGCCCGCAAGAGTTGTTTTAGTTGGTTAAAGAGGGGATATTATATGTTCGAATTCCACGGGAGGAGAATTTATGATTATGGCTCCTGAGTCAGACTATATCGTTTAAATGCAATTTATCTTGATTCACGTGTTTTACCTTGTTTCACGTGATTTGCAGGCTATTGCGTGAGCCGTGGGGTTTACAGTGTGCATCCGAAGGGTAGCGGCTGCGGGTTACTACGATAAAAAAACAAAAAAAAAAAATATGTGCGAAATTGTTTTAGGAAAAAACAATAGATTAATGAAAATTTTCCAAAAATATTACTCCCATCTTTTTTATTTCTTTATATATATTTTTTCATATTTAATATATATTTTAATGCTAATATAAAGTAATAATTTATGGAAAAACAATAGATTAATGAAAAAATTTCAAAAATATTACTCCCATCTTTTTTATTTCTTTATATATATTTTTTCATATTTAATATGTATTCTAATGCTAATATAAAGTAATAATTTATTTTTAAAATTTTTTTTGGTATTAAATTTAAATTTTTATTTTAATTTAGAAGAAAAAAATAAAAAATATATTTAACAGCTATATCTTATAAGAGCGATAAAGTGCGTGGTCCGCCAATGTAAAAAATTGGAGCGATAAAGAATTAAACGGAAGGGAGGGAATACTTTTTAAAGAATTTTTTTATATATAATTTTACCAATTTCTAAAAATATTTACAAAATACCATTTGCAATGAAAAGTAAGTAATAAGAGATATACTTTTTTTACGTTCTCCTAAAAATAGTTAAAATTGTTTTAGACTGTATTTTTGTCGTATTAGTTACATTGAATTGCAAATTCTTAATTCTGGTAAAAAATTAGAACTGAATATGCGAGTTTGAAAAAACTAAAATCTTATGCCATTTTGTAGTGTTACAAGACTCGGGTTTTTATAATTTATTTTTTATTAAAATTTATATTTTACAGTAATTATCTTAATTGCGACACATATATGTCTTTTAATTAACAAAATTAAAAATAAAATCTTCCATTATAAAATTATTTACTAAAACTTAAATTACATGAATGTTGATGTGATCATTATGTAAATTACTAATTTTAATAATTATCTTACACTGCTCAAATTATTATTTTTCTTTAAGAAAAATGTTAAAGGTACAAAATTAGTTACTAAAATAGTTACAAATGTCACATGTCACATGTTGGTTGGCTAAATATAAATAGACCCTGCAGTTACATTAATAAGACCAATTAAATTTTTTCATTGTGTCACATCACCCATGCCATGTCATTTTGTGACAATATTTTGTAACTTTTTTTTTACTTCTAGCATTACTCTTTCTTTAAAGGCAGGGAGGCTGCAAATGAAACTCCCTGAAACACATACTCTCTCCGTCCATTCCATTTGTTTACACTTTCCTTTGGATGTACCCTTCCAATTGTTTATATTTCAAAATTTTTAAAAAATAATAAAATTTTTATAATTTTTAAATTAACTACATCCACTACTTTCCTCCACTATACTCACTTTATACATATGATATTAATCCGTCCCACTATTTTACTCACTTTTTCAACTTTTCTCCACTAATTTATCATTTTTCTTAAACTCAGCGCCCACCCAAATGTAAACATTTGGGAGGGACGGAGGGAGTACATATTATTCAAATTACTTATATACCCTTACTGTGTTAAATGATGTTAAGGGAAGTATGCATTTTGCTAGATCATGTAAATTTCAGCATGCTTTTTGCTAAATATGAAATTTTAGGTACACAAAATGCACGAATGGGGAAATTCAGATACACAACTTGCAAATTACTCGTAAAAGAATCATACACCAGTGTAACATTTGTTGGTACCTAATCTGTCAAACTCTATTGTTACTCTAAAGTCTTATAATCTAAATTTCTGGGTATTTGGTGGTTTAAATAAAGAAAATCCGTTTTTCCTGATTTTGTATTTTGTCAGGAGTTGTCTGGGGGACCAGCCAAGAGTATTAATTTTCAGGCAACAATGTAATTTAGGTAAATCTTGAAAAAAGCTCATTCATTGTGTTCGACTATACGATGCATAATCTGGTAGAAATAATAAAGAATGAAAAAAGAAGAAAGAATGTTACAATTCTGGTTTCCGTCCATCATCATAGAAATCACCGATTTTAGAGAAATCTCGAACGCTTACACTCTGCTGGAATAGCACTAGCAAACCTCTGTTTGTCAGAGCAGTAGTTATACACCATGTGTTTTGCTTGCACCCACCTTAGTCTATTTCTTCCTGCTGCATTAAGCCCCTGTGTTCTCCATCCCTCGTTTGATGAAGCTGTTGATTTTGATAAAGATTGGCAAGATGATGCTGTGGATGACTTGGCACAACCATCTATGTTGAAGTTTCTGTAGTTGGCTGTGAAAGGAGCTTTAGTCCAGTCCGTCTTGAGGCGACCACCTTGTGTTGCCCAGTCATCAGCATTCCAGAGGCTGGCATAGACCCTCATGTGCTGACTCTTCGGGAATGGTACTCCGATGGATTCGTAATTGTTGAACACTCTGATTGGGTTGTTATCAACCAAGAAGCTGATCCAATAATTAGGAAAATATTGATGTTAGTACATGGAATCGGAAGATAAGTAGATAACTAATTGGTTAATTAGCGGAAAAAATGACACAAGTTACTAACATGATTTTTTGGGGGTTCCAAACAATGGAGTATGTGTGAAAGGATGAAGTAGGATCAAACCATAGCTGGAATTGTTGTTCTTTGTCACCTTTGCCTTGAGCATATACATTTGTGTGGATTGTATATGGACTCCCTGAAGAGTTCCCAAGGAACTCAAAGTCGATCTCATCATGTCCCGCGCCTTGAGATGATAACTGTAAAGTTAAATAAATAAATAATTTAGCATTAATATTTCACAGTTGTTATTTGCAAAGCTATGCTCTTGCGTGTGAGCATATAAAGTAAGGTGTCATGTGAATGTAATGGGAGAACTAACATAAAAAGTAGTAACAGTTCCAGCTGAGTTGCCAGGGACAAGCTTGAGTTGCATGTCAAATCGTCCAAACAAATACTCATGCTTGGACTGGAAGCCTGAACCGGAAGCTTCGTCCAATGACAAAGTGAGGTCTCGACCACCATTCAGTATCTTAGCACGCTGATCACCCCATGTAATGTCTGCGTTTTGGTAGAAATTGGCAGCTGCTAGGGGTGCTTGGGTGGCCATGTGCATGGAAATGAGCAGAAGCAAAGAGATAATTGCTAAATTAGACTGAGAATTACTGCGGTATAAGAATAAAGACATGTTTAAGAAGTGTTTCGAGATGACAGGTTTTTGTGTATATGTTTGTGATGGTTATGAATGAGAAGAGTTTGCTATTTGTAGGTGGGATTCATTGTTGACCATGCGACAAAAGGAAGCATCTTAGATATAGCCACCTGGATAGGACCGGAGAGAAGTCTTGCTAAAGGAAACAAATAATGTACAGCTTGAAAAGTGAAGTGTATGTTCCTTTATTTTGTTAGTTACTGTAACTAAATGTATATTCAAAACAAGGAGCCAGAGAGATGAACCTTCCCTGAATGGCCTATCCCCCAGTGTTTGTTGAGAAATGGTGGGCAGCAACCACGCGTAATGCTTAAAGTTTATGCGTTCATGCGGGTGCCATTACATGACTTTAGACTCTGATCTAATGATTTCTTACTGGATTATGTTTGCATTAAAATTATTTTGATTAGCAGTAACAGTGGGATTTTACGTACCGGGTGCTATTACAGGGGGCATAGCTGCCCTGTAAACAATAAATCGGCAATAATTATAAGCAGGCATGTTGAATTTTCTGTATACTAAATTAAAGTTATATCAGAACACTCTCCAATAAAAATATGAGTAGTGCCTGGATTAGTACATATTCCTGGGAATCCATTTGTCATTTCAATAAATCTGTAAGGAACATAATAGTTGAGCAGGTTTGGGTAAGCTGAACCATGGTTTTTGGTTAGGTATTCCATCATTTTAGTTTTCGTAACTCAAACAAGGCACTAATATTTTGACTTGTAGCAAACCAAATTGCCTAGATCACTCAGCCTCCTCCAGTCCTACATAAAATTCTTCAAACAGACCAAAGTCATATCGTTAGAGTTGAGTTTGTTGTAGTACACCATATTGATAGAAGATTCTTTGATTGCATTAGTTTTGCGCTAAACAGTGTCATCCTGGTTGCTGCTGTATAAAAACTAGTGATTTTGCTTCTCTGTAATGTAATGGGACCTGGTTTATCTGTAATGTAATGGGACCTGGTTCAATGTCTCAGCAAAAATGGACTAAATTTGTTTCAAAGATCATTTACTACAAAAATCTCAGACTGAATCGCAAAATAAAGACATTAAAGATGATAAAATTACTGGTAAGTGGCAGAATCAAACAAATGGAAAAACTGTTGATTTCTTGACTGCCTAATGTACCATCTGCATCAGCGCCAAACTTCTTTCTTTCGGTAATCAACACCAGATAAACCTGATAGGGCGCTTTGATGGTGCAGTCTACCTAATCAAATTTGGAACTGGCATAGAAAAAGAAATATTTTAAATGTCTTGATATCAGCTATGTTCCCCTTATCTATTATACTACAACCAAACAGTTTGTTATTAATACACATAATTGTACAAAATTATTGTTAAAAGCTATTATACTAGCTAACAACAGATTTCTGTAATAAGGATGGAGGGAAAGAGGACAGTGTGTGTGACCGGAGCATCAGGGTACATCGGGTCCTGGCTTGTAATGAGACTTCTAGAAAGACGGTACCATGTCAGAGCTACCGTCCGGGATCCTGGTATGTATCACCAGTCATGCATGTAATTATTTCCTTTCCTGTATTATAAATCTTCTAGTACCTCGATCATCTCTATCATGTTGTTGTTTTTTGAAAGCTTATACACACACAAACAACACAGATCTTGTCTTCCTAAATTCTGTTTTGAAGTTATTGCCATCAACATCAGGTGTGTACTTGCTATACCTTTCTCATAAAATAATTTTTTCTATAGATAATGCACATTTTTTATTAAATTGAAGTATATGTGCAGGAAACGAGAAAAAAGTGAAGCATCTGTCGGAGTTGCCAAACGCTAATACACACTTGACCTTGTGGAAGGCAGATCTAGCTGAGGAAAGTAGTTATGACGATGCATTTCATGGTTGTGAAGGTGTCTTCCATATGGCCTCCCCTATGGAACTTCTTGTCCATGACCAAGCTACTGTATATATACGTCCACTTCTCTCTGTTTTATTTTTGTGAACCACTCTCTGTTTGGCTTAGTCTTATGAAAATTAAGCACAAACTAGCCGCTGTATTATTTAATATGCATAAGAAAAATCAATAACTTTTGGGAGCTCTAGTACCATCTTTTGTACTTAAAGTGTTGTTAGATCAAGTTAATATGCACATCAAGGTTGTGTCAAATAATGGTAACTAGGAGTAGTATCTTGTATAGAATATAGCTTAGCCTTATTTACTGTTGTGGCCCTTGTGGGGGATTTAGTGTCCCCTGAAAGGTATACTCAGCAAGCTCTAGTTACATGTGCATAACTAGAAGAAAACATTTCTAAGGATCAATATCAAATTCGACCAACTGCAGAAATATTTGGCAGAAAAAACTGTTGCTGAGAAAGCTGCATGGAAATATGCTGAAGAAAACGGGATTGATATGGTGACTGTTCATCCTTCCCTTGTGTTTGGCCACTTCATAACTCCTTACACAGGCTACAGCATTGACATTGCAATTTCCTTATATACTAGTAAGTCAATTTCTTAATAATTCTTTCAATTTTCTGATTTCATTACTCTATACGCTCTTTGTTAAACATGGGCATTGCATATCTTGTAGACACATGTTTCTCTTGAATAATAGAACTAAATATCGTCACCACATGATCATATTGTAGAAGATAAAGCTACCATGGCTTCATTGATATGCCTGAATGGAACATCCGTTGTGCATGTGGATGATGTATGCAATGCTCACATTTACCTCTTTGAGCATCCTCTAGCTAAGGGAAGATACATTTGCTCCACACATACTTTAAACATCTTTGACATTGCACATTCACTTAGTCTCAAGTACCCCAACAGAGATATACAAACTGAGTACGTACCAAGGAATATTTTTATCAATGATTAATTCTGTATTTACTATTTCATCCTCTACACTTGCAATTTACAATGAAATTAATTCTCATCTTGAGTAGATTTGAGAGCTTAGACAAGTCACCAAAAATTATTCCTTGTTCTTCGAAGAAGCTGATGGACATTGGTTTCGAGTTTGCACACGGAACCAAGAGTACAGGTGACTTGTGCGCTGAAACTATTGAATCATGCAGAGAAAAGGGTTTGCTTTAATCATGCAGAGAAAAGAGTGCATTGTATAATTGTAGCACAGAAAAAAGAAGAAGAAGAAATTGAAGGTTAACTACAGATAGTCCTAAGTTCCCTTCAAAGTTCAGTTTGTGCCCCTTCAGCTGTATAATTCTTTTCTATTGTAGTCCACTGAATCTGTGTTCCTCATCCCGTTGACATACTGGGATAATTTATAATGCTACGAGTGTCATGATGAATGCAACTAACATTAGTATTCTTCCACCTTTATTTGAATAGTTTATTATATGATTCATGTCAATCAATTCTTTTCTCCCTCGAGGAAATTAAGTAGATATTGTAAACGACCAACTGTTATGTATCCATCACTGTAAAATGTAAATGATCATTAACTAATTTTTCCGCGCTCGTGTTGATAAATATGTGAAAGTATTTGCATACAAATCAAATAATGCTAGGTGACAGCTTAAGGATACAGAGGTAAACAATAGAACATAATAGCTTCACACTTTCTGCAACACTGCAACTATTAGTTGGGAGTTCAATCTGATGCCCCCCCCCCTCTCCCCCACAATATTTACTCCACTCCGTATTTCAATTCTGTAGCCACTAGCCTGTAGCACAAATAATGTTCTTCCAGTTACATCTGGCACAAACAGTAATGTTCATCTGGTTGACTCTGGTTTTTTGGCATGTTAAAATACACTTAAATTGATTATATCGCAATTTATCCAGAACATTATAGCACTGCATATCTGTGATTAACATGTTGTGGAGGGTGGAAACCGTTGCACTTATGAAGTTGCGCGTAGTGGAAGAGTTGATTTGGTTTAATTATTTGATGAGAATTAAATAGCAGATCTGTCATTGTTGCGGCTCAGAAAAGATGCCCCCCAGTGAGTGTCCTGAGGTGTTATCAATTCCTTCATCCTCCCTCTGATTTGGTTGGTATTCATTTATTGTACAAAATTAAATTACTTTTCTTACAGGCATGAATGCAAATAAATGCTCAAGAAATGATCACAACTCATCCAAACAAATGTAAAAAAAAAAAACTAGTAGTATCTATTTGTCCCGGTAGTAGTAGTTGATTTTTATGAGATTCACTCCTCTTTATATCTTATCATAGCCATGTCTCTCTACATGACCGCATTAAACTTTTTCATTGTATCACTTACTGCCAATTTAATGTTCAGGTGCAGAGCATGGGTTCTGAATACATGGAATTTATTTCAAATGATAGATTTCCAATAACATAAGTTGAGTAATTATCAGTTCAAATATGAACTGGTAAATAAATGCAATAAAGTTGCTCCAAATTCAAATGATTTTTTTTACATGAAAACATGTCTTCTGAACCAGATCTATCATTAAAAATGAAATTCTTGAGTCCAGACCTAACATAAGGTTGTTTATTTACCAAGTTATCAAGTAAACGCCAATATTGCCAATTCCTGGCATGAATTAACATCAAGATTTAACACTTGATTTCTGTGTTAGAATTGTTCATTTTAGGATTTTTTTATTTATTTGTCAGAAATCAACCTTTGGAGTTAAGACGCATAAGGTAAACAACAGCAACGAGTTGATTATAAACCCAAGCTACTTGACTCAAATTACAGCTAGAATGTCAGAACACATAACAGCCTTGTCCCAGTGCTGAAGTGCCGATCAACTACTGAATTTTAACCAGCTGGTGTCATCTGTTTTCTATCATAACTGTTCTGCATTTTGTTTGTAATTTCTTTCTACATTTATATTACTGCCCAGTCTGGAGGCTGGTTTTTTTATTAGTTACTCTGCACTGGACATCATTGCGCCCTTTGTAACTCTTTTCTGATAAATATAGAGTTCATTTCTAGTTTAGTATACTTTTGAGCAAGCTTTTCCAGCCGGCTGCTTGTGATTTTCAGGCCAAATTTACAGCCTAATGGAAAATGCCTTGTCATGCACTTGACTGGAAACTAACGTCTAATTATTTTTGATGGTACCACTTCATTATCAAAATCAGATTAGTACAATTAATACTTAAGAATATCCATAAATATTATTATACATCAGAAATCACTGACAACACACAAAATGCATTAACAAGAAAATTAACACACAAGACCTAATACGGTGCATTATCTTTAATGATGCTAAACCAAAAAGATAAACAGGTCTCAGTTAACTAGTTCTTCATCTTTAGCCGACCCTCGTTGGCCATTTGAAATGTACGTGCTTGTTGTGCTGCAGCCAAGTTGGAACCAAGTGCGGAAACAAAACTGTTTCTGACTTGATTGGTTGTGAAAGGAAACCTCCTGATAGCCATGGAGTTCAGCAAAGAAGCTGCCCCCTCTCTGTATAGCGCCCCGTATCCATCGTTACGGGTATTTGAAAGTGCTTGTACCAAATTGAGTTGAGACCCTAATCCTGTGCCCCCACCAGGAAGGCCAAATGCTCCTCCTAAGGTCGTTCCATAGAAGCCGAAAAGACCCCATATCAATGTTGGGTGAGTACTCCAGTAACTGCAATTTTGAAGGAATAAAATTTCTTTAGTAGTTGTAATTACTATGCAGCACCATAATTTGCAGAAAAATTATTGAGAAATTAGGTGTTTATAATGACAATTTAGCTGGGTAGAATATTATCACGACTTACGTGCATGGAAAGGGTGATGAATTTGGATCAATGCCGGTTCCAGGGTCAATATAAGGAGTAGTCGGCGAGCTTCCGTATGTTGGTGTTGGTGTTGTAGGGGTAACTGGGTCAATTGTTGGAGTACTTCCATAGGTTGGTGTTGAAGGGCTAACTGGATCAACTGATGGAGTAGTCGGACTTCCATATGTTGGTGTAGAAGGTGTGACTGGGTCAACTGATGGAGTAGTCGGACTTCCGTATGTTGGTGTGGAAGGAGTTACTGGGTCAACTGATGGAGTAGTCGGACTTCCATATGTTGGTGTTGAAGGGCTAACAGGGTCGACTGATGGAGTAGTCGGACTTCCATATGTTGGTGTAGAAGGCGTGACTGGGTCAATAGATGGAGGGCTTCCAGAAATTGGTGTTGAAGGAGTAACTGGATCAATTGATGGAGTTGTTGGACTTCCATATGTCGGTGTAGATGGTGTCACTGGGTCAATAGTGGGAGGGCTTCCGGTTGTTGGTGTTGAAGGTGTTTCTGGTGCTATGCTTGGAGGACTTTCAATTGTTGGAGGGCTGCTGTATGTTGGTGTTGACGGAGTTACAGGGTCTGTTGTTGGGGGGCTACTATATGTTGGTGTTGAAGGAGTTACCGGGTCTACTGTTGGAGGGCTACTGTATGTTGGTGTTGATGGAGTTACAGGGTCTACTGTCGGAGGGCTCTGATATGTAGGAGGGCTTCCATATGTTGGGGTTGAAGGAGTTGCAGGGTCTGTGCTGGGAGGGCTTCCAGTAGTTGGTGTTGAAGGAGTTTCTGGGGCTATGCTTGGAGGGCTTTCATCACTTGGGGGGCTCCCGTAAGTTGGCGTTGAAGGAGTTCCCGGGTCAATGGTCGGAGGGCTTTCATGTGTTGGCGTGGATGGGGTACTGGGAGTGTGAGTGGGTGGATTATGGACAGGAGTTGGTGAAGAATGATGATGTCCTCCACTTGGTGGTGTTCCAGTCCCGCAATTTGAAGGCGGTGAGCTTCCATGTGAGGGTGTCTTATGATGGTGTGGCGAACTTCCATGTCCACCTCCTGAGCCATGTGATGGTGTATGGTGTGAACCTGAAAACAACATAATTACATATCAGCTAGCAAATTATACATGCATGTTATTAAAATAGCATATTAGTACGACATTGTCTTACCTCCGTGATGACTTTTTCCACCATGGGGGTCTGGAGAATAATACGTTTTTTGATCTTCCAGAGTTGCAGCAGACATTACTGGGAACACCAGGTTTTGAGAAAGAAGCCCTGCAATCAAACCGAAAATTAGCAGAGACACCTGCCTGTACTGATCCCTCGCCATCTTTCTATTCCAATTCTGCACTAGAAAGACTGAGAAGTGGAAGATTGTGAGAATGATGCAGAGTAGGCGAGTGATTATATAATGGAGGGGAAGTAAATAATAGCAGGTAAAGCAGCATGTGGTTAGTTGAATGGTCTGCAGGGAGCATTTAAAGTAACATGTCTTACCATTCCCAATTTACAAATAATTGAGATGAATTACTGTCCAAAAACTTGTTTCCTGAACAAAATCTATAAACATAGTTTTTGCTTCATATATGTAAGTTGAATTGCACCAAGGCAGAGAAACCTTTACCTTGTTACGGCATTTCATGAACACAATGCCAGTATATGAGGTTTTGACTATAAGACACTCTAACCTGTAAAAAAGTGTGCGTTTATTCGGGTTCAAATGTTTACAATATGCGGTAGATGACTCCATAAAAAGGTGTTGCCTGGAGGGATTAGTTAGAAATTCAGTTACTTGTACTCTGGATGGGGCAAATGCACCTATCGGAATCGGACAATGAATATACATGTCCTAGCAGAAATAGATGTTGATACACTGCTTAATATTAGTGTATCACTTTGAAGTAGTAGACAGTGTAATATTAAACTGATATTACAGGATGTACAACTTAATCCTATAATAATGGGGTCACACAATATAAGATAACAAGCAAATCAAATCAGGAGGATGGGTTTGTAGTGCAAGTATACATGCTACATGAAGTCGGCAATGGGCCCTAGCGTTGCCACTGTATGACATTTAAGTGAAAAATGGGACTGAGGCCACGTATATGCAAATAACAGTGTATTAGCATAACTATAGCTAATTCTTTATATACCTAATTTTGTTGATGTGCTTTGAAATAACAATACATCTATTGCGACCATAACAGTCCAAACTTGAGTACAAAAACAATTTCCTACTTGCTCACCTCGCTCATCTCTTCGCAAGTGATCACCATTCTCAAACCACTTTTCGTCCTTCCAATCTCAACATTCCGCAGACCCTGTTGCTGTGTACAGAGTTCCATATTTTCTCCTTCCCATCAACTTTTCTCTGTCTTCCCTTTTATTCTTGTTTCTTTTGCTCAACTGCCTTTAACTTTTCATGGGTTTTTGGTGTAGCTAAATTTCATTCATTTTTTATAATTTGGTTCATTGCTGTTTATTTGTGATGCAAAGGTTCGTCATTATGTGAGAGGAGCCAATCAAATTTTGCCAGGAACACTTACGTAAAAAAATATATATAAATAAAAAATTAATTACATAAACATACTATATGATGTGATTAAAATATTCTATTTAAAATTTTATAATATGACAAAAATCAAATAATGAAATAAATAAAATAAATTATAACACGTATGTTATATTTAGGTTATTAATATCAAAAATAATAAAATACAATAATAACTAAATATATAAGTACAAAAAGGGCAATTTTTTTACAAATACATTTTTCATAAAAAACATAAAATTTATTTAGGAAAATAAAATTAATTTTATTAAAAAATAATTAAATAAAAATAAATATTCAAAAAAATATATATAAAAAAAAATGAAGCTAGTTTAACATAATAAGTTGGAGTTGTATAAAATTTAAACCACTTAAATCTTAAAACATATAACACTTATATTGTTCAGTATAATATTATTATAAGTCAGAAATATATTTAAAATACGTTTTATATACATAACTAACTCAACTATCCAAAACAACTATTTCAAATGGATACAACTAACAATAACACTAATTGTCAAACAGAGTCATACTATTTATAAATCTTAAACCTAACCTATAAAATTAAAAAAAAAACTCAACTTTGTAAAATTTTAAAATAACATACTAAAACTTATGACTAGACAGAGAAAAAGAACAAATTTATAATAATGTTATATTTTTATACAAAATACATATATACTAGTATTAAAATTTTCTGAATTTTGGAGTCCTTTAAAGATATGGCCCAGGGCGGTCGCCCTCATGAACCTCTCTCGGCCGGCCCTGCTTAACATTTTGACTTCTATTTCAAAATAAATTCATGTTATAATAAGTTATATAATTGTTTGGATAAATTTAAATATAAGTAAGTAATCATTTTATTATACTAATACTAAAACAATTATTATTTAAATTATCATAATAAATGAATATTAACATTTAAAAATATTTTAGAACATAGTTATTAAAATTTAAATTACTAAAATGACGAAAAACTCAAACAATAGAAAATAAGTCGGGAAATAATACATTATTACAAAAATTTCAATTTATCGTCGTATACAAGTTATAAGTTGAGCTAATAGCTTTACTTAATTGATAAGTGAATTGGGGTTGTCGGACAGACCATATTGGCCCATTGACAAAACCCATGAGTATCGAGATCATTGACTTTAGGGATGCAATTACTTATCTTTATTCTGGCAAAATCCTTCACACGAACATAATAAGAACAACGTAAATAATTATTTATGACACCCAACGCCACCTAAAACCCCCCTTCAGTGTTATTTTGCAGACATTCAACGGTAGTTAAACCTCAAGGAGGTTCTACGCGCGGTATCGAAAGGACCAGACGGAGAATCGAAGTTATCATTTGACGCTAGAAGGGGGGCGTTCCATTCTTGGGTCTCGGTGCCCCTGGACTCGTCTTCATTAACAAGCTCTAAATAGAGTCCTTCATATAATCTGTAAGAATCCAAGCAACCCGGCTCATTCGTAACTATGAATATAATTTATTTAAGCCACGTTTGTGTGTGCTCGTTATTTTTAGCCACGTTTATGTGAGCTTTGTTTTATTTGTTTTAAGCCACGTTTGTGTGAGCTATCCTCAGTTGCTAGATTAAACCCAAATTTAGATGTTCTTGACCCCGCACCCTGATTGTTATTGTGTTGGTTGATATTCATTCATGTTAAAAGCAACCTTAGATCTATTTTGGGAGTTTGAAATCTTGGTTGGTTGTTATTTGTGAGGTCCATTTTTCGCAAACTCTTGCTACTTATAAATTGTTACTTTGATAGTCTCGAGACAATGGTTAGAGCATGCAAGAGTACGGTTGGGAGACCTTCAGCAAGCACACACGCTCAGAACCCGGATCAGTCCCAGGACCCCGGGCCAACCAGGACACTTTCCTGGTGAAACCATTAACCCACACCACGGTCCTGCAGTCGGTAGTCCTACCCCGGGATGCTGGAAACCTCATTGAGCTGAATCAGTACAAGTACACCAATGTCCCGGTCGCGAAAGAATACATCGCTAACCTAGCTAGTAATGAGCTGGCTGAGCCAACACGACTCTTCAGGGAAAATCATATCCGGGCCCAGGAAGAGGCAGAACAGGAAGACAATCCGGAGGAGTCCGGTAACTCACACCAATCCTGACCCTCTGTCTTTGACCGAATTGGGGGCAAAAGCAAGAAGAATCAGAAAGCTCAGAGTAAGAACGAAGAAACTGAAGCAACTAAACAAAAGAAGTTGGAGGAAGTAATGGAGAACATCCGAAGAGAGGAAGAAACAAAGTTAGAACTCAAAATTCAAAAGAGAATGCAGCTAGAAGAAGAAAAGCTATTGGTTAAAGCCAAGACCAAAAGGACCCGGAGAGACCCGACCCCCGAAGTCATTTCTGATGATGAGGAGGAGCAACAGGACCCCAAGGACATGGTTTATGAGCTCCATAGGAAGATGGAGAAGGACTCGAGAATGGAGATTGGTGGGACCCTAACACCCTTTAGTCATTCCCTATTAGCCATACCCTGACGGAGGGGGATCAAGCTCTATAATTTTGAATCCTTGGACAGGTTGGAAGATCGAGAAGAATATCTCAACTACTTTGAGAAGATAGCCCATATATACTACTGTAACGACTTAACCAAATTCAGGTTCTTCGCATCCACAATAAAGGGAGGGGCCCAGAGATGGTCTAGTCGAATCCCCTCCCGAAGCATCCATAGTTGGAAGTAATTCCAAAAAGCTTTTCTCGGGAGATTCCGAGCCAACAAGACACATGAGCTGCATATGTGCTATCTGAAAACTATTCGGCAATATGACAATGAATCCATTTCCACCTATATGAGACATTTCCGGGAAGAAATCAATAAGATCTCTAACTTGGATGAGCGAAAAACTTTGAGTATCTTCCGGAGAAACTTGGTCTCGGAGCATAATGAGAGTTATATTGTAGAACTGATCAACAAGGAGCCCAGATCCTGGCTGCTGCCTATTCCATGGCTTCCAAGTTTATCAAGGAGACATATGTGCACCAAGTTATGAGAATGATCCGGAATGGGGGATCCAGGAACAAGAACTCTGATGACCGATCGAAATGTGATTATCATCAGGATAAAAAATTCAAACAGTTGAGCAAACTCACTTTGTGCAGAATACTCATATCTCCCAAAGGCTCGGTCCTAGGATGGAATCTAAAAGCGACCTAGGACCAACTGGACCAGCTAGGGAGCCAAGACCAGAGCCGGATTGGACTCCACTGAACCGGACCCGGGGAAAGATACTAAAGGAGATTAAAAGTTAAACCATTTTACTACCCGCCAAAGTCAATGCAGACTCCCCAGAAAGCCGACCTTACAATCGACAATGTGACTATCATGAAACACATGGCCACAAGACGGGAAATTTCCTCTCTCTTAAGTACTTCATCAAAAACCAGGTCAATAAGGGGAACCTGGATCAATACATAGCCTGGGGCACCAATGAGAAAGGAGAAGGATCAAGAAAAAGCAAAAATATGATGAACGTGGTCCTGGGAGGTTCCCACTCACCCCCCGCAGCCCGGACCCAAGGGATGAGGTCTTATATGTTCAATCATTCCCGAAGATGATCATTTCCTTCAGGATCAAGGATTATGAGGGGGTTAATAATAATCACAACGAGGCTTTGGTGGTGACTTTGGATATTTTCGATAATGAAGTCAGAAGGATGCTGATTGACAACGGCTCCTCGGTGAATTTTCTCTTTAAGCATACCATGTATTGCATGTAGCTGGGAAGTATTCATTCAAATGAATCTCAGGAAGGTCCACTCTACGGATTCGGGTATAACTTGGTCCCCATCCAAGGGACCATGTATCTGTCTGTTCTATTTGGAACTAATCCCCACCAAGTAACCTATGTCATAAAATTCTGTGTGGTTCCCAAAATATATTTTTAAATCAAAATATTTTTGATTAATTATTTATAAATAATTAACTGAATTAATTTTATTCTTGAAAATTATTCTATTTTTTTATTTTAAAAAAATATAATTTGATTTAATTATCTATAATTTATTTTGATTAATTATTTATGATTATTTAATTGATTAATTCATTTAATAAATTAATTTTATTTATAAATAGTTAAATAAAATAGTATTTACATCAGGATCTGCCATTAGTCAGTATTTGCATGGTGTCAGTATTTGCATGGCATCAGGATATGCATCAGGATGAAGACAATCATCAGGATATTACTGGCTGTCAGGATCACATAATAAATCAGGATCTACTGATTTATATTGTCCTAGTACTTGAGGAGTGGTTTAGTGTCGATTCCCGATTTGTAGGAACGTAGCTCTTAATTGAGATATGTATAGAAACATGATAAATATCTTTTTGACATATCTTGTATTTTGATAGAGCAGGTGTGTATTATATAAACACAGAATATATTATCATTATTGATAACCTTTAACATGAGTATCATTGTAACTTAGCAGCTCTCAAGAACATCAGAATTTCTTGAGAGAATTTGGTAAAAGTTTATATCAGAATTAATAAATTGTTATTGATCTTATATCCTGATTTCGATTTATTTATATAATTATATCTAACCCTCTTAAACAATTATAACTTTAATGGGTAACACTTGATCTTCAAAGCCCGTTTTTAGGCATTTGAGTCCTCTGTTTCTTTGGAACATTAGTAATTAATGAAATAGAATCAGCATCTGCTGATTGAGATTTTAACAGTGCAAATTGTTTTTCCATTTGTCTGATCTGCTTAATATCCACATTTGGATAATCTCTAGGAAATATCCTTTTAACTACTCGGTATCAAAAACTTGTAACTTAGGATCCTTGTAGTAGAAAGTTGTGTTTCTTCCTTTTACCATCAATGTTTGTACGAACCAGATTGGCTCAGTATCAGCTTCAGTCACCCTTTCATGCCGGTCATCATCAACATTTGTGAATATTAATACTTGTCTATCATTACTAGTACTCGAAGTAGTTGTAGTTAATTTATTTGGCTCAGTAGTTTGTAGTTAATTTAATACTTGATTTCTCTTCCTCTACCTCCATTCCTTCCTCCTTTGCCTCTAGTTTGGTTAGTCAGTATAGAAGAAACACCACTAGAGCCAATTAGATCACAACCCTTATATCTTTCAAGTGATTTACCTCTTTTATTTCCACCATCTCCACCATCATCATCTTTATTAAGTTCAATAATTGGCGTGTATTTAGATGTTATCTCCCCTTTTCGGTATCGTCATTAACAAAGAAGTAAACTAACAAATCCAAAGCTTGATTGAACAAAGCTGCTTTGCCATCTTCTTCGGATTCCTCTCCGGTTTGTCCTGTCTTTCAGACAAAGGCCTCTGTTATTTCCTTACTTCAAGTTCTTGTTTAAATTTAACTTCATCGAAATCAGTTCTCATTGCATCAATCTGATCTTAAGTCTTGGCTTAAGTAAAATGTAGAGATTTCATCATAATAATAGAGGCTTTGAGATATACAAGGAATTCAGGATTTTGAATATCATGTTTGTTGTTTTTAGATGAGCATGAGCTTGCTCAAGACTAAAAGTCTTCTCAGAGTCTCTCCATTTGTGACTTCATTCAGTTGTCTTGAATTGATTATGCAATTTAGAGTTGTGCTCACTTGTCCTCCTTTCCTTTTCTTCCATAGAAATCCCTTCAGGATTGAACATGAGTCAAGTCTTCCTCACTATCAGGAGCAATATTGATTTTGTCAAGATCTACATCCTCATCAGCAACATATGTTGTTGGGTTTAAACCCAATATGGGATATGAGTTTGGTGATACAAGACATAATTAGATTGGGTATTATTGTATTGTGTTGACAATTATTATCATAATGGAATTGAGTAATAATTATATGGGTAGACAATTATTATTATTATCAGATTAGATATGTCTTGTTGGCTAAGTTTGTTATGGCTATATATATGTTAGGTCACACACACTGTAGAGTGGGTGAATACAGTGTAAAGTACAATCAAATTGAACTTTAATATCACAAGTAACAGAAAATAAACTTTATTGAAACAATAAACTCTGTTACAGTATGGAACTGTTACCACTCTCAGTGATGAACAAATATCACGAGAGCTGTTAGGGTTAATACGAATAATCTTCTCGAATATGATAACACTTATAGTGTAAACCCTATGTCTGTGTTTATATACTACACAGTTACAAGATAATCGATAATTGATATGGAATATAATTCTGCTTCCTAAAATATATCAATCAGATATCTTATGTTTCAGCCCCTGTTTTCCTTGTAACAGACATGTTTCCTGATTTTTTTAGCCCAGAGGGTCTCTGGAAAAAAATTTCTTTCAGCCCCTGTTTTCTGATTTTTTTATGTTTTTGGATAGGTTATTAACTTCTAAGGGTTCCTGTAACAACAATTCATGGGTTGCCTCCCACACAGCGCTTCTTTTTCGTCATTAGCTTGACGTTCCGTACCTTTCTCAAGTAGTCAACAAAATGGCACTAACCACCTCTCGGTTTGCCATGTCCCCATAGTAGTGCTTCAACCGCTGACCGTTAACCTTGAATGCTTGGTCCGAATCATTCTCAAAAATTTCCACCGCTCCATGTGGAAACACAGTTTTGACAATAAAAGGTCCAGACCACCTTGATTTCAACTTCCCAGGAAAAAGTCGGAGCCGAAAGTTGAATAACAGAACTTGTTGCCCTGGCACAAATAACTTAGGATGTAGCTTCCTATCGTGCCACCTCTTCACCTTTTCCTTATACATTTGTTATTCTCGTACGCTTGCAGTCGAAATTCATCAAGTTCATTCAGCTGAAGCATTCTTTTCTTACCAGCTGCATCTAAATCCAGGTTCAATTTCTTCAATGCCCAGTAGGCCTTGTGCTCAAGCTCCGCCGGTAGATGACATCCCTTACCGTACACCAACTGAAACGGTGACATCCCAAGTGGAGTTTTGTATGCTGTTCTGTAAGCCCAAACAGCTTCATCGAGCTTTAAAAGACCAATCCTTCCTTGACGGACAAACAACCTTCTCTAGAATGCGCTTTATCTCTCTGTTAGACACTTCCGCTTGACCATTTGTTTGCGGATGATAGGCAGTAGCTACTCGATGATTCACATTATAACGCTGCATCATAGAAGTGAACTTACGGTTGCAAAAATGCGATCCTTCATCACTTATGATTACCCGAGGCGTTCCAAACCTTGTGAAAATTTGCTTATGAAGAAAATTTAGCACTGCCTTTGCATCATTTGTCGGTAAAGCTTTAACTTCGACCCATTTTGAGACATAATCGACTGCCAGCAAGATGTACTGATTATTGCAAGACGAGATAAAAGGCCCCATAAAATCGATTCCCCATACATCAAGACCTCGACTTCAAGCATCACATTTAATGGCATCTCATCCTTCCTTGACAAATTTCCCACTCTTTGGCAACGATCACACCTTAAAACAAACTGATGAGCATCCTTGAACAAAGTAGGCCAGAAAAAACCTGCTTGCAGAATACGAGCTGCCGTCTTCTCACCTCCATAGTGTCCACCATAAATCGTGGAATGGCAGTCTCGTAATATCCCCTCCGTCTCACAGAACGGGATACATCTCCTGATGATCTGGTCAGCTCCCTGTCTAAACAAATATGGTTCATCCCACATATACCACTTCACCTCATGCAGAAACTTCTTCTTTTGAGCGGATGTCAAATTAAGCGGCATTATATTGCTGACAAGATAGTTTACAATATCTGCAAACCATGGTTCTTCCTCCTGAATTGCAAACAACTGCTCATCCGGAAAAGATTCATTGATTAACGTCCTATCTTGTGAAGTAGAATCGGGATTCTCCAACCTAGAGAGATGGTCAGCTACTTGATTCTCGGTACCTTTTCTATCTTTGATCTCTAACTCAAATTCTTGAAGTAAAAGCACCCAACGAATGAGTCTCGGCTTCGAATCCTTCTTAGAAACCAGATAGCGAATAGCTGCATGATCAGTGAATACTGTCACTTTCGTACCAAGCAGATAAGATCGAAATTTCTCAAAGCCAAAGACTATAGCCAAAAGCTCCTTCTCAGTAGTGGTGTAGTTCAATTGGGCCCCATTTAAAGTCTTACTCACATAGTAGACCACATGGAAGAGATTTTTCTTGCGCTGTCCCAGAACTGCACCTACCGCATAGTCACTCGCATCACACATCATCTCAAACGGTTCTGTCCAATCTGGTGCTGTAATAACTGGTGCCGTGATCAAACTCTCCTTGAGAGTCTCGAATGCTGCCAAACATTCATCATCAAATTTGAAAGGCACATCTTTCTCAAGTAGATTGCACAACGGCTTAGATATCTTTGAAAAGTCCTTGATGAATCGCCGATAAAAACCCGCATGACCGAGAAAACTACGGATTCCTTTCACCGAATTAGGTGGGGGAAGATTTTCAATGACTCCACCTTGGCCTTGTCCACCTCCAGACCTTTGCTAGAGACCTTATGCCCAAGGATAATGCCTTCACGCACCATAAAATGACATTTCTCCCAATTAAGCACCAAATTAGTTTCCACGCATCTTTTGAGTACGGCGCGCAGATTATTCAAACATTCATCATATGAGTGTCCAAAGACGGAGAAGTCCATCCATGAACACTTCGACGTTATTTCCAATCATGTCAAAGAATATAGCCTTCATACATCTCTGAAAGGTGGCCGGGGCGCCACATAACCCAAACGAAACTCTACGAAAAGCAAATGTGCCAAATGGACAAGTGAAGGTAGTCTTTTCCTGATCCTCTGGTGCAATACAAATCTGATTATACCCGGAATAACCATCCAGAAGACAAAAATACTCATGTCCCGCCAATCTATCAAGCATTTGATCAATGAATGGGAGAGGGAAGTGATCCTTCCTTGTGGCTTTGTTCAATTTTCTATAATCCATGCATACTCTCCATCCTGTAACTGTTCAAGTAGGGATGAGCTCATTCTTTTCATTTGCGACCACAGTGATACCTCCTTTCTTAGGTACACATTGCACGGGGCTCACCCACGAGCTGTCAGAAATAGGATAAATGATGCCTGCATCTAGCCATTTCAGAATTTCTTTCTTCACCACCTCCTTCATGATCGGGTTCAGTCTTCGCTGCTGTTCCACAGTTGGCTTACTACCTTCCTCTAACAGAATTTTATGCATACAATATGAAGGACTTATCCCCTTGATGTCTGCTATGGTCCATCCTATAGCCGATTTGAATTCTCTCAAAATCCTTAAGAGCTTGTCTTCCTCACTACCTGAAAGGTCAGCTGAAATAATAACAGGTAACGTAGATGAATCACCTAAAAAAGCATACCTCAAGTGTTCAGGTAATGGTTTGAGCTCCAAGGTAGGTGCTTCCTCGATTGATGGTTTGAGCTTCCCTTCAGCATTCTTAAGTTCAGAAGTACCAAGAGATTCAAAATGGTATGTCGAGCTTCGCTTCCATGGAGAAGCGTTCAGATATTGTAATTGCTCGTTGCTATCTTCATCATCGCTGTCAAAATCCCCCATTAAAGCCTTTTCCAATACATCGGACATTAGCATGTGATCGAGTTCCGAAGTAACCGCAGAATCAATCATATCCACTTTTAAGCACTCCTCATCTTCTGTAGGGAATTTCATTGCCTTGAATACGTTGAAGGTCACATCCTGATCTTGGACCCGCATAGTAAGTTCCCCTTTTTGCACATCTATCAAGGTACGGCCAGTAGCCAAGAAAGGCCTCCCCAAGATTATGGGAATCTTCTTATCTTCCTCAAAATCCAGAATAACAAAATCTGCAGGAAAGAAGAGCTTATCCACCTTGACGAGCACATCCTCAACTATGCCCCTTAGGTAAGTAATGGAACGGTCCGCCAATTATAGCAACATGTATGTGGGTTTTGGATCAGGCAGATCCAGCTTTTTAAAGATCGACAACGGCATCAGATTAATGCTTGCTCCCAAATCACAAAGGCACTTATCAAAAGTTAGATTGCCAATGGTGCAAGGAATGGTGAAGCTTCCTGGATCTTTCAGTTTTGGTGGTAACTTTTGTTGCAGAACCGCGCTGCATTCTTCCGTGAGAGCAACGGTTTCAAGGTCATCCAGTTTCACCTTCCTTGAAAGAATAGTCTTCATAAACTTCGCATAACTAGGCATTTGTTCCAGCGCCTCAGCGAAAGGTATAATGATGTGAAGTTTCTTGAACACCTCCAGAAACTTCCCGAACTGTCTATCCAGCTTTTGTTGCTGCAATCTCTTAGGAAAAGGTGGTGGAGGATAGAGCTGTTTCTCCCCTGTATTAGCCTCAGGCAGAGTGTGTTCAACAGTAGTCTTCCTTGGTTCCGCCGCTTTCCTCCTTTTGCTTAGATTCTTCATCTCTAACTTCAGCTTCGACTTCTTTTACCTTTTCAGCATCAGCTACTTTTCCAGACCTTAAGGTAATAGCCTTGACTTGCTCTTTAGCTTCCTTCCTGCCTGGTACTTCCGTGTCACTGGGAAGAGTGCCAGGTTGACGATTGAGCACTGCATTGGCTAATTGACCGATTTGATTTTCCAAGGTCTTGATAGAAACCGCCTGACTCTTGCACAACAGCTTAAGTTCCTCAAAATCAGCACTAGTAGGTGCAGCTGCACTTCCCTGTTGAGGATATGATTGCCTTGTAGCATACTGCTGTGGTTGCTGGAATCCAGGTGGGTTAAACTGTTTACTTACTCCTTGCTGATATGTTGGCTGAATAGCATTCTGATTATTCCTCCAGCTGAAATTTGGATGATTTCTGTTGTTAGGATGATAGGTCGCTGACACAGGCTGCTGTTGTCGCTGATAATTATTCACATACTGAACAGATTCGTTGACAAGAGAACACTGATCCGTAGCATGAGAACCTGCACAAAGCTCACAAACCATAGCTATTTGATTAACTCCATACGTAGCCAAAGAATCAACCTTCATTGATAGCGCTTGGAGCTGGGCTGCAATAGCGGTGGCTGCATCAACTTCCAGAATACCTGCTACCTTGCCTGACGTCATCCTCTGAGTTGGGTTTTGATGCTCATTTGCAGCCATCGTCTCGATAAGATTATACGCCTCAGTATAGCTTTTAGCCCATAAGGCGCCTCCAGCTGCTGCATCGAGCATGGGCCGAGATTGGGCCCCCAAACCATTATAAAAACCAGTGATTACCATCCAATCCGGCATTCCATGATGTGGACATTTTCTCAACATTTCCTTGTAGCGTTCCCAAGCCTCGCACATAGATTCTGTAGGTTGCTGCGCAAACTGAGTAAGAGCACTCCTCATAGCAGCAGTCTTTGCCATTGATAAAACTTTACCAGAAACTTTTGCGCAAGATCTTGCCACGTAGTGATTGACCCAGCTGGTTCAGAATGTAACCAGTCTTTAGCTTTATCCCTCAGTGAGAATGGGAAAAGCCTCAACTTGATAGCCTCATCAGTCACGCCATTATACTTAAAAGTGCTGCAGATCTCGACGAAATTCCTTATGTGCATGTTGGGGTCTTCCAGTTGCCGCTCCTCCAAAAGAAACAGAATTCTGCACCATCTGAATAGTGCCCGGCTTGATTTCAAAGGTGTTAGCTTGAATAGCCGGATGAAGGATGCTTGACTGAATGTCATCAATTTTAGACCGAGAAAAATCCATAAGAGCTGGATCAGCTTGAACAATACGATCTCCCATGTTTACTGGTTCTTTCTGCTCAGTTCCTGAATCTGAATCCTCAAAATCTAACTTTTCCGGAGTATCAAGAACTTCGTCTTTCTCCTCAGCTGTATCTAAGGTCCTCTTGCGAGTACGAGAACGAGTTTGCATAAACGCTTGCTAAAGTACCTGAAACACAACCGAAAAGAGTAATTAACTACTACGTCCTAATCACTGAGTCCTAATGACCAATGATGGTAAGTACATAAACTAAACAAATACGCCGAGTCCCCAGCAGCGGCGCCAAAAACTTGTTAGGGCGAAAACATGCACTAATATTCACGCAAGTATACGCGTTCGCAAGTAATATAGAATACTTTCTAGTTCGTTCCCTCAGAGACTCAGACTAAGTTATTGTCTAATTAAACTCACTCACCAATGTATGATTACTTCTCAATGTTAAGATAATAACACTTAAAATTGTTGATTAAATATTAACTATAATTAACTACTTAATTAACCACTTAACTAACACTTCAATTTATCAATAATAAAACACTCATGAGATCACAACTTCATTATTACTTCCTTCTATAGCCATTGTTATTACCTTTAGCATGCGACAGTGATGACATTAATCGAATAACACAAAACTGATAAAAGCCAACTTTCATTGTACTAATACCATTCTACCAAACATCCACAATTAAGATAGAAGTTGAATAGTCATCAATTATGTTGAGTTCCTATATGTCTACAGAAATTGACAACACAACGATTTAAGCACAAGTTATTCCTTTTGATTACATAGAGCAAATGAAACTGTTAGAATTACCCACTAATCATGCACAACGTACATGAACCTATGCTAGCATGGCAAGTTCTAAATCTCAAGATCCACCGTCGCTTCACAAGAGATTAACACCCTATCTTATATGTTCGCGACGCACATAAGACGAATACACACAACCAATACTAGATATCATGCAATCATCACACACTAAAGTATTAAACAATTAACTAAAGAATTCCATAATAAATCCGTTGCAACCCCATGATCACGATTAGCCCATAATAGAACTTATCGCCATCATGGGTTCATATGAAATCATGATAAACAACACAAGAAAATAATAACTAACTAATTATATTAAAACAGAGTACGTCACAAGAGTAAATAAGTCAAAGCAAGAAAACTAGCATCCAACGTTACAACGAAACAAGAATCACAAGAATATATACTTCCTCTTCGCTGCAGTGTGCTAAATCGGTCTTCTTCCTTATCTCCTTCGCTTCTTGCGCCAAACACAATCTAAAACATAATCTCCTTCTTCTTTTCTATGAAAACGTCTCAATCTACTTATATAATAGTCCCATAAAACTCAGATTACATAGAAGTTGGAAGCCAAACAGAAGTAGAAGTCTAAAATA
The DNA here is from genome assembly GCF_009905375.1 of Apium graveolens. Classification (NCBI taxonomy): domain Eukaryota; kingdom Viridiplantae; phylum Streptophyta; class Magnoliopsida; order Apiales; family Apiaceae; genus Apium; species Apium graveolens. The sequence goes on along the minus strand of NC_133655.1, from coordinate 267,131,464 downwards.
ATTCATCTTTTTCCCCGACCCTGCGCGGCTGCTCAGCATTTCTGCGCGGGCGTGCAAGGCTGCTGCGCGGCCGCTCAGCATTGCTGCGCGGGGCGTGCAGGACCTGACTGGAAAAATTCCAGGTTTGCTCCGTTTCTTCGCCGTAATCTGCCCGTTCTTTTCCTCTCTCAATGGTGAACACATGCCAAGGCTTATTCTTGATGATTCCTCCTCCGAAATGCAACAAATACCCTGAAATGGCATAAACACTAGAAAAATGCATCAAATACAACAAAATACTTGATTTCAAGACACCAATTTAAGCCATTTTAAGACGTTCTAAGTGGTATAAAATGCCACTTATCAGTAGAATCGGGATTCTCCAACCTAGAGAGATGGTCAGCTACTTGATTCTCAGTACCTTTTCTATCTTTGATCTCTAACTCAAATTCTTGAAGTAAAAGCACCCAACGAATGAGTCTCGGCTTCGAATCTTCTTAGAAACCAGATAGCGAATAGCTGCATGATCAGTGAATACTGTCACTTTCGTACCAAGCAGATAAGATCGAAATTTCTCAAAGCCAAAGACTATAGCCAAGCTCCTTCTCAGTAGTGGTGTAGTTCAATTGGGCCCCATTTAAAGTCTTACTCGCATAGTAGACCACATGGAAGAGATTTTTCTTGCGCTGTCCCAGAACTGCACCTACCGCATAGTCACTCGCATCACACATCATCTCAAACGGTTCTGTCCAATCTGGTGCTGTAATAACTAGTGCCGTGATCAAACTCTCCTTGAGAGTCTCGAATGCTGCCAAACATTCATCATCAAATTTGAAAGGCACATCTTTCTCAAGTAAATTGCACAACGGCTTAGATATCTTTGAAAAGTCCTTGATGAATCGCCGATAAAAACCGGCATGACCGAGAAAACTACGGATTCCTTTCACCGAATTAGGTGGGGGAAGATTTTCAATGACTCCCACCTTGGCCTTGTCCACCTCCAGACCTTTGCTAGAGACCTTATGCCCAAGGATAATGCCTTCACGCACCATAAAATGACATTTCTCCCAATTAAGCACCAAATTAGTTTCCACGCATCTTTTGAGTACGGCGCGCAGATTATTCAAATATTCATCATACGAGTGTCCAAAGACGGAGAAGTCATCCATGAACACTTCGACATTATTTCCAATCATGTCAGAGAATATAGCCATCATACATCTCTGAAAGGTGGCCGGGGTGCCACATAACCCAAACAAAACTCTTCGAAAAGCAAATGTGCCAAATGGACAAGTGAAGGTAGTCTTTTCCTGATCCTCTGGTGTAATACAAATCTGATTATACCCGGAATAACCATCCAGAAGACAAAAATACTCATGTCCCGCCAATCTGTCAAGCATTTGATCAATAAATGGAAGAGGAAAGTGATCCTTTCTTGTGGCTTTGTTCAATTTCCTATAATCCATGCATACTCTCCATCCTGTAACTGTTCGAGTAGGGATGAGCTCATTCTTTTCATTTGCGACCACAGTGATACCTCCTTTCTTAGGAACACATTGTACAGGGCTCACCCACGAGCTGTCAGAAATAGGATAAATGATGCCTGCATCTAGCCATTTCAGAATTTCTTTCTTCACCACCTCCTTCATGATCGGGTTCAGTCTTCGCTGCTGTTCCACAGTTGGCTTACTACCTTCCTCTAACAGAATTTTATGCATACAATATGAAGGACTTATCCCCTTGATGTCTGCTATGGTCCATCCTATAGCCGATTTGAATTCTCTCAAAATCCTTAAGAGCTTGTCTTCTTCACTACCTGAAAGGTCAGCTGAAATAATAACAGGTAACGTAGATGAATCACCTAAAAAAGCATACCTCAAGTGTTCAGGTAATGGTCTAAGCTCCAAGGTAGGTGCTTCCTCTATTGATGGTTTGAGCTTCCCTTCAGCATTCTTAAGGTCAGAAGTACCAAGAGATTCAAATGGTATGTCGAGCTTTCGCTTCCATGGAGAAGCGTTCAGATATTGTAATTGCTCGTTGCTATCTTCATCATCGCTGTCAAAATCCCCCACTAAGGCTTTTTCCAATGCATCAGACATTAGCATGTGATCGAGTTCCGAAGTAACCGCAGAATCAATCACATCCACTTTTAAGCACTCCTCATCTTCTGTAGGGAATTTCATTGCCTTGAATACGTTGAAGGTCACATCCTGATCTTGGACCCGCATAGTAAGTTCACCTTTTTGCACATCTATCAAGGTACGGCCAGTAGCCAAGAAAGGCCTCCCCAAGATTATAGGAATCTTCTTATCTTCCTCAAAATCCAGAATAACAAAATCTGCAGGAAAGAAGAGCTTATCCACCTTGGCGAGCACATCCTCAACTATGCCCCTTGGGTAAGTAATGGAACGGTCAGCCAATTGTAGCGACATGTATGTGGATTTTGGATCAGGCAGATCCAGCTTTTTAAAGATCGACAAGGGCATCAGATTAATGCTTGCTTCCAAATCACAAAGGCACTTGTCAAAAGTTAGATTGCCAATGGTGCAAGGAATGGTGAAGCTTCCTGGATCTTTCAGTTTTGGTGGTAACTTTTGCTGCAGAACAGCGCTGCATTCTTCCGTGAGAGCAACGGTTTCAAAGTCATCCAGTTTCACCTTCCTTGAAAGAATAGTCTTCATAAACTTCGCATAGCTAGGCATTTGTTCCAGAGCCTCAGCGAAAGGTATATTGATGTGAAGTTTCTTGAACACCTCCAGAAACTTCCCGAACTGTCTATCCAGCTTTTGTTGCTGCAATCTCTTAGGAAAAGATGGTGGAGGATAGAGCTGTTTCTCCCCTGTATTAGCCTCAGGCAGAGTGTGTTCAACAGTAGTCTTCCTTGGTTCCGCCACTTTCTCCTTTTGCTTAAATTCTTCATCTCTAACTTCAGCTTCGACTTCTTTTGCCTTTTCAGCATCAGCTACTTTTCCAGACCTTAAGGTAATAGCCTTGACTTGCTCTTTAGCTTCCTTCCTGCCTGGTACTTCCGTGTCACTGGGAAGAGTACCAGGTTGACGATTGAGCACTGCATTGGCTAATTGACCGATTTGATTTTCCAAGGTCTTGATAGAAACCGCCTGACTCTTGCACAACAGCTTAAGTTCCTCAAAATTAGCACTAGTAGGTGCAGTTGCACTTCCCTGTTGAGGATATGATTGCCTTGTAGCATACTGCTGTGGTTGCTGGAATCCAGGTGGGTTAAACTGTTTACTCACTCCTTGCTGATATGGTGGCTGAATAGCATTCTGATTATTCCCCCAGCTGAAATTTGGATGATTTCTGTTGTTAGGATGATAGGTCGCTGGCACAGGCTGCTGTTGTCACTGATAATTATTCACATACTGGACAGATTCGTTGACAAGAGAACACTAATCCGTAGCATGAGAACCTGCACAAAGCTCACAAACCATAGCTATTTGATTAACTTCATACGTAGCCAAAGAATCAACCTTCATTGATAACGCTTGGAGCTGGGCTGCAATAGCAGTGGCTGCATCAACTTCAAGAATACCTGCTACCTTGCCTGACGTCATCCTCTGAGTTGGGTTTTGATGCTCATTTGCAGCCATCGTCTCGATAAGATTATACGCCTCAGTATAACTTTTAGCCCATAAGGCGCCTCCAGCTGCTGCATCGAGCATGGGCCGAGATTGGGCCCCCAAACCATTATAAAAACCAGTGATTACCATCCAATCCGGCATTCCATGATGTGGACATTTTCTCAACATTTCCTTGTAGCATTCCCAAGCCTCGCACATAGATTCTGTAGGTTGCTGCGTAAATTGAGTAAGAGCACTCCTCATAGCAGCAGTCTTTGCCATTGGATAAAACTTCACCAGAAACTTTTGCGCAAGATCTTGCCACGTAGTGATTGACCCAGCTGGTTCAGAATGTAACCAGTCTTTAGCTTTATCCCTCAGTAAGAATGGGAAAAGCCTCAACTTGATAGCCTCATCAGTCACGCCATTATACTTAAAAGTGCTGCAGATCTCGACAAAATTCCTTATGTGCATGTTGGGGTCTTCAGTTGCCGCTCCTCCAAAAGAAATAGAATTCTACACCATCTGAATAGTGCCCGGCTTGATTTCAAAGGTGTTAGCTTGAATAGCCGGATGAAGGATGCTTGACTGAATGTCATCAATTTTAGGCCGATAAAAATCCATAAGAGCTGGATCAGCTTGAACAATACGATCTCCCATGTTTACTGGTTCTTTTTGCTCAGTTCCTGAATCCGAATCCTCAAAATCTAACTTCTCCGGTGTATCAAGAACTTCGTCTTTCTCCTCAGCTGTATCTAAGGTCCTCTTGCGAGCAAGAGAACGAGTTTGCATAAACGCTTGCTAAAGTACCTGAAACACAATCGAAAAGAGTAATTAACTACTACGTCCTAATCACTGAGTCCTAATGACCAATGATGGTAAGTACATAAACTAAACAAATACGCCGAGTCCCCGGCAGCGGCGCCAAAAACTTGTTAGGGTGAAATCACGCACTAATATTCACGCAAGTATACGCGTTCGCAAGTAATATAGAATACTTTCTAGTTCGTTCCATCAGAGACTCAGACTAATTTATTGTCTAATTTTAACTCACTCACCAATGTATGACTACTTCTCACTGTTAAGATAATAACACTTAAAATTGTTGATTAAATATTAACTATAATTAACTACTTAATTAACCACTTAACTAACACTTCAATTTATCAATAATAAAACACTCATGAGATCACAACTTCATTATTACTTCCTTCTATAGCCATTGTTATTACCTTTAGCATGTGACAGTGATGATATTAATCGAATAACACGAAACTGATAAAAGCCAACTTTCATTGTACTAATACCATTCTACCAAACATCCACAATTAAGATAGAAGTTGAATAGTCATCAATTATGTTGAGTTCCTATATGTCTACAGAAATTGACAACACAACGATTTAAGCACAAGTTATCCCTTTTTGATTACATAGGGCAAATAAAACTGTTAGAGTTACCTACTAATCATGTACAACGTACATGAACCTATGCTAGCATGGCAAGTTCTAAATCTCAAGATCCACCGTCGCTTCACAAGAGATTAACACCCTATCTTATATGTTCGCGACGCACATAAGACGAATACGCACAACCAATACTAGATATCATGCAATCATCACATACTAAAGTATTAAACAATTAACTAAAGAATTCCATAATAAATCCGTTGCAACCCCATGATCACGATTAGCCCATAATAGAACTTATCGCCATCATGGGTTCATATGAAATCATGATAAACAAACACAAGAAAATAATAACTAAACTGATTATATTAAAACAGAGTACGTCACAAGAGTAAATAAGTCAAAGCAAGAAAACTAGCATCCAACGTTACAACGAAACAAGAATCACAAGAATATATGCTTCCTCTTCGTTGCTGTGTGCTAAATCGGTCTTCTTCCTTATCTCCTTCGCTTCTTGTAAAACACAATCTAAAATATAATCTCCTCTTAATACTCCGTGAAAAACGTCTCAAATCTACCTATATAATAGTCCCATGAAACTCAGATTACATAGAAGTTGGAAGCCAAACAGAAGTAGAAGTCTAAAATAATATATCTATTTCCCCGACCCTGCGCGGCCGCTCAGCATTTCTGCGCGGGCGCGCAAGGCTGCTGCGCGGCCGCTCAGCATTGCTGCGCGGGCGCGCAGGACCCTTCTGGAAAAATTCCATGTTTGCTCCATTTATTCGCCGTAATCTGCCCGTTCTTTTCCTCTCGCAATGGTGAACACATGCCAAGGCTTATTCTTGATGATTCCACCTCCGAAATACAACTAATACCCTGAAATACATAAACACTAGAAAAACGCATAAAATACACAAAATACTTGATTTCAAGACACCAATTTTAGCCATTTTAAGACGTTCTAAGTGGTATAAAATGCCACTTATCAAAACGCTGAATTGAATTACTTATATACTCAATCCATGATATCTTATGCTTTGAAAGACCAAATCCTTGAAACCCTGAAACATTGATTCCTTTGTTATCCAATTCTTTCATTACCCAGCATTCAAGCTTTGAAATTACCTTATTGATCCTTACAAGGATTGAAACCCTTTCATTATTAAACACTCATTATTGTTGATGATTCTGGTTATTGTTTATTATTTCTTATTCAGTTATTATGTTAGAATTGGATTGTTTTTATAAAATTGTGGACCAGATTCGTGGTCAGACCATATAATGGTCAAGTTAGGCCAATGTGTGCCTTGGATCCAGTAGTTAGAGCAATGCTGTATGCCTTGCTCCGGGTTAGTGCGTGACTGATCAGCAGCCTAACCTTGGTTTTTAAATTAAAAGTATAATATCCAATTGTAAATCATAATCCATTGTTCACTTAATATCATAATCATGTTCTATTGATGATCATTATTCTCAGTTTTGTCATTGTGACTTGCCGAGCCAGTTAGCTCATTTGTGCGATGTTATTTATATTCTTTCCAGCTAAAAAGGAACCAGTTGGTAACGAGGATCCCTAGTCCAGCGCGAGAGCTAGGGGTTCAGGTTGAGAAAGCTGAGCTAGTAGGCTTCTTTTGGAATAATTTAAGTCTGTAAAAGTTTATAATAAAGTTTAATACTCAGTTTGAGTTTGAATGATTGGGATTTGAACGGTATGTAATATAAGTAGATGTGTGGCTTGTGTACATACTTTAGCCTGTTGTGATCTGTGGTAGTTGGTAAATAGGGTCACTGCATATTATTGTTATCTTTATTATTATTATAAGCAGGTTATAAATAAGGTATGTGTGTGTGGACCCCAAACTTCTGACCAGGGTTTGGAGGGCGCCACAGTATATATGCAGACTCAAACTCTTTTTCATTCTCTATATACACATAGAATTTACAGTCGCAAGAGAGAAAGAGAGAGACGCATTTTTAAGTCGATTGCAATCCTACCAAACTTCCGTCAAAATTTATAAATATTATAGATTCTAAAAGCCCGGAACAAGAGGATTTGTTTGTGAGTAATTTCTTGAGTTTTTACCCAAGATTTAACAAGATCGAATTTTGAGGTTTTCTTGGACTTAAGGCCATGTTTGGTTATGATTATTAATTGATTTTGATTGATCATTCAAGTCATTTTCTCTTTAGGATTTTTCATAATTTATTTGTTCCATTTATTTGTGTGTGTTCATTTTATTTATAGTTTTTAAATTTAAGTGCCCAGTTAAATTGTTTTAAGAACGAAATTTTATTCTCATTTTTAATTAAATGGCGTATAATATTGAGATACTAAAAAAAATTATGTCTCGATTATAAAACGTGATCCAGTGAAAATGGGTGAGTTTGAAAATGGATCCGTTTTCTAAACGAGCACTCGATTGTGCACTATGCTTTGATTACTAATGTTAAGTTGAATGTTGAGCTCCTCAGATACGTGCACACAACAGCTGAAGACACGTCATATAATGATAAGCTGGGTTTCTCTTTCTTGGTTGGTGATGAAATAATAAGAATCACTGAGGATGATTTTAATGAGTATCTGCAGCTTCCTCGGGATAATTTTGTAAAATTGCCACAGAAATGGGAACTGATTAGTTTCTTCAAAGCCATTAGATGCACCATGATAAATGAAAAACTTCCAAAGTACTTCAACAAAATCCATCTAACAAAACAATGGCATTTGTTCTTTAACATATTGTCTTACTGTCTGGCTCCCAAGACTGGTGGATCTCATGGACTGACATTGTTCAATCAAGTAATTGGAGTAACTGTTGCTCACAATCTACGAATCAACTTTGGACATATGTTGATGGAGGAGATCTTACAGAACCAAGCTCAGAAACAAGATCATATATTGTATATCAGGTTTCTCCATATTGTTCTAGATGGGAAGCTGACAGAAGACTAGAAGGTTTTGGTTCACAGTGATAACTTGGAAGACTCTCAAGTGCTGTCCTTAAAAATGATGGTCAAGCTGATCAATCAGACATTTTATCCCAACAACAACCCCATTATGTTGACAGACTTCATGAAAGAGTACTTTGCTACCATTGCTAAGCAATCTGAATCTACACATCAAGCTGAAGTTGGTACACGTTAACAAGGTGCTCGACAAAGTGTTCCACGGGCTGCAGCTGAAGCTCAACCTATGGAAATTGATCAACAACCTGTCATTGCTGAACATCCAGAAGACGTTGTACAATATGAAGCTGCTGAACAACAATACGAAGATTCTGTACCTATACAATCAGAAGCAGATGTCTACCGGCCAGATCTTTTAGGTATGGATGAATCTTCTCTAAATCAAACTTTTGAAGGTTTTTCTGAATTAATTAAAGAGGAATTACACATTGATGATTTTCACACACAAATTCTTGAGGAGCAAGTAGATAGGAGATGGAGTGAATTTGTTTTCCCGCAAATTCATGACCACCCTCTAGAGCCAATACACACATCTCAAAATCTCTTAGCCCAATCCTTGGCGTATAAGAATACTATGAGTGAAGAGGGAGAAATTGCACTAGATGCAGCAAATAAGGAATGTATTATGAGTGAACCCACAACTCTATCTCCTATGAAGCAAAGCAGTCCCCTATTGAGACAACTATAACCCCCCAAGTATCTTCCCAAAAGGATACTTTGGCTGAAAAGGCACATAACAGTTACTAGATCCATTTTCTCAACAAGGTGGGTCTATTGAAATTCTCCCATCGTCCATGACATCCTGTAATGAGTCAAACACTCTTTCCAATATCCAAGCTCTTGAAGCTTTAAATGAGTCAATTAGAAGAGCGTTACATGGTGAGGAAAAATTGACGGAAATGGGGCATTCAACCATATTACGGTTAGAATATCATGTCCAAGGTTCTTGTTGTGGATATGTTGTGAACTTGATGATTTCATTAACAAAACACCTTAGTAGATTTAACTTAGTGAAAAATATAGCACTCGACGGATAAGCAAATATAGTCCCGACGGATGACTCGTTATAGTCCCGACGGATGACTCATTATAGTCCTGACGGATGACTCATTATAGTCCCGACGGATGACTCATTATAGTCCCGACGGATGACTCATTATAGTCCCGACGGATAATGATTTATTATCCATCGAGTGAGTAGCTTATGTAATAAGAAGTCTGTAGCACATTTCTGCATACATCTTTGTACAGATTCTGTAGTAGCATATAAGTCATGTTGACTTTGATTAGATATACAGAATAGGTTGATTAAATGTACATAATTGATGTCTTGTAATTCTGCATAAATGAAATGAATTCAAGTGCCAAATAGCTACTCGACGGATGATCAACAAAGCTACTTGACGGATGATCAACAAGACAACTCGACGGATGATCATGTACTCAACGGATGATCAATTCAAATATTGTTAGTCCCTTAACAATATAGCAAGAATTACAGAAGGGGGGTTGAATGGAATTCTTGAACCTTTTTCTTAAAATAAAAATGTTCAAACTCGTATATAAATATAAGTGTATTGATTAACAGAATACGGAATAGAAACTTAAGTGAACCAAAACACAAGTAATTAAAAACAAGAGTCTTTAAAAACTTTCTGGTGGATTTAAACAATTTCACCAGAGATATATATTATATCGAGAGAACTCCGTGTGCAAGAATTCTCACAGCTACTTACAAATATGAACTACTGAGAATACAGAGAAATGCTAATAATTCTGCTTACAAATGTTTCTCACTTTTTGTATCTCAGATCATGTTTTCTATTTGCTACTTCTTGGTTTATATATTACCAAGATTACAAAGTCAAAAGACAGGATCATTATAAAAACTATCGGGTCTAATGCTTTGCTACTTTGTTCTCTATTACCCAGTTAATAGGCTTCCTCATTCCATTTGCATACACTTCGACGCATGTGACTAGTTGTCACTGTCAACTGATATTTGAATTCTTTATCCGTTGAGTACATGATCATCCGTCGACTTTATGATCATCCGTTGATGGCTTCATTGATCATCCGTCGACTGCTATATTAAACATCCGTTGATAGCTATTTGATCATCCATCGATGGCTTTGTTAATCATCCGTCGGTAGCTATTTTGGCACTTGACTTCAATTCATTTATGCAGAATTACAAGACATCATCTATGTACAATTAATCAACCTATTCTGCATATCTAGTTAAAGTCAACATGACTTATATGCTACTATAGAATTTATACAAAGGTGTATACAGAAATGTGCTACAGACCCATTATTACATAAGCTACTCACTCGATGGATAATAAGTCATCATCCGTCGGGACTACAATGAGTTATTCGTCGGGACTATAATTCTCATCCGTCAAGTGCTACATTATTTCACTAAGTAAAATCTACTTAGGTGTTTTGTTTATGTAATCTTCAAGTACACAACATATGCATAACAATCTCCCCCAATTTATGTCTACTGGAATTGTAGCCATAAATTAAGAGATACTTGATGATAACAAAACACCCTAAACATACAGCTTTAAAGAAAAGTAGATTATACTGAAAAGTGCTTCAAATAACAAAATGTACAAAGTTTAGCTCACAGTCATTTTCAAGATGCTCCTCTAGCCTGAGCAGATTTTTCTAGTTTCTTGAAGGTCTGGATCTTCTTCCAAGCTTTCTTTTGTTTTCATCAATCTGATTTTGGAGCTGCCTGTGGAATTCCGATTCATCAGATTCTGAGAGATTTAGCTTTCCTTGCATTTCCAAGAGAGTCTCATTGCTGGAGATGCTCAATTGGTCTTCTAATCTGAAGAATCTTCTCACACCTTTGTCATCTATGAACTCCATCAGCCAATAGGGCCTTAGATGCACTCTTCTCCCTGTGTATGGGATGATTAGATTTTTTGGGAGTGCATCTTTAGCTCTTACACTCCTTAGTTCTTCAATCTTCTTCAATACTAGTCTTCTTGCAGTGATATTGAACCCAAAGTTCTTCTTGAAGGATGAGTAAACTTTAATCAGTGCAGCTTGGCTCTCTTGAAGAATCCTATGAAGTGGCCACTGAATCTCCTTTCCTCCTTTGTACTTGTACACTAACCTTTCAGGTAGGTTTCTGTATGCATCAATTCCTCTCACCTCATCTAGTTCATCCAGATAGAGGTTTAGATCAGAAAATTCTTTGATGTCACACAAGTACAGGTAGTCTCCCTTATTGACTTTGGGCTGAGCTTTAACTACAGACTTGGATTTGAGAGGTGACAACTTCACTTTCTTGACTGCTTTTGACTTTGTCCTTTTTGGCTTGCTAAGGATTGGTAGATTGAAGTCTGGAATTGGTATGTTCTCCCATTCTATTGGCTCATCCTTGGGCATAATAGGTTCACCATGAATATTCATGTAGGGATCCACCACATTTATGTCTTCAAATACCACAGAAGGCTTTGTTGCTTGAGTTGTAATTGGTGTGGATTTCTTAGGAAATTGATCTTCCAATTCCTTGTCAGCAATATCCAGTTTCCTTTTAGTTCTTTTAGCCAATTCTTTCTTTCTTGGAGATTTCTTCTGTTCTTCAACTTGCTTTCTTGATTCAGTAGCTTCAGATGGTTGAGAGGGAATTTGTTGTGATGTGTTTACAGCATGTAACTTGGCCAAGATAGCAATCTGCTCTCTCTTTTGTTTAGCCTTTTTAGCATCTAGAGCAGCCTGCTTCTTTTCCTGCTTCAATCTATCTTTTTCTTCTATCTTTGCTTGAGCAAATTGAGGGTGTCTAGCCACCACACAAATTTCTTTCCCATTTCTGACAATATTAGCAATCCTTCTTTTAGAAACTGAATCAGCTGGATCTTTATAGAAGACAATTGATCTTGACAGAAGCTTCTTTTCATCAGGCTTGGGTGTCTCATACACAGTGTCCAAGGGGTTCTTCAAAGATAATTTTGAGTAGTTTGCCCTTGGTTTAAGAATCATTTCAGCCTTTGGAGACTTGATGCAGGAAGATTATCCTCTTTTCAGATAATTCATGCTCATCTCATGCACACTAATTTGCTTGACTTGAGAGTGATGGATGGCTGACTTAACTGGCTCCTTGACAAGTTCAAACTTTTTCTATATCTCCTCATCAATCTTCTTCCAGTTGACCAAACTCAACTTTTCCTTCTCAGTAACTTTCAAGTTAGTTGCTGCTGCTTGAATCAGATCTATACCATCTGCAACTGGTGGCTTTGAGACAGTAATTGAAGGCACAATTACTTTACTGATTTGTATCTGAAGTTTCTCCCCCTCACTTGGTCCTTTCTCCCCCTTTTTGTTATCATCAAGTTGAGGAGTCAAGCCTTGTGATTTAGCCAGTTGCATTAGAAGACTGGTCTGAGACTGTTGATTTTAAAGAATGGTGACCACAGAGTTTTCAATAACTTGAACTCTGTCCTCCAATTTGGCTAGCTTCTTTTCAGCATCTGATTCTCTTCTCAGTCTCAGGAGCAGATCCTGCATGGTACCATAGGGCACTATTGAATCCAGCTTCTCAGAATTATAGGTCTTCAAGTCAGCTATATCCTTTTTGAGTTCATCCACACTCAGGTTCTATCTTAATTGTTGTAGCTTCATGAGATGTAGAGAATCTAGGTGGGCTTGAAGAATAGCCTTGGTACTAGCATTTGAGGTGTTCTGAATGGCCTTTTGGATAGACATGATTTGTTTGACTAAGGATACATTGAATTGTCCTGGTGTAGACTCCATTGTCAATGCCCATTCAGGTAGATCTGGAATAGAACTTGGGCCTTCATCTCCCCCTAAGTTCATGCTTCCATCAAATGAAACAGAGTCATCATCATTAGAATTTACTCCAAATTCTTCAGATGACTCACCAGCTGTAGGAGGCATCAAATTAACAGCAGCTTTATCCCTTTGTAGAGATTCTGAAGTATGTACTAGATTTAGAGTCTTCTCTGCCTCCTCACTGCCCTGAGCAGCCAACAGTTGATAGGCTGACACAAGATGAGTAAAAGTGTCAGCATCCAAGGAAATGTTATCAATTACAGCTTTGTAATGTTGCTGAAATTATCTTTCCTTTTCAGCATCATCCACAATCATTGACTCATGAGCAATGGTTGGATCCACCCTTATACCCTATGTACCTGCTTTTCTCTCATGTTCTCTTTTTGTTGCATCAGGGTCTCACCCTCGCTCCCCATCCTCACACCCTCACCTTCACCTATTAAGGTGGGATTCCTCTCACTCCCTTTTGCCAATCCTGAAGAAATGGATTGCAGATTTTTACTCATTTCCTCTCCTTTTGCATGGGAGCAACTCAGCCTCTCACTCAAAACACTCTGCTCTCTCAATCCTAAGAGTGACTGTACAACCACTAAATCTTCTGCACTTGAAATAATGGAAGTTTAAGATTGTGCAGAGATACTCGACGGATGAGTGATATCCATCGAGTGAGTGGTTTTGTTGTCCGACGGATAACTGTTGTTAGGCTTATCCATCGGGATACAATCACTACTCGACGGATGAGCAATATCCGTCGAGAGAGTAGAAATGAATGAGGTAAAATAGAAACTATTGTTGACTCTGTGCTGATTAACAATATTTTAGGCACAGATGACACAACAGTTCCTGAAAGAATTGGCAAGTGAGCCAACAAATTATCTAAAAGATGATGCTCACTTGCACTAGATTTTGGCTTCCCCAACAGAGTTAAAGAAGGGGAATCAGGGATTGATGTGTTTATCATATCCTCATCCAGAGAGTTGGTTGGTGAGTATGGTGTTAGAGGTGCTTCTATAACTAGAGATTTTGGCTGTGACTCCACATTTATTTGAGCCACATCAAACTGAACTTGAGAAGGTGCAGTGACTGTGTCTTTAGCACCAGTTTGCACTGTGTGTGTACCCTGTGCATCCCCAGAGGTTTTAGATTTCTTCTTTCTTGTATAAGTTTGGGGTGAGCTTGTGTCCCTAACCCTCTTGGCATGTGCTCTTGGTTGAGAGCTTTGTTCAATAATTACATCCTTTTGGGAGGATACAGCTAGAAGTGAGCTTTTATCCTTTTTAAACACTGCAGTTTGTTGGGAAACTGCAGTGTGGCTAGGCTGGGATTCACTCAACTCTCCAACCTTATTCTTGGGGTTTCTTTGATGTTCACCCCTTCCCTCACCTGACTTTCCCTCCTTCACACTCCCCTCCTTGGCTTTTGTGGATTTTTCAACTAGCATCTTTTGAGAGATACCAGAGGGGGTTTTCTTTGATTTGGATTTAAAAATAGTAGTAGGTTTGGCAGCTTTGGTAGGCAACTGTTTGGTCATTGGCACAGTTGCCATAGCTACTCCTGAACTCAAAGAAATTGTGGAGGTTGGAATAGTTGTAGGGATGGATGAAATTACCTCACTTACCTGAGGTGCTTGCATTACAGGAAAGTAGAACATTGGCACATCCTTGTGATGATTGGCCCTGTTCAAATCTGCAATGAGCATTCTCTCTTGAACCCAACAATCCAGTTTGTTGTTAGGGTTCTCAAGCACAATCTCTTCACAGAGGTGGTTAGCCAATAACATAAGAAATCTAGCATAATACATATTCTTACCTCTTTTAGCTAACTCACCTAATTTAAAACCTAACTCAAATAAGACAAGGTCACTGAAATTATAAAATTTATCTGTAACTAGCATGTATAGCATGTGAAGCATTGAAATATTCACTGAATCAAAATTACTGATCTTTCCTGAGAAAACCTTTGTAATTACATCATACAAGAAACTCCACTCCTTCCTAAGACCCATTCTCCTAATATCACTCAGTTTAGAAGTAGGAAGAGAATAGTGCATGGAATTAAGCATATTTATAATATCAGTGTCATTGTGTGGTGAAGTCACATTGTTATCAGGAATTTTAAAACATGCTTTTATCATATCACTATTGATACAAAATTCTTTACCTTTGATGGTTAAAGTGATGGTCTTATCCGTAGAGTTGTAGGTGGCAGTGGTCTACATCTCTTCAACAACTTCACAGAAGAGTGTGGGTGATTCCAGCATGGCATAATTAAGCTTGCAATTCTTCACAAATTCCATCATCTTGTGATAGTCATCCGATTGTTGAATACCCTTGTTAACTAATGCAGTGAAATTGTTCTTCTCATAAATGAACCCAGTTTGAGACTTGATCTTTACTACAGGCGCCATTGTTAGAGAATAAGAACTTGAAGAGAAGGAGAGTAGGTGCTTGAGAGAGAATGAAATTAGAGCAATTGAATTTGAGAATGATAAAAGAAAAGCAATTGTAATGAAATAAGCTTTTATACTATCTAAAAATTAACTGATAAAAATAATAAATTAAAATAAAGTAACCAATAGAAATTGCCTAAAATAGCCGTTTAAAAATAAACTATAAAAATTCCACCCATTATCCGTCATGTAATGCTTATAAACTGTAAGTATACTCGATGGATAATGTACAGGGAATTAACGGTTGAGATTAAGACAATTCGACGGATGAGGATAAATTGTTATCCGTCGTGACATAAAATATTCCAGAAAAATAATTGATTTTTATTAGCAAATTGTATATCGACGGATGACCAAACTCGACGGATAAGGGTCATCCGTCGAGATGTAAATTTTGACTTAGCCAAAATTTCATCCAAGACTGAAAAATCAATTAAATTTCTGGCTGCATATCAACTTGCAAAATAACTCAGATAGATTTAAGAGTAATTAAGTATACCTAACTCACTTACCAACCTTGAAAAGGTGGATTCATCCAGTGGCTTGGTAAAGATATCTGCAAGTTGCTTCTCACTTGGAACAAAATGTAGCTCCACAGTACCATTCATTGCATGTTCCCTTATGAAATGGTACTTGATATCTATGTGCTTTGTCCTTGAATGTTGCACTGGATTTTCAGTGATGGCAATTGCACTTGTGTTATCACAGAAAATAGGAATCCTCTCAACTTGCAAACCATAGTCTAACAATTGATTTCTCATCCATAAAATATGTGCACAGCAGCTTCCAGCAACAATATATTCAGCTTCAGCTGTGGAAGTAGAGACTGAATTTTGATTTTACTGAAGCAGGACACAAGCTTGTTTCCTAGAAATTGACAGGTTCCTGTAGTACTCTTTCTATCAATTCTACAACCTGCATAATCTGCATCTGAATAACCAGTTAGATCAAAACCAGAATCTCTAGGGTACCAAATGCCAAGGTTTGGTGTTCCCTTGAGATATCTGAAAATTCTCTTAATAGCTATTAGGTGAGATTCTCTAGGATCAGCCTGAAATCTAGCACATAAACATGTATCAAACATTATATCTGGCCTACTAGCTGTTAAGTACAGAAGTGAGCCAACCATGCCTCTATAACTTGAAATATCCATAGACTTTTCAGTAGTGCTTAATTCAAGCTTAGTTGCTATGGCCATAAGAGTTTTTGCCGATGTGCAATCCATTAGATCAAACTTCCTTAAAAGATCAAAAATATATTTAGTTTGACTAATGAATATTCCATCACTAACTTGCTTAACTTGTAAACCAAGAAAGCAAGTTAGTTCTCCCATCATACTCATTTCATACTTACTTTGCATCAATTTGGCAAACTTTTTGCAAAGTTTCTCATCTGTAGAGCCAAAAATAATATCATCTACATAAATTTGAACAAGTATACTAGAGCCATTAACATTCCTGAAAAATAAAGTTTTATCTACAGTACCTCTTGTGAAGTGATTTTCCAAAAGGAACTTTGATAAAGTGTCATACCAGGCTCTAGGTGCTTGCTTCAGTCCATAAAGTGCTTTCAAAAGATAATAGACATGTTCTGGAAAATTTGGATCTTCAAAACTAGGAGGTTCACTGACATATACTTCTTCCTCCAAATCTCCATTCAGAAAGGCACTTTAAACATCCATTTGATAGACCTTGAAATTGGCATGGGCTGCATAGGCTAAGAAGATTCTGATGGCTTCAAGCTTGTAACAGGAGCAAATGTTTTATCAAAATCTATTCCTTCTTGTTGACAATAGCCCTTAGCAACCAATAAAGCTTTGTTCCTGACTACTATGCCATTTTCATCCATCTTGTTTCTGAATACCCACTTGGTGTCTATTGGATTCTTTCCTTTAGGCTTGGGTACCAGCTTCCACACATTATTCCTTTCAAATTGGTTTAGCTCCTCCTGCATTGCTAAAATCCAATCAGGATCCAACAAAGCTTCTTCTACCTTCTTTGGTTCTTCCTTGGAAAGAAAGCTACTATATAGGCATTCTTCCTGAGTTGCTCTTCTTGTTTGAACTCTTGAAGAAACATCACCAATGATAAGCTCAAAGGGCGATCTTTTGTCCATTTCCTTTATTGAGGTAGATTAGCTCTAGATGAAGAAACCTCATTGTTGTCTTGATGTGTGATTGAGTTTTGACTATTTGAAACTCCCCCTGAGTTTATGGATCTTTGATTTGAGAAAGGGGAACTTTCTATAGGTGATCTGTCTTGACTTCCTGCTCCTTTTGATAACCCGATGGATGGTGAATTTTGAGTACCGAAGGATGAAGCAGGTTGTCTCCCGACGGATAACGCAGATTGCCTTCCGACGGATGAAGCATTGTGCACCTCGACAGATGTTAAGTTTTGTGCTTCATTGGTGGTAGATTTATCTGCATCATCTTTAGACTTGCCTTATGTGATTGATGATGATTTCACTAGCCTCATCTTTAGACTTTAGGAAATATGTCCAAGAGAACTTTGAGAAATCATCTACAATTACTAGGTAAAATATTTTCCTTGAGATGGACAATACATTGACTGGTCCAAACAAATCCATGTGAAGCAGTTGCAAAGGCTCTTTAATTGTTGAATCAAGTTTCTTCCTGAATGATGCTTTAATCTGCTTCCCTTTTTGGCAGGCATCACACAGTCCATCCTTTGAAAACTCCACTAGAGGAATGCCTCTTACCAGTTCTTTCTTTACCATCACATTCATGGTCTTGAAGTTTAAATGGGATAGCTTCTTGTGCCATAGCCAACTTTCATCTCGACTTGCTTTACTGAGAAGACAAGTTACAGATTCTGCATTAGATGAGTTGAAATCAGCTAGGTACACATTTTCTTTTCTCACACCAGTGAGAACCACTTTGTTGCTTCTTTTATTAGTCACAACACAGGCTTCTGTATTGAAGGTTACTAAATTGCCTTTATCACAAAGCTGGCTGATACTCAACAGATTGTGTTTGAGACCATACACCAAGGCAACCTCCTCAATAATGACATTGTCCTTTGAAATCAAGCCATATCCCACAGTATAACCCTTGCTGTCATCTCCAAAAGTAATACTTGGGCCAGCTCTCTCCATAAACTCTGTGAGCAGGGTAGAATCACCAGTCATGTGTCTTGAACAACCACTATCCAAGTACCAAAGATTCTTTCTGTTTCCCTGCACACATCAAAATCAAATCAAGTTGATTTTGGTACCCAAGTTTCCTTGGGTCCTGCCTTGTTAGCTTTCTTTTTCTGTTTCTTAGGTCTTATTTCATTTGACTTAGGAATTTCAGATTCATCCTCAGTCATTTGAGTTGGGCCTTTGAAACCATTCATTGCAACATAATTATCATGCATATTATGACTAACAGGAAATGGCATGCTATGGGTAAATATGTTATTCCAGTAAGGCATGCTAAATGGCATTTGTGGCATACTATATGCAGCATAATAAGGATTAGGTGCAAATGGCATATTAGCAAACTGTACATTCATGTTCTGTGTAGAGGTAGCATTAACAGGCATGGGAGGCATGACATTCATGATAGGAAATTGAGGTTACACAGACATGGAAGTAGGCATGGCAGATTTGCAATTAACAGACAGATGATTTACACTACCACACTTGACACAGAATTTTCTAGGAGCATATTTATCAGGTGTGTAGTTATTGTGTTTGGTAATCCCTACTTTAGCATTCCTATTGCTTTTCCTTTTAGTCTATGTTTTTACCTCAATCTTCTCAAGTCTATCACTTAACTGTTTGACAGTCATGTGACCAACATTAGCCTTTTTCCCTTTCTTAACTTGACTTGACTCTCCTGAAACAAAGTTCTTGGAAACAAACCCATACTTCTCATTCAGCTTAACTAGTTTGGCTTTGCTAATGGGCTTGCTCACAGCCGACGGATGAGGATTTTCATCATTCGATGGATAACACTTTTTATTATCCGACGGATAGTCCTCATCATCCGTCGAGTCTACATCTGTTAGCAGTCCATCTACCAAATTAGGTTCTAGTTTCTCTTTGTTCTTTTTACAGGCTTCATCACAGAAAGACTCGATTCCTTGAACTTTGGTGATTTGAGCATGGACATCCCTGGATGTTTTCCATGCTTTAATCACCTCTTGTTCACGCTCGAGCTGCTTCTTTAAAATTTCTTCCTTTTTCAAGGACTCATTTAATTCCTCCTTAGTAATCTTACACTCAATTCTTAATTTCTCAAAATCAATAAACTGAGACTCAAGCACATTATTCCTCTCACTTAAAAACAAATTGTTTTCTTTGATTTTAGCATTTTCTTTAATAAGAGACTTAAGTGTAACACGCAAATGATATAATTCTGTAGACATGTCATTTATGGCATCATTGCACTCAGCTTTAGATAAATATGCAAGGTTTGTGGTAATTACCTGATTGCTTGAGGAACTTGTCTCTGTCTCATCAGACTTGGCCATTAGGGCTAGATTGACATAGCTGACATCTTCATCTTCATCCAGACCATCTGCTGCCCAGTCATTTTCTTGTGTAATAAAAGCCCTTTCCTTTTGCTTGAGTAGATCAAAATATTTTTGCTTATAATCCACAGACTCAAACTTTTTCTTACTGGAATCTGACTTCCTACACTCATTGGCAAAATGCCCTGCCAAGCCACATTTGAAACATTTGAATTTTGACTTATCCACCATATTTCTATTTGGCTTGGCTGCTCCAAAGTTCTTCTTGAACTTGAGCTTGGCAAATCTCCTGGAAAGAAATGCTAGGTGTTCATCAATGTCCTCCATGTCATCTTGGCTCAATGAATCTTCACTTTCTACTGCAAGCCCCTTGCCTTTATTTTCACAGACCTTTGAAGTTGATTCAACAACTTCCATCTTCACTTCCTTCTCCTTTTCCAACTCAGCAACTAGTGCAATGGATCCTCCTTTCTTCTTTCCTCTCTCCATCCTTTCATCCTGCTCTATTTCAAGCTCATAAGTTTTTAGGATGCCATACAGTCTCTCCAAAGTAAACTCCTTATAATCTTATGAGTTTCTTAATGAGACTGTCATTGGTTTCCATTCCTTTGGAAGAGATCTAAGGAATTTTATATTAGAGTCTTTAGTCTGATAGACCCTTCCATGCAACTTGAGAGCATTTAGTAGTTTTTGAAACCTACTAAAAATGTCAGCGAGTGACTCACTTTCCTCATTGTGAAAATGCTCATATTGCTGAATCAAGAGCTGCATCTTATTTTCTCTAACTTGCTCAGTGCCTTCACAGATTATCTGTATAGTATCCCAAACTTTCTTGGCAGTTTTGCAGTTGATAATGTTGTCAAACATGTCTGCATCAACTCCATTAAACAGAATATTCATGGCCTTTTTATCCTTCCTGACTTGTTCAATGTCAGGATCAGACCATTCATGCCTTGGCTTGGGGACTGATGGCTCGTTTCCTATTGCAGCTCTCATTGGAACATGAGGGCCTCTTTCTATGCAGTCCACATAGGCCTCATTTTGAGAAAGCATATGAAGATGCACCTTTACCTTCCAATGATGGTAATTATCTTTATCTAGAAAAGGAATCTTGACTCCAACATCCTTCTTGTTCATCTTGCTGAATTGTTTTGATCTTTAAACTCTTTATAAGTTAAAAGCTTGCTCTGATACCAATCGTTAGTCCCTTAACAATATAGCAAGAATTACAGAAGGGGGTTGAATGGAATTTTTGAACCTTTTTCTTAAAATAAAAATGTTCGAACTCGTATATAAATATAAGTGTATTGATTAGCACAATGCGGAATAAAAACTTAAGTGAACCAAAACACAAGTAATTAAAAACAAGAGTCTTTAAAAACTTTCTGGTGGATTTAAACAATTCCACCAGAGATATATATTATATCGAGAGAACTCTGTGTGCAAGAATGCTCACAGCTGCTTACAAATATGAACTACTGAGAATACAGAGAAATGCTAATAATTCTGCTTACAAATGTTTCTCACTTTTTGTATCTCAGATCATGTTTTCTATTTGCTACTTCTTGGTTTATATATTACCAAGATTACAAAGTTAAAAGACAGGATCATTATAAAAACTATCGGGTCTAATGTTTTGCTACTTTGTTCTCTATTACCCAGTTAATAGGCTTCCTCATTCCATTTGCATAAACTTCGACGCATGTGACCAGTTGTCACTGTCAACTGATATTTGAATTCTTTATCCGTTGAGTACATGATCATCCGTCGACTTTATGATCATCCGTTGATGGCTTCATTGATCATCCGTCGACTGCTATATTAAACATCCGTTGATAGCTATTTGATCATTCGTCGATGGCTTTGTTAATCATCTGTCGATAGCTATTTTGGCACTTGACTTTAATTCATTTATGCAGAATTACAAGACATCATCTATATACAATTAATCAACCTATTCTGCATATCTAGTTAAAGTCAACATGACTTATATGCTACTATAGAATTTATACAAAGGTGTATGCAGAAATGTGCTACAGACTCATTATTACATAAGCTACTCACTCGATGGATAATAAGTCATCATCCGTCGGGACTATAATGAATTATCCGTTGGGACTATAATTCTTATCCGTCGAGTGCTACATTATTTCACTAAGTAAAATCTACTTAGGTGTTTTGTTTATGTAATCATCAAGTACACAATATATGCACAACAAATATCCGTTGACAGTGACAACACAGTCACATGCGTCGAGTGTATGCAAAAGGAATGTGGAAGCCTATTCAACTGGTTTTTGAGAACAAAGAAGCATTGCCATTTCCATGCTATTATGAAGATATTCAAAGATGCTGGAATATAGTAATGAAGCTGCAGAGTATTAGACTTGATAGGTTTTGTTTTATTATCTTGTCTTATTACTTTGTAATCTTGGTGATATATATAAACCAAGAAGTAGCAAATAGAACAACAAGAAGACTAAGAACATTTTTCTCAGAGAAACATTTATAAGCTATATTCTTAGCATTTCTCTGAAAACTTAGTTGTTCATATTTGTAAGCAGCTGTGAGCTAATTTAGCTACACAGAGTTCTCTCGATATAATATATATCTCTGGTGGATACATTCAAATCCACCGGAAAGTTTTCAAAGACTTGTGTTTTTAATTACTTGTATTTTGATTCATTCCAAGTTATTATTCCGCACTTTGCAAATCAATTCACACAGATATATATTTTAAGTTGGAACACTTAAATTAATAAAAAGTATCAAGAATTTCATTCAAACCCCCCATTCTGTAATTCTTGTTGCATTATTAGGGACTAACAATTGGTATCAGAGCAAGCTCTTAAAGGACAAAGAGTTTAAAGATCACAACAAACAACAAGATGAACAAGAAGGATGTTGGAGTCAAGATTCATTTTCTGGATAAAGATAATTACCATCATTGAAAGGTAAAGATGCATCTTCATTTACTTTCTCAAGATGAGGCCTATGTGGATTGTATAGAAATAGGTCCTCGTGTTCCAATGAGTGCTGCAACTGGAAATGAGCCATCAGTTCCCAAGCCAAGGCATGAATGGTCAGATCCTGACATTGAACAAGTCAGAAAAGACAAGAAGGCCATGAATATTCTGTTCAATGGAGTTGATGGTGATATGTTTGATAACATCATCAATTGCAAAACTGCCAAGGAAGTTTGGGATACAATTCATATTATCTGTGATGGCACTGAACAAGTCAGAGAAAACAAGATGCAGTTACTAATTCAGCAATATGAGCATTTTCATTTTGAAGAAGGTGAAACTCTCATTGATATTTTTAGTAGGTTTCAAAAGCTACTAAATGCTCTAAAGCTGCATGGAAGAGTCTACCAAACCAAGGATTCTAACCTCAAATTTCTGAGATCCCTTCCAAAAGAATGGAAACCAATGACAGTCTCCTTGAGAAATTCTCAAGAATACAAGGAGTTCACATTAGAGGGACTGTATGGTATTCTATAGACTTATGAGCTTGAAATACAGCAAGATGAAAGAATGGAGAAAGGGAGAAAGAAAGGAGGCTCCATTGCACTAGTTGCTGAGTTGGAGAAAGAGAAGGAAGTGAAGATGGAAGCTGTTGAATCAACTTCAAAGGTCTGTGAAAACAAGGGCAAGGGACTGGTAGCAGAAAATGAAGATTCTTTGATCCAAGATGACATGGAAGATATTGATGAACATCTAGCATTTCTTTCCAGAAGATTTGCCAAGCTCAAGTTCAAGAAGAACTTTGGAGCAGCTAAGCCAAATAGAAATATGGTGGATAAATCAAAATTTAAATGTTTCAAATGTGGCTTGGCAGGGCACTTTGCCAGTGAGTGTAGAAAGTCAGATTCCATCAAGAAAAAGTTTGAGCCTGTGGATTATAAACAGAAATATTTTGAGTTGCTCAAACAAAAGGAAAGGGCTTTCATTACTCAAGAGAATGACTAGGCAGCAGATGGTTTAGATGAAGATGAAGATGTCAGTTATGTCAATCTAGCCCTAATGGCCAAGTCTGATGAGACAGAGACAAGTTCTTTAAGTAATCAGGTAATTACAACAAACCTAGCATATTTGTCTAAAGCTGAGTGTAATAATGCAATAAATGACATGTCTACTGAATTATATCATTTGCGTGTTACACTTAAGTCTCTTACTAAGGAAAATGCTAAAATCAAAGAAAACAATTTGTTTTTAAGTGAGAGGAATAATGTGCTAGAGTCTCAGTTCCTTGAATTTGAAAAAATGAGAATTGAGTGTAAAATTGCTAAGGATTAATTAACTGAGTCCTTGAAGAAAGAAGAGATCTTGAAGAAGCAGCTTGAACGAGAACAGGAGGTGATTAAGGCATGGAAAACATCTAGAGATTTTCATGCTCAAATCACCAAAGTTCAAGGTATTGAGTCCTTTTGTGATGCAGCCTGGAAGAAGAATAAGGAGAAGCTGGAATCCAATTTGGTTGAAGGATTGCTAATAGATGTAGACTCGACGGATGGTGAGGGTCATCCGTCGGATAACAAAAAGGGTTATTCGTCGAGTGATATAAATCCTCATTCGTTGACTGTGAGCAAGCCTATGAGTAAAGCCAAACTTATCAAGTTAAATGAGAAATATGGATCAGTTTCCAAGAATTTTGTTCCAGGAGAATCCAGTCAAGAGAAGAAGGAGAAAAAGGCTAATGTTGGTCAGATGACTGTCAAGCAATTGAGTGACAGACTTGAAAAGATTGAGGTTAAAATAGAGGCTAAAAAGAAAAATAATAGAAATGGTAAAGTAGGAATTAACAAGAATAACAACTACACACCTGATAAATATGCTCCTAGAAAAATCTGTGTCAAGTGTGGTAGTGTAAATCATTTGTCTGTTAATTGCAAAACTGCCATGCCTACTTCCATATCTGTGCCACCTCATTTTCCCAACATGAATGCCATGCCTTCTATGCCTATGAATGCTATGTCTGCACAGAATATGAATGCACAATTTGCTAATATGCCATTTGCACATAATCCTTATTATGTTGCATTTAGTATGCCACAAATGCCATTTAGCATGCCTTACTGGAATAACATGTTTACTAATAGAATGTCATTTCCTATTAATCAAAATATGCATGATAATTCTGTTGTAATGAATGGTTTCAAAGGTTGAAGTATCAGGAGTGACAATGGAACTGAGTTCAAGAATTCTGTCATGAGAGCATTTTGTGAAAAAAATGGGATTTTGCATGAGTTTTCAGCAGCAAGAACTCCACAACAAAATGGAGTAGTAGAAAGGAAGAACAGATCACTTATTGAAGCTTCCAGGACAATGCTTGAAGAATCTAAATTACCAACATATTTCTGGGCTGAAGCTGTAAATACTGCATGCTACACTCAGAATATTTCTCTGGTTAATCAAGTAAAATGCATGACTCCCTATCAATTGTTCAAGAACAAGAAGCCAACTCTAAATTTTCTTCATGTCTTTGGCTGCCAATGTTATATCTTGAGAAATCAAACTGATCAGAATGGGAAGTTTGATGCTAAAGCAGATGAATGAATTTTTGTTGGATATGTTGTTGGTAAAGCATACAGAGTCTACAATCTGAGAACCAACATTGTTGTGGAATCAATACATGTTGTGTTTGATGATAAAAAGATTGAAGGACTACAAGATGGAGATTACGATGAGAGCCTCAAATTTGATATTGTGGAGATGGTTAGTGATGATGAAAGTGATCAAAAAACTACTAGTAAGGATAGTGTAGGAAAATCTACCTCCAATGAAGCTGTTAACTCAAAATCCGTCGAGTTACAAAATGCATCATCCGTCGGTAGACAACCTACATCATCCGTCGAGAGACAATTAGCCTCATCCATCGGTACTCAAAATTCACCATCCGTCGGGTTATCAAAAGGAGCTAAAAGTCTAAATAGATCACTTACAGAAAATTCCCCTCTCTCAAATCAAAGATCCATAAACTCAGGGGAGTTTCAAATAATCAAAACTCAATCACACATCAAGAAAACAATGAGGTCTCTTCATCTAGAGCTAATCTACCTCAACAAAGGAAATGGACAAAGGATTGTCCCTTTGAGCTTATCATAGGTGATGTATCTTCTAGAGTTCAAACTAGGAGAGCAACTTAAGAAAAATGTCTATATAGTAGCTTTCTCTCTAAGGAAGAGCCAAAGAAGGTAGAAGAAGCTTTGTTGGATCCTGATTGGATTTTAGCTATGCAGGAGGAGCGAAACCAATTTGAAAGGAATAAGGTATGGAAGCTGGTACCCAAGCCTAAAGGAAAGAAACCTATAGACACCGAGTGGGTATTCAGAAACAAGATGGATGAAAATGGTATAGTAGTCATGAACAAAGCTAGATTGGTTGCTAAGGGCTATTGTCAACAAGAAGGAATAGATTTTAATGAAACATTTGCTCCTGTTGCAAGACTTGAAGCCATCAGAATTTTCTTAGCCTATGCAGCCCATGCCAATTTTAAAGTCTATCAAATGGATGTCAAAAGTGCCTTTCTGAATGGAGATTTGGAGGAGGAAGTCTATGTGAGCCAGCCTCCTGGTTTTGAAGATCCAAATTTCCCAGAGTATGTTTACTATCTTTTGAAAACACATTATGGACTGAAGCAAGCACCTAGAGCCTGGTATGACACATTGTCAAAGTTTCTTTTAGAGAATCACTTCACCAAAGGTACTGTAGACAAAACTCTTTTCTTTAGAAATATTAATGGCTCTAGTATACTTGCTCAAATTTATGTAGATGACATTATTTTTGGCTCTACAGATGAAAAACTTTGCAAAAAGTTTGCCAAATTGATGCAAAGTAAGTATGAAATGAGTATGATGGGAGAACTAACTTACTTTCTTGGTTTGCAAGTTAAGCAAGTTAGTGATGGAATATTCAGTAGTCAAACTAAATACATTTATGATCTTTTAAAGAAGTTTGATCTAATGGATTGCACATCTATAAAAACTCCTATGGCCACTACAACTAAGCTTGAATTAAACACTACTGAAAAGTCTGTGGATATTTCAAGTTATAGAGGCATGGTTGGCTCACTTCTGTACTTAACAGCTAGTAGACCAGATGTAATATTTGCTACATGTTTTTGTGCTAGATTTCAGGCTGATCCTATAGAATCTCACTTAGTAGCTATTAAGAGAATTTTCAGATATCTCAAGGGAACACCAAAACTTGGCATTTGGTACCCTAGAGATTCTGGTTTTGATCTAACCGGTTATTCAGATGCAGATTATGTAGGTTGTAGAATTGATAGAAATAGTACAACAGGAACCTGTCAATTTCTAGGAAACAAGCTTGTGTCCTGGTTCAGTAAAAAGCAAAATTCAGTTTCTACTTTCACAGCCGAAGCTGAATATATTGTTGCTGGAAGTTGCTGTGCACAAATTTTGTGGATGAAAAACCAATTGCTAGACTATGGTCTGCAAGTGGAAAGAATTCCCATTTTCTGTGATAACACAAGTGCAATTACCATCACTGAAAATCCAGTACAGCATTCAAGGACAAAGCACATAGACATCAAGTACCACTTCATAAGGGAACATGTAATGAATGGTACTGTGGAACTATATTTTGTTCCAAGTGAAAAGCAGCTTGCAGATATATTTACCAAGCCACTGGATGAATCCACCTTTTCAAGGTTGGTAAGTGAGTCAGGTATGCTAAATTACTCTTAAATCTTTTCAGATAATTTGCAGGTTGTTATGTAGCTAGAAACTTAATTGATTTTTCAGTCTTGGATGAAATTTTGGCTAAGTTAAAATTTACATCTCGACGAATGATCATTATCCATCGAGTTTGATCATCCGTCGGTATACATTTTATTAATAAAATCAATTACTTTTTTGGAATATTTTATGACTCGACGGATAACTGATGTATCCTCATCCGTCGAATTATCTGAATCTTAGCCGTTAATTCCCTGAACTTTATCCATCGAGTATACTTACAGTTTATAAGTATAACACGGCGGATAATTGAAGGAATTTTTACATTTTATTTTGAAACGGCTATTTTGGACAATTCTTATCGGTTACTTTATTTTACTTTATTATTTTTGACAGTTATTTTTGAGATAGTATAAAATCTTAATTCATTTCCATTACTTTTCTTTTATCATTCTCAAATCATCTGCTCTAAATTCTCTCTTTCTCAAAAGTAATTATCATCTCTATCTCTGCAATTTCCACTCTCTAACAATGGCACCAGTAGTCAAGATCATGTCATAAACTGGATTCATCTATGAGAAGAACAACTTCACGGCTCTAGTAAACAAGGGGATTCAACAGTCTGGTGACTACCACAAAATGATGGATTTTGTGAAGAACTGCAAACTCAACTATGCCATGCTGGAATCACCTACCATCTTCTGTGAGGTTGTTGAAGAAATGTGGTCAACTGATGTGTACAACTCAACTGATAAAACCATTACACTCACTATTAAAGGTAAGGAATTATGTATTAACAGTTATTTTATTAAAGCATGTTTTAAAATTCCTGATAATACTGTAACTTCACCACACACAGACACTGACATTGTTAATATGCTTAACTCCATGAACTATGATATCTCTACTTCTAAGTTAAGTGAAATTAGGAGATTGGGTCTTAGGAAGGAATGGAGTTATCTATGTGATATAGTTACTAAGGTATTCTCTGGTAAAATCAGTAATTTTGATTCTGTCAATATCTCCATGCTTAACATGCTTTACATGCTTGTAACTGATAAGTACTTTAACTTTAGTGATCTTGTTTTATTTGAGTTGGGGTTTAAGTTAGGTGAGTTAAATAAGAGGGATAAAAATGTTTACTATGCTAGATTTTTCATCATGTTAGCTAACCACCTCTCTGAGGGAATTGTGCTTGAGAACCCAACCAACAAACTAGATTGTTGGGTTCAAGAAAGAAGAATTATTGTAGATTTAAACAGGGCAAACCATCACAAAGGGGTGCCACTCTTCTATTTCCCTGTAATGGAAGCACCTCAGGTAAGTGAGGTAAGTTCATCTGTCTCTACTATTCCAACCTCACAAATTTCTTTGCATTCTAGTGTAGCTATGGCAACTGTGTCAATGACCCAACAGTTGCCTACCCAAGTTACCAAACCATCAAAGATTTCTAAATCCAAGTCAAAGAAAGCCCCCTCTGGTATCTCTCAAAAGATGCCAGTTGCAAAATTCACCAAATCTAAAGAGGGCAGTGTGAAGGTGGGTAAGGTAGGTGAGGGACAGGGTGAACATAAAAGAAACCCTAAGGATAAGGTTGGAGAGGTGAGTGTTTCCCAGCCTAGCCACACTACAGTTTCCCAACAGGCTGCAGTGCTTAATAAGGAAATTAGCTCATTACTAGTTGCATCCTCCCAAAAGGATGTGACTATTGAACAAAGCTCTCAGCCAAGAGCACAGGCCAAAAGGGTAACGGACACAAGCTCACCCTAAATCTATGCTAGAAAGAAGAAATCAAAAACCATTGGGGATGCACAGGGTACACATATTGTGCAAACTGGTGCTAAAGACACAGTCACTGCACCTTCACAAAGTCATTTTGATGTGGCTCCAATAAATGTGGAGTCACAGCTAAAATCTTTAGTAATAGAAGCACCCCAAACACCAAATTCTCCCACAAACTCTCTGGATGTGGACATGATCAACACATCAATTCCTGATTCCCCTTCTTTAACTCTGTTGGGGAAGCCAAAATCTAGTGCAAGTGAGCATCATCTTTTGGATGATTTGTTGGCTCACTTGCCAATTCTTTCAGGAACTGTCGAGACATCTGTCCCAAAATTCTCATCAATCTGCACAGAGTCCACAATAGTTTCCACTCCAAACTCATCTATTCCTACTCTCTCGATGGATATTGTTCATCCGTTAAGTAGTGATTGTATCCCGACGGATAAGCTTAACAGCAGTTATCCGTCGGCTAGCCAAACTACTAACCCCGATGGATGTCCCCTATCCGTCGAGTGTCTCTGCACAGCTTCAAATTTCTTCAATTATCTCAAGTGCAGAAGACTTAGTGGTAGTATAATCACTTCTAGGATTGAGGGAAGGGAGTTAAAATATGAGTGAGAGTCTGGGTTTCTCCCAGGAAAAAGGAGAGGAAATGAGTGAACAGATGCAATCCATTTCTTCAGGATTGGAAAAAGAGAGTGAAAGGAGTCCCACCTTAGATGGTGAAGGTGAGGGTGTGAGGGTGGGGAGCCAAGGTGAGACCTTGATGCAACAAAAGAGAGAAAATGAGAGAAATGCAGGTACCGAAGATATAAGGGTAGATGTTATTGTAAGTGAGTTAATGAATGTCCAGGATGCAGACAGGGAGGGACTACCTCAGCAACCTCAAGCTGTTATAGACTCCACCTCCCTTGATGATGAGACATTTACTCACCCTGTTCCAGCATATCAACTTCTAGTTGAACAGGGCAATTACAATGCAGAAAGGATGCTTAACTTGGTGCACACCACATAGTCAATGCTAAGAGCTAAGGATGCCATCATAGCTTTGCCCTCTACAGCTGGTGATGTTGATTATGAGACTGGTGGTTCAGAAAAATTCTTTAGAGGTGAAGGTGGAGATAGTGAAGAAGAGCCATTGGACATAGTGGGAGAAGTAGGCTCCAGTTCAAGATCAGGTATGCCATCATGGGCATTTTCAAAGCACTGTGATGAACATTACTTCAAAATAACCCTGATTCAACTCATAAATCAGACAAATTCTGCCCTTCAAATCACCACAAATGCCAATACCAAAAAGCTCCTTCAAGCACATCTTGCCTCTCTATAACTACAACAAATTCAAGGTTTTCAACATGCTCGAGATGTCAACACTATCAAAGGTGATATTGATGAGATGAAAAAGGCCATTTCTGACAAGATGGACTCTAAACTTCCAGAAGCTACAATGCTTGACATCAAGAGACAACTCGGGAAAAATTATGATCTTGCCACAAAGATAGATGCCTGAGATACAAGAATGTCAGCAATGGAAGCATCTCTTACATCAATTCATCTACACCAAGTTCAACAGACAGACTTGCTTCAGAAACTGGTGGCTGCACAGACCTCCTCTACTCAACTTGCTGATAACAAAAAGGGGGAGAAAGAGAATTCTAGGAGTGAGGGGAAGCAAAAAGTGCTCAACATTGAAGTTAGCAAAGTAATTGTGCCTTCAATTACTTTCACCAAGCCACCAGCCAAAGACAATATTGATCTGATAAATGAAACAGCAGTCAATATAAGAGCAGCTGAAAAGGAGCAGTTGATTCCAATCAACTGGGAGAAAATTGATGAGGACATTCAAAAGAAGTTTGGGCTAGCAAAGAAGCCAGAAAATTCAGCCATTCATCACTCTCAAGTCAGGCAAATCTCTGTGAATGAAATGAGCTGAACTATCTGGAAAGAGGACAGCCATCCTGCATCAAATCCCCAAAGGTTGAAGTACTTTTGAAGCCAAGGGTGAATTATCCAAAAACCTCATTAAAGAACCCTTTGGACACAGTGTATGATACACCTAAGCCTGATGAGAAGAAACTGTTGTCAAGATCCATTGCCTTCTACAAGGATCCAGCTGATTCAGCTTTAAAAAGGATAATTGCTAAAGTTTTCAGGAATAGTAAAGAAATTTGTGTGGTGGATGGACATCCTCAATATGCTGAAGTAAAGAGATAAGAAAAGGCAAGATTGAAGCAAGAAAGAAGCAAGCTGCTCTAGATGCTAAAAAGGTTAAACAAAAGAAAGAGCAGGCTGCTATCTTGGCCAAGCTACAAGCTGTGAAACCAACACAACAAATTCCTGCTTAGCCATCTGAAATCACTGAATCTCAAGATCCAAATAAGCAAGTTAAACCACAACAGAAGATATCTCAAAGATACAAGAAATTGGCCAAAATAACCAAAAGGAAATTGAACTTTGCTGGTAAGGAATTGGAGGATCAGTTTTCCAAGGAATCCACTCCAACTACAACTCAAGCATCAAAACCCTCAGTGGTATTTGAAGATATTAAGGTGGTGGATCCTTACAGGAACATTCATGGTGAACCTATTGTGCCTAAGGATGAACCAATAGACTGGGAAAGTCTACCAATTCCTGACTTCAATTTTCCAATCCTTAACAAGCCAAAGAGAACAAAGTCAAGAGCAGTCAAGAAAGTGAAGTTGTCCCCTCTCAATCCAAATCTCTAATCAAAGCTCAATCCAAAGTCAGCAAGGGAGATTACATGTACTTATGTGACATCAAGGAATTCTCTGATTTAAACCTCTATCTAGATGAACTAGAAGAAGTTAGAGGGATTGATGCCTACAGGAATCTACCTGAAAGGTTAGTTTTCAAGTACAAGGGAGGAAAGGAGATTCAATGGCCACTTCACAGGATCCTTCAAGAAAGCCAGTCTGTGATGATAAAGGTTTATTCATCATTCAAGAAGAACTTTGGATTCAATGTAACTGCAAGAAGACTGGTTCTAAAGAAGATTGAAGAACTGAGGAGTATTAGAGCTAAAGATGCACTCCCAAAGACTCTAATTATTTCTTACACAGGGAGAAGAGTACATCTAAGGCCCTACTGGTTGATGGAGTTCATAAATGATAAAGGAGTTAGAAGATTTTTCAGATTAGAAGACCAATTGAGCATCTCTAGCAATGAGACTCTTTTGGAAATGCAAGAAAAGCTAAATCTCTCAGGATCTGATGAACTGGAATTCCACAGACAGCTCCAAAATCAGATAGAAGAAAACAACAGAAAGCTTGGAAAGAGATTCAAACCTTCAAGGAATTAGATTAATCTGCCCAGGCTAGAGGAGCACCTTGAAAATGAATGTGATCCAATCTTTGTATATTTTGTTATTTGAAGCACTTTACAGTTTTATCTACTTTCCTCTTAAAGTTATATTTTTAGGATGTTTTGTTATCATCAAGTTTCTCTTAATTTATGCCTACAATTCCAGTAGACATAAATTGGGGGAGATTGTTGTGGATATGTTGTGAACTTGATGATTTTATTAACAAAACACCTTAGTAGATTCAACTTAGTGAAAAATGTAGCACTCGACGGATAAGCAAATATAGTCCCGATGGATGACTCATTATAGTCCCGACGGATGACTCATTATAGTCCTGACGGATAATGATTTGTTATCCATCGAGTGAGTAGCTTATGTAATAATAATTCTGTAGCACATTTCTGCATACATCTTTGTACAGATTCTGTAGTAGCATATAATTCATGTTGACTTTAATTAGATATGCAGAATAGGTTGATTAAATGTACATAATTGATGTCTTGTAATTCTGCACAAATGAAATGAAGTCAAGTGCCAAATAGCTACTCGGCGGATGATCAACAAAGCTACTCGACGGATGATCAATAAGACAACTCGACGGATGATCATGTACTCAGCGGATGATAAATTCAAATATCTGTTGACAGTGACAACACAGTCACATATGTCGAGTGTATGCAAAAGGAATATGGAAGCCTATTCAACTGGGTTTTTGAGAACAAAGAAGCATTGTCATTTCCATGCTATTATGAAGATATTCAAAGATGCTGGAATAGAGTAATGAAGCTGCAGAGTATTAGACTTGATAGGTTTTGTTTTATTATCTTGTCTTATTACTTTGTAATGTTGGTGATATATATAAACCAAGAAGTAGCAAATAGAAGAACAAGAAGACTAAGAACATTTTTCTCAGAGAAACATTTGTAAGCTGTATTCTTAGCATTTTTCTGAAAACTTAGTTATTCATATTTGTAAGCAGCTGTGAGCTAATTTAGCTACACAGAGTTCTCTCAATATAATATATATCTCTGGTGGATACATTCAAATCCACCAGAAAGTTTTTAAAGACTTGTGTTTTTAATTACTTGTGTTTTGATTCATTCCAAGTTATTATTCCGCACTTTACAAATCAATTCACACAGATATATATTTTAAGTTAGAACACTTTTAAACCAAGAAAAAGTTTCAAGAATTCCATTCAACCCCCCCCCTTCTGTAATTCTTGTTGCATTATTAGGGACTAACAGTTCTTCAATTGATC
This sequence comes from Apium graveolens, assembly GCF_009905375.1. Classification (NCBI taxonomy): domain Eukaryota; kingdom Viridiplantae; phylum Streptophyta; class Magnoliopsida; order Apiales; family Apiaceae; genus Apium; species Apium graveolens. The sequence continues at coordinate 267,097,718 of NC_133655.1, read as the reverse complement.
ATTTGCCTTCACATGTGTTAGGAAAAAGTGATGTAATTGCTGCCACATCTAGCACAACACTTACCTCCCTAGGACTAATAAACCTGGATGCATCTGTGGATAGGGGATCCGACATAGGTGCGGATCGGTAACCCATTGGCAATGAACCAGATTCACCTGGTGAGCCTAAGGGGAAAGTGTCTTCACCGACACTAGAGGAAGCTGAAGAACATATTCCAAGTATGACGGTCTCAGTAATCCTCCCAGAGATTCCAACTCTGGATCAGTCATCTCAAAATGACATGCAACTTGTGTTGTATAAGGATCGGGAATCGCGGACTCCCATTGCACCACTGCTGACCTCCTTAAGGATGGCTCCAGTATTTCTTGCAGGTACTTATGGATCTCAGAGCTATGAGCTAAGTGCATTTGTGAGGATTAGTGAAACATCAATCCCTAAACCAAGTGATAGAGTGTTGAGAAAAACATCGCGAGAAGCCAGTGAGACACCTACCACCCAAAAATTACATATAGACATGCCACAATACGTCACAAAATAGAGCGGTTAGCGTTCAAAAATGAATTTCTCAAAGAACACATGGCTCCAAAGGATCAATATCTTAAGGCAGAATTTTCTGTTAGGGATCATCAGATTGCTCGTCTTTTCGAGCAACTTGAACTTCAACAAGCATCTTTTGCTAGCTTAAGGAAATTCGTGGAACAATCACTTTCACACTCAGGAAAGGGAAAGGCAATTGTCAATATTGATCCAAAGCTCTCAGTTAGCAAGCAAACATTAATCCTGAATTCTACTAGAATAGTTCTTTCCAGTACTGGGCCAAAGACCTCAGTCAGTAAGCAAGTCTCTATTTCAGAACCATCTATTCAAGAGATCCCTGACTTGATCTTACTGGCTCAATCAACCCCAGCTCTGAAGGATAACACAACTGAGGGGGAGAAAATGGTAGAGCAAGAAAAATTAGATGCTGCTGTGGACTTAATTCAAGATGTGTTTTAAGCAGTTGGCTCTGAATATGATGAGTTTGGAGATAAGTTAGAAGAAGAAAAGGGTAAAGAAAGAATTGATGAAAGGGTGATGATCAAATCTAGATTTGCTAAGAAAAGTTCTATGACTCAGGGGGAGCAATCAAAATCTAAACAAGATCTTCTGAGTCAAGTTATTAAAGCTCAGAAGAATCTTCAATCGGAGGTATATGCTCCAAGGCCCTTGTTCTCAGAGTTTGATTTGGAAGGTTTGGAGGAAGGGGAGATAGATGAGAGCGACGTTCCCAGAGGATGTGAACCTACATTTGAAGAGGTAGAGATGGTAGAAAGGAAGATGATCATAGAAGACGAAGAATATGAAGATGAAGATGCTTTCTCGAATGACTGTTTGTACTATGGAATGACTGAAGAGATCAAACTATTTTATAAAGCAATTTAAGGTGAGGTAGAGAGATCAAGAGCAAGAGTACAAAGAGCCATTCAGAGAAAGAAAGCCATAGAAACTAGAGAATCATATCTTCAAGAAAATAAAAAAGGAAGTAAATCGGATGATATAAAAAGGAAAATGGACAAACTAGAAGTCTATCTTAAATCAGAAACTGGTAACAGGAATCTTCTAAACATTATGGAAAATTTCAGAAAGCTCTATGACAATATTCATGAGTTCTATCACATGTTAAGTCAAGTGATCATTGGTACCATTGTGAATGTTCTAAAGAATATATGGAGGATTACTGTTAACCACCTTGATGGGTTTCAAATGAAGATATCCACCAGTGTTCAGAAAAAGCTAAACATTGTTGAATTGTTTATCCTGATATAAAAAAACCCATGGTTAACATCAAATTAAAATGAATATTTTAGATACAAGCTTTGGAAGATGATGATGGATGTGTCTCCTCAAGCATTCTTTCAGCCATTCATGATCTAGATGTTTGCAGATGGTAGAATGCAGAACATCTCATTGTCTAATGACCACTTAAGACTCATTCATTATCAACAACTTACTTTTCTAGAAAGCCAACTAAGAAGCAAGAGAGCGAAACTGGAAGCTCCAGAAATGAAAAGATCAGAAGCAGACCTCAAAGCTGCTGAAGTGCTATATGCTTATAGGATGAATGACAAGATGATCAGAGATTATGAGAAAGATATGAAGAAGTTAACCAGAGTATCATGAGATGGTGTTTATTAATGGAGATGCATAAATTGATCTACTAAAAGTTAGTGGACCTATTATCAGCACAGATAATGAAGGGGACCTAATTTTTGAGATCAACAAAAAGAAGATCAAGATCAAAGATTTCAGAGCAAGTGAATCAGACCTAATAAAGAAAGCCTTGTTAGATGTTAAAATCTCCACATGCAAAACTGATAAGGTTGCACTGATTCCAATCATGGAGATTCTTGAAGATGTAATGGAAGAAGAATCTGTCAACAATACCAAGAGAGTACGAGGACATCCTAAAAGAATAACTGTCTTCGTAATGGCTAGAAGGTCTACATTTTTGTTTGAACTTATTCCTAAATGCTCCAAGATCAGATATCTCCAATTAATGCTTAATGAACTGAACAATCCACCTTCAGGTAATGAACTTGAAATAGAAGCTCATGATTTTGTACAAGCAAGACTAAATGATCTTCTGAATCAAAGAAAAAGAACATCTCTTCCAGAATCAATAAGGACATCAGATCCTAAGAAGAAAGCTACCAAGAGAAAGTCTGTTCAGACTCAATCTACTCAGGAAGGAGAAGGTAGTCAAGGCAAGAAGTAAAAGAAGACTTAGATTATCTGTTCAGGCTAGAGGAATACTTCTTTGTAATTTGTAATTTAATAAATCTAGAATTGTATATGTAATCCAAAATATATTTAATATTATTCTCTATTTTCAATATGCAGTTTTTCTTATTGTCAGTTGAGTTATCCTTAGGGATTTGTTTGTCGAACTCTAAAAAAAATAGGGGATTGTAAAGCATAATATAACGTAATATGTAACTGAGGAAATATAACTCAATATGAAACAGAAATAGATAAATAATATTAACTGTAGAGCACAAGAACCCTGAAGATGAAGACTGGATAAATATAAAGAATCAAAAGATGGAACTAATGCTCTAAGTCCGTAACCAGCCCATGAGAAGAAGTTCATTAATATGTTCAAGTCTCCATGAAGAATAAATATCAAAGGACATCCAGTGTCATTGAAATGATTTGATTTGAAGTATTAAAGATCAAGGGTTCAGTGAATGAATCAATGAATAATCAACCAAGATGTATTATTTCAGAATTGCAAAGGAATTGAATTAAATCATTTCATGTTAGTTGTTTGTAAACCAGACCAGTGCACCAAGCATCAGCATATCAGAAAGGGTTTAATTTAGTTCTACAGAAGAATTATTATTGATATAATTTCAAGAGTTCAAGAGGTTTAAAATTGTCTAACGCAAATACTTGTTAGTGGTCGCAAGTCAGGAAAATGCTATTCTTTCCAAAGATCACAAGTCAGAGAATGTGACTAAGGGAAATCTTTTTTCTGTGGTCGCAAGTAAAGATATGAAATTAAGGGAAGATGGTTTTACTGTGGCCGCCACTAAACTCTCTAAGGCATTTGCCTAGTAGTCGCAAGTTAGGTCAGGTGTACAAGGAAGTACACCTTGTACTCGCCAGTAAGAAAACTCAAGAAACTTCTAAGGGAAAAGCTTTTGCTGTGATTGCAAGTAACAAGGAAGACTTGCTTCATGTGGTCTTAAGTAAAGAGTTCACAGCAAAATCAATTCCTCCTCCTGTGGCCAGTAAATGACTTGATATATTCATTGGATGCAGAAACAAATAATTTGGATGTATGGACAATAATGTGCCAACTATCCAAAGAATTTGAAAGTCTACAAAAGAAGCATAATGAATTTATTTTCATTCATTTATCTTCCTCACCAACCAACTGTGTCTTTTACGAAGCTCCATTCAAGACTCCATTTATTAAGCTTGTAAAACATATTGTTACTCTATCGAATATATTGTAGCTAATCATTTATTTGATTATATTATAGCAACCTCAAGGTATATATTAATAAAATAATATATTACTCAAATTGTATGTGTCTATTTTGATTTCGTAAATATAACGAAGAACTTGTAACGAATCGAAAAAGATTGTAGGTATCATATTCAACACCCCTTCTACGCTACTTTGGGACTAACATTTCCACTAATCAACAGATCTACACTAAGTGTTTACAGATCAAGCTTACCCAATACTTTTGTCGAACACCTGGTGAGCAACTTTGAAAATCTGCAACCCCAGCTGTGATTTCAACATTTCTCACACCGTTTAACTTGCCTTAACTCAAACAAGTTTGAAGCTATGAGTAATTGAAATAATCAGCTCTGATACTAAATCTGTCAGGAACAACAAACTTACAATGTATGTTTTGAGACTATTTTTGATATTTTCTGAATATAAGTGCAAATAGCAGTAAACGATAGCTATATAATGAAGATAGAGACTAAGATAAACAAGAGAACGGAGAATTAAGAGGGAGAGAATAGGTCAGAGATAGAGAGTATAAAGAATTAGAAGAAAGAGAATACTTGGAGAGGAAGATAGACTGGAAAGATAAAGAAAAGTAGAGAAAAAAGTTGGTGGAATGAATTTCATTTTCTTATAACGAATAATCATAAAAATATAACTATTGTCTACATATATAGTCCTATTATTTTCTTAACTTCCTAAAATACCCTCCTACCTTATATGTACTAATACTAACTAGTACATTTATTTAGTAAATATATAGTCATGACAATGTCTCATTCATATTAAAAGACTCCTCTATGTGAGAAAAATTATAACCACTTTCACTATACCGTATAACGATTACGTGAAGTTAAACTGCATCTTAGAAATCTTTGTTCTCCAAGGAATCGCCCACAAAAATTCTCTTAACATAAACAAGATAAAAAAATTAGGTATAAATGAGACTTCCCTTATTTGTTTGTTAACCTTAAATCTGCCATAGTAGCAACATTAGGAATATAGGGATTATCTCCAAAGACCCACCCGCAAGAATTCTCTTAACATAAACGAGATAAAAAATGGGTAAAAATGAGAGTTTCATTATTTGTTTGCTAATCTTAAATCTGTCGGAGTAACATCATTAGGAATATAGGAATTATTTAAAACTCATAAATTATTTCAAACCATCCCTTGATGTAATTAAGTCAAGATAAATAAACATTTCACATTTCAAAGTTATAATAATTACTTTAAGAAAACAATTTTTTATTATTACTGAGTTAATTATTTACTTCTTTAATTTTATTGACATATTAACTATATAATATTAAATATATTACCTTTACCCGAAATAATTTTCTCGTATAATCAAATATCCATATATTTTATTAAATTTTAATTGAATTACATTTAAGGGTTCTGGACTAGAGTGCAAATTCTGGAAGCTCTTATCGGCTGGTTTTGCTTTGATTCGATCGGGGCTATTCTTTGCTTTTGTCTTGAAGTTTCGGTTCTCTATGCTGCGATTCTTGAAGTGGTGCATAAAGGGAGCTGGAATCTGATATTTTTGCTTGAGCCTGGAGGTGGTTTTTTTTTGCTGCAAAAGTTTTGATGCTCTATTCGGGGAAGTTGTTTTGCTGGTGTTCGAGTGCTACTTTGGTGAAGAATCGAGTCTGATGGTGGCATTTTTTGGATTTGTTAGCTGCTGCAGTTTGTTAATTTTGTAAGCTGTTGCGTTGGAGCTATTCTCTGATGGGGCATGTTGCTTTTCTAAGGAATCTGTAGGTGGTGCCTTGAATTTTTCTGTGATGTTTTTGGCTCACTGGAAGCTTGGATGACTGATGGATTGGGCTTGGAGGCTGATTTGTTTTATTTGGGCCTGTTTGGTTTTGAACTTGGGGTTGGTCTTTTTAGGTCTGTTGGGCTTGTCTAATTTCCCTTTTTGGGTTTTAGATGGGCTTGGGTGTTTTGTTTGCTTGTTTATTTTATTTTATTTTATTTCGATCCTTTCTTTATTTCATTTAGGAGATTTGTTCCTTAGGAATTTTGAAAATGATCACTCTGGTATATTCTTCTCTCCTTTAGTTTAATATACGAGGCTTGACATCATTTACCCAAAAAAAATAAAAAATTACATTTAAGGATTCTGCTTTATATTATGTTATTTGTCGTAAATATCATACTATTATAACTTTTTTACAAATAAATGTTATTCGGAAAACTTTATCGGAAGTCACGTCATATCTTTGTTCTTAATTTAATTTATCTAACCATGATTTTTATCTATTTTGTTAATCCTAAACAATGCAACAAGAATTATAGAAGGGGGGTTGAATGTAATTCTAGCTTCTTTTTCTGATTTTAAGAATTTTCTTACTTAATATATAACTGTGTTTGATTTTGCAAGAAGTGCGGAATGAAATTAAAATAGAAATTAAAACACAAACCAATAAAACACAAGGCTTTAAAACTTTCTGGCGGATTTAAAATTATCCACCAGAGATATATATAAAGATGAGAACTCTGTGATGCTTGAATAACACACAGCTGCTTACAAGAGAACTTACAGAATTACAAAGAGATTCTTAATAGATACAGCTTTTTCTATCTCTCTGAAAATAATGTTTACTTAGTTAGTTGTTCTACTTGCTTCACCTGGTGTATATATTACCAAGTTACATGATAGTAAGACAAGATAATAAGACAAACTGTATCTAGTCTAACTTCATGCTGCTACATTACTCTATCCAGCATCTTTGAATATCTTCACAATTGCATGGAAATGGTAATGCTTCTTTGTTCTTTAAATCCTGCAATTAGGCTGCCACATTCCATTTGCAAATACCAGACGCATGTGACTGTGTTGTCACTGGCAACAGCTATTTTGAATATTATCATCCGTCGGGACTATGTTGATCATCCGTCGGGAGCCTCGTTGATTATCTGTCGGGAGTCTTGTAGATCATCCGTCGGGAGTCTTTCTGTCACTTGATTCTATTTCATTTATACAGAATTACAAGGCATCTTATATATACAATTAACCAACCTATTCAGCATATCAATCTAGTAGTCAATATGACTCAAAGAATCCTATAGCATCTACTTAACTAAAACATTGTTATTTACAGTAATGTGCTACAATACTTATTGTTACATAAGCTACACTCTAGATGGATGTTCAGAGGTCATCCGTCCGGACTATAAAGATCATCCGTCAGGACTATTGTAGAACATCCATCGAGAGCTACAAAAACACTAAGTTAAATCTACTAAGGTGTTTTGTTCAACTTATCATCAAGTTCATAATATATTCCTAACAATCTCCCCCAATTTATGTCTACTAGAATTGTAGCCATAAATTAAGAGAAACTTGATGATAACAAAACACCCTAAATGAACAGATTAATAAAGGTAGATAAAACTGGTAAGTGTTACAGTTTATTTGAAAATTGACCAAAGTAAAGTATACAAAGAGTTCTCACAATCATTATCAAGGTACTCCTCTAGTCTGAGTAGATGTTTTCTATATCCTTGATAGTCTTGATTTCTTCCCAAGCTTTCATTTGTTTTCTTCTATTTGATTTTGGAGTTGTCTGTGAAATTCAAATTCTTCAGCATTTGAGAGATCCAACTTTGCTTGCATTTCCAATAGAGTCTCATTGTTTGAGATGCTCAATTGGTCATCCAATTTGAAGAATCTTCTAACACCTTTATCATCCATGAATTCCATCAGCCAGTAAGGCCTCAAGTGCACTGTATATCCTGTGAAGGGAATGGATAGAGTTCTTGGAAGTGCATTTGAGGATTTTCTGCTCCTAAGTTCTTCTATCTTCTTTAGAACCAATTTTTTGGCAGTCACATTGAATCCAAAATTTTTCTTGAAGGATGAGAAGATCTTTATTAAAACAGGACAGCTTTCTTGAAGAATTCTGTGAAGGGGCCATATGATCTCTTTCCCACCCTTGTATTTGAACACCAGTCTTTCAGAGAGATTCATGTGAGTATCAATTCTCCTCACTTCTTCTAATTCATCCATGTAGAGATTGGTATCTGAAAATTCCTTGATACCACAGATGTATAGAAGATCTCCCTTGTTGACAGTTGGTTGAGCTTTGGTTAAGGTTTTGGTTCTAACTTTCACAGGCTTGACCTTCTTGATTGCTCTTGTCTTTGTCTTCTTTAGCTTGTTGAAGATTGGTAAATTAAGCTCAGAAAGAGGCAAATTATCCTAGTCTATAGGCTCATCCTTGGGACTATTGGCTCACCATGAAAGTTCTCTGTAGGATCCACCTTAAATTAATCCTGCACTTCTGAGGGCTTGGATGTTTGAGTTGAAGTTGTAGACTATTTGGGAATGCAATCTTCCATTTCCTCATCACTGAAGTCTAATTTTCTCTTAATTCTTTATTTGTATCTTGGCTTCTTTGTCTGTTGAGGTTCCTTGAGCATTTTCTGATCCTGAGCTTCAGATACTACAGGTTGCTTTTCAGAAATCTCAGTTGCAGTTTTCACAACTTGAAGTTTGGCTACAGTTGCAGCTTGCTTTTTCTTTTGTTTGAGTTTCTTAGCATCTAAAGCAGCTTGCTTCTTTTCTTGATTCTCTCTTTTTCTTCCTTCTTAGCTTCTGCAAACTGAGGGTGTCCAGCCACCACACAGATTTCTTTCCCATTCCTGTAGATCTTAGCAATTCTTATTTTTAGCACTGAGACAGTTGGATCTTTGAAGAATTTAATGGACCTTGCTAAATGCTAACAGCTTCTTTTCATCTGGCATTGGAGTCTCAAACATAAGATCCAAGGGATTTTTGTCAGATGACTTTGGATAATTCATTTTGGGCTTCAAAACCAAGTTGGATTTTGAAGACTTTATGCATGAAGGTTGGCCCTTTTCCAGATTACCTAGACTCATGTCATTCACAGAAATTTGCTTGACTTGAGAGAAGTGATGAAAGGACTTGTTTGGTTTCTCAATTGGACCAATTTTTTTTATGATTTCTTCATCAATCTTCCTTCATTTGTCATCCAATTCCTTCTCAACTGCTGCAACATCAAGCTTCTTGAAATCTGTCTTTGAATCCAACTTAGCAGCTGCTATCTGGATCAGATCAATGTTGTCCAAGACTGGTGGCTTAGGATAAGTAATTTCTGGAACAATTACTTGACTAACTTGTATGTTTAGCACATTATCCCCCTCACTTATTGGCTCTTCTTGACTAACTGGGACAAGTGAATCTTTCTCCCCCTTTTTGTTAGCATCAAGTTGAGTGGAGGTAGAAGTTTGTGCAGCCACTAACTTTTAAGTAACTGAGTTTGCTGGGCTTCATGTAAATAAATTGCAGTGTTAGAAGTTTCCAATGTCTTGAGTCTTGTGTCCAAGGAGTCCACTTTGCTGGAAAGATTGGAGTTTTTCCTTAGTTGTCTGTTGATGTCAAGTAGGGTTGTGTTAGGAAATTTAGTATACAATCTCTCAGAGACATCCTTCTTGACTTGATCAATCTTTGTTTTAATTGCATGACATCCATATTGTGTTGAAGAGATTGAATTTGGTGCAGTTGAAGAGAATTGAGATGTACTTAAAGTAGCTTCTTGGTGTTGGAATTGGTTGTAGCTTGAAGATCTGTCTGAGTTTGTTGAATGATATGAAAGAGAGTAGTCTTGAAGTGTTGCTCATCACAGTCTTTAGAAAATGCCCAAGATGGCACATTAGATCTTAAGCTAGGGCTGACATCTCCCCCTATGTCCTTTGAATCTCCTTCATCACCAAACAGATCCTCAGAACCACCAGTTTCATAGTCAATATCATCACCAGGTGTGGGTGGCATAGCTGTGATGGCATCCTTGGTCCTTTGCATAGAAGAAATAGTGTGCACCAAGTTGAGCATCCTTTCAGCATTCTCATTGCCATGTCCAGCTAGAATTTGATAAGCTGAAACATGATGAGTAAATGTCTCGGCATCCAAGGAGATAGAATCTATGATAACTTGATATTCTTGCTGAAATAGTCTCTCCTTTTCTGCATCACTGACATTCATTGACTCACTACCAATGGTTTCCATCCTTATATCTCCTGTACCTGCATTTCTCTCATTTTCTCTATTTTCTTGCATCAAGGGCTCCCCTTAGCTCACCACCCTCACCTTCACCTACTAAGGTGGAACTCCCCTCACTCACTTTTGCCAGGCTGGAAGAAATATCCTGCATAATTTCTCTCTTTTCCTCTCCTTTTGCCTGAAAGCAACTCATCCTCTCACTCTGTTCACTCAATTTGTCACGCCCCCATCTTGAAAATACATATTATGCAAATTATTACAATAGTTAACAAAAGATAGTAAACACAACCGAATCCAAGATCTTACAGTTTAGGGTTTGGAACAGCCCAACATTATAAACTATTACAACCTGATTTTTAATATCGAGTCCTCACACAAAACTATCTCTTATTCTACCTGAGCTCGAACATACGCATCGGAATCACAAGTCTTACGTGTTATCTGCTTGAATCTAACCATAACTGCTAGTTGTAATATCAGGGTGAAAACAAGTAGTGAGCCAAATGCTCAACAAGTGTTATACAATAAAATGAGATAAAAGAATAACAATGTGAAGATAGAGCTAATAATTACAAGAGATGGAATGTTGGGTGATGGCATCATTTGTTTGTATCAAAATGTTCCCAAAATCATTTCTTAATCAAAAACCATTTTATGACGCTACGGATTACAGCCGGTGATCAGCCGCGAAGTAATCCCGAACCTCGCTGGGTTCTAAAACATTAATGGGATCCCTAGGCAACTTTTAAGCCTATAATTTAAGTGCGGAAAGGACTTGCGTCTCAGTCCAGATCCACTATTTAAAGAAAACATTTGTCCCCCTTTGGGACTGAAAAATCCAAAAAAAAAATTAATCATTTCAAAATCTGATGCCGATTGACAATTAATTTCTTAAACAGTAAACATCTTTATCAAGGGTTATAGATCCACTTTGAAACACGGGGAATAAATCCACTAGGGACATGATCCACTAGACTTTACTTTATCAGGGTAATTGAAAGGTTTCTATTTACAAGGACTTTGACAAGGAGATTTAGTAAGGCTATCGGATAATATGAAAGAGTAATGCCAGACTAGGATTAAAGCAATGATTTCAGATAAGGTATAGGTATTAAAATACAAAGATGGTGAGCATCAATGGTTCCGGGTATGATATTGGTATTAAATACGAAGAAAGTGATCATCAGCTCAAGGTATAACAGGGTATTATGTTTTAGGGTAAGGATAAGGTTATCAAACAATCATTAACAATCTTTAAGGAATGACTGGCTTTTAGGCTTCAAGCTGAGGATACTGGGTGTAACATACACATGGTTCAACATCACAATTACTTGGGTATACTAGCATAATATGACATTTTGATCTACTTGCATAAAAATCTTCAAATAAGGTTAAATTACTCGCAATAGACATTTGAGGGTTCATGGCATTTCTATATAATACGAAGATAGATTTGAAAACCACTTGGTCCATGTATATCAAGGTAAATCAGAATACTCGCATCATATATAGGAACTAGTTAACATACACTTGCAGTGTAAATGAGAAAGGCAGGTTGAATCACTTGCCTTGAGAAGGCTTGACTTGACTGGCAGGTAGGAGCAACTGGAAGCTTTACTCAACTTTTATGGCAAGTTTACCCTCGTCTCGAGATCCTACACAAATAATAATAACCTCATTATAATATATTCTCACCAACTCAACCTATTTGTAAACCGAAATTAAACACGATGGTGCTTAGGCCTATATGCACACAATTTATAATCACCTTATAAGCATAATAGTACACATAGCCACATATACTCACATACCATATTTAAGTACCAAATAATATCACACACGCCATATTGTGACACTAGGCTTGGATGATCTCGCTCCACATACTTAAGTCACTTGGTCGCTAAACTAGACAAAATCTCCAAATTTTGGCTTCCTAACTCGAAGTGCCTTTACTAAACCGTCCAATTCCTATTGACCCTAACTTGGGCCTTTCGCTCTAATGACTTTATGCTATCTTGCAATTATGGTGGTCAACCTAGGCCTCACTCATAAGGGTTCTAAAACTATGTGGTAAGTGAAGGTGCTTATTATGGTAAATTTCAGAATGACATCTAAGGTTTCTTGGGTGCATTTGACACTCTTACACTTCACGTTTACCTCCAAAACTTCTACACTAGACTCTTATGATCATAAGACAACTCGCAAAATTGATGTGGCTCAAGCTCCTAGCTTGGGCCTCCCTAGGCCTTAGCTTAAAGTCCATGATTCCCCTGTTTTTCTGGGCAGAAAAGGTCCTGACTCGAACTAACTTGTGACACAATATTCTAACTCAAATACTATGAACTATGGCTGGAAAAACTCCTCTGAAATTCCCTCTAACTAAGGCCCAATAAGGCCTAATAAGGGCCTACCTATGACATGGTCAAAACTTCCCATTTCTAAGTTGCAACAAAACTGTCCTCTGTTGGACAGATTTGGTGTTTCCACTCGTGCACCTAACCAAACATGTTACAAACACCTAAAACCTATTGTATACTCCTAGTGCTAGCTTCTGGTGGCTTGGGCCTCAAAGTGCACAACAATGACAAGGTCAAATCTCACTCCAAACCTCAGGGTACCAAACTGATTTTTCTGCAGAAACGAATACTTTACTTTCACCAAGGTTCTTACTTAACAAACCCAACCAACAACAACCAAAAACCCAAACCAAACCTTAACTAAGGTGTCCTACTGAACTAACTCCCTTACACTCAATATAAGCTTAGTGGAGATCATCCTTACCTAAGGTGCAACATAGCAAAATAAAAGTTAACACATTAAACAAATTACAAATTATCAAGTTTTTGAAAACAACAAGTTATACTTTCTTTATAAATATAAATGATTTAACATCACATATTAAGGAGCACAAATCTTAATCAATATCTTAACTCAACTGAAATTAAAGCTTACTAACAAAAATCAATCCAAATGTTCAAGAACTTCCGAAAATCAAGAGTGGTTTACATGCATGCATGCCTTCAAATCTTACAAGCCAAAACAACATGATTTCCAAATAAATTTTCATCATAAATCAACATGCAAGCCTAACATGGATTATAACTAAATGATCATCTAGCATGCAAAAGGGTTTTATCAAGTTTCTACCACAAAATTCATGTTATCATCACAAAAACACACACAAATAAAACAAGGGAACAAAATACCATCCATTCGGCTCCTATCAAGTCATGGCCGAATCGATTAGGGTGAAAACAATATTTGCATAAGTGTAACACACTCATGTCTAGCCATTCTCAACCCTATGATACTATAACTCATGGTGAAAGTCTTAGATTCACAAGAATCAAGGATGTTCACTTTGAGTTTAACAAAAATACCACCATGCAAGGTCAAAATATAGGTTTTTCACTCTAAACTTCTTGGATTATGAATGATCAAGATATAGGAAGTAACATTTACTTGAATGGAAGTTAGGTTCTTGAATGAAGAATGAAGAAAAGGGAGGGGGTAGTGCTTCGGCTAAGAGGCCGAGAGGGAGGAGAACCGAGAGGGAGGGAGGAGGAGAAAGGGGAGGGTGAGGTGGTGGAGTGAAAATGGAGTGATCATCACACTTGGGTTTGTTTTTATGACTTTGATTTGACTAAATGTGAGTGGATTTAGGAAATGGCAAGAGTAACCCTCTAGCTAAAGTTAGGCCATTTTGCATGCAAGGTCAAAGAGGTAATTTGGCTAACAAAATGTGAGTTAATGGGGTTGAAAATATCTTCTTTGCCCTTTGGTTGAATGAAAGAGTATTTGCATGCAAGGGTAACTATGTAATTTGCTAATTACTAAATAACTAATTTTCAAAGATTTACTTTTATAAAATAAAATAAAAGTTTAAAAATTATAAAATTTATACCATAAAATAACTTGGATTTTTAGAAATTTTATGAGATCACTTTTGAAATTTGTGAATGAAATAATTTTTAAAAGATAATTTTCCAAGGCATAGAATATTCTTTATAAATCAAAAATAAGGGCAATTAATAAAACTCTTGCTTTGAAAAATTTATAATCTACATAAAGTAATTTATAACGCATCAAATTCCATTCACACAAACGTACAATCATTAAGTATATTTATAATCGGCTCTAATATTAAACAGAGTTCACAAATAATATTACACAAAATGTCGGTCGTAACATCCTCTCCCCCTTAAAGGATTCTGTCCCCAGAATCTAAGAGAACAGATGAGGATACTGGGAACGCATATCAGACTCTAACTCCCAGGTTGATTCTTCGACCTTGGTGTTCCTCCAAAGTACTTTTACTAACTTTACTAACTTACTTCTAAGACTCTTTACTTGCCAGTCGAGTAATTTGACAGGTTGCTCCACAAATGACAGGTCTGCCTGAATTTCTATAGGTTCATATTCTATCACATGGTTGGCATCAGGATTGTACTTCTTAAGTAATGACGCATGGAACACATTATGCACATGTTGATACTGAGGTGGTAAGGATAACTCATAAGCCACCTAAAACCTATTGTATACTCCTAGTGCTAGCTTCTGGTGGTTTGGGCCTCAAAGTGCACAACAATGACAAGGTCAAATCTCACTCCAAACATCAGGGTACCAAACTGATTTTTCTGCAGAAACTAATACTCTACTTTCACCAAGGTTCTTACTTAACAAACCCAACCAACAACAACCAAAAAGCCAAACCAAACCTTAACTAAGGTGTCCTACTGAACTAACTCCCTTACACTCAATATAAGCTTAGTGGAGATCATCCTTACCTAAGGTGCAATATAGCAAAATAAAAGTTAACACATTACACAAATTATAAATCATCAAGTTTTTGAAAACAACAAGTTATACTTTCTTTATAAATATAAACGATTTAACATCACATATTAAGGAGCACAAATCTTAATCAATATCTTAACTCAACTGAAATTAAAGCTTACTAACAAAAATCAATCCAAATATTCAAGAACTTCCGAAAATCAAGAGTGCTTTACATGCATGCATGCCTTCGAATCTTACAAGTCAAAACAACATGATTTCCAAATAAATTTTCATCATTAATCAACATGCAAGCCTAACATGGATTATAACTAAATGATCATCTAGCATGCAAAAGGGTTTTATCAAGTTTCTACCATAAAATTCATGTTATCATCACAAAAATACACACAAATAAAACACGGCAATAAAACGCCATCCATTCGGCTCCTATCAAGTCATGGCCGAATGGATTAGGGTGAAAACAACATTTTCATAAGTGTAACACACTCATGTCTAACTATTCTCAACCCTATGATACTATAACTCATGGTGAAAGTCTTAGATTCACAAGAATCAGGGATGTTTACTTTGAGTTTAACAAAAACACCACCATGCAAGGTCAAAACATAGGTTTTTCACTCTAAACTTCTTGGATTATGAATGATCAAGATATAGGAAGTAACATTTACTTGAATGGAAGTTAGGTGCTTGAATGAAGAATAAAGAAAAGGGAGGGGGTAGTGCTTCGGCCAAGAGGCCGAGAGGGAGGAGAACCGAGAGGGAGGGAGGAGGAGAAAGGTGAGGGTGAAGTGGTGGAGTGGAAATGGAGTGATCATCACACTTGGGTTTGTTTTTATGTCTTTGATTTGACTAAATGTGAATGGATTTAGGAAATGACAAGAGTAACCCTCTAGCTAAAGTTAGGCCATTTTGCATGCAAGGTCAAGGAGGTAATTTGGCTAACAAAATGTGAGTTAGTGGGGTTGGAAATGTCTTCTTTGCCCTTTGGTTGAATGAAAGTGTATTTGCATGCAAGGGTAACTATGTAATTTGCTAATTAATAAACAACTAATTTTTAAAGATTTAATTTTATAAAATAAAATAAAAGTTCAAAAATTATAAAATTTATACCATAAAATAACTTGGATTTTTAGAAATTTTATGAGATCACTTTTGAAATTTGTGAATGAACTAATTTTTAAAAGATAATTTTCCAAGGCATAGAATATTCTTTATAAATCAAAAATAAGGGCAATTAATAAAACTCTTGCTTTGAAAAATTTATAATCTACATAAAGCAATTTATAACGCAGCAAATTCCATTCACACAAACGTATAATCATTAAGTATATTTATAATCGACTCTAATATTATACAGAGTTCACAAATAATATTACACAAAATGTCGGTCGTAACACAATTCCCTCAATCCTAGGAATGATTGTACAACTACTAACTCATCTACACCTGTAACAATTATTGAAAAATCAGCTTGCGTAGTGAGTACCGACCGATGAGGAACATCCATCGGGGTAGTAGTTAGGATAACTGACGGATGACTGCTGTTAGGCACATCCGTTGGGATACAATCACTGGCTGACGGATGAACAATATCCGCCGGAATAGAGGAAATGATAGAGTTTGGAGTTAAAACTATTGTGGACTCTGTGCAGATTGATGATAATTTAGGCACATAAGTCTCAACAGTTCCTGAAAGAACTGGCAAGTGAGCCAACAAATCATCTAGAAGATGATGCTCACTTGCACTGAATTTTGGCTTCTCCAACAAAGTTAAAGAAGGAGAATCAGAGATTGATGTGTGAATCATATCCACATCCAGAGAATTGATGGGAGAGTTTTGTGTGTTTGGTGCTTCTATTGTTAAAGATTTTGGCTGTGACTCCACATTTATTGGAGCCACATCAAACTGAATTTGAGATGGTGCAATGACTGAGTCTTTAGCTCAAGTTTGCACTGTGTGTGATCCCTGTGCATCCCCAAGTTTTCTAGATTTCTTCTTCCTTGTATAAGTTAGGTGTGAATCTGTGTCCCTAATCCTTTTAGCTTGTGCTCCTGGTTGGGAGCTTGTTTTAATAGTAACATCCTTTTGGGAGGATGAAACTAGAGATGTGCTAATTTCCTTATTAAGCACCACGGTTCATCGGGAATATGTGGTGTGGCTAGGTTTGGGTACACTCACTTCTCCATCCTTATTCTTAGGATTTCTTTTATGTTCACCCTGTCCCTCACCAACCTTAACACCCTGCACACTCCCTTCTTTGGTTTTGGTAGATTTTGAAACTGACATCTTTTGAGAGACACCAGAGTGTGGTTTCTTTGATTTGGATTTTTAAACTTTGGATTTTGTGGCTTGGGTAGGCATTTGTTGGGTCATTGACACATATGCCATAGCCACAGTCAATGGCAAAGAAATTTGAGAGGTAGGAGGAATAGAGATAGAAGAATTTACCTCACTTACCTGAGGGCCATCCATGATAGGCAAATAAACAAGGAGCACTTCCTTGTGATGATCAGCCCAGTTTAAATCTGCAATTACTCTTCTTTCTTGAACCCAACAATTCAATTTGTTGGTTGGGTTCTCAATCACAAGATCCTCACAAATATGGTTAGCAATAATTATAAGGAATCTAGCATAATAAACATTCCTAGATCTATTTTTAATTTCCCCTAACTTGTAGCCTAGCTCAAACATGACAGCATCACTAAAATTATAGTAAATATCATTAACCAGCATGTAAAGCATGTTAAGTATAGAGTATTGACAGAATCAAAGTTTCTTATTTTACCAGAAAACACTTTGGTAACTACATCGCACGGATAACTCCACTCTTTCCTAAGACCTAGCCTCCTAATATCACTTAACTTAATGGTGGGAAGAGCATAGCCAATAGTATTAAGCAAGTTAACTAACTCAACATCTATGTGTGGTTTAGTAGTAATGTTATCAGGAATTTTAAAGCATGCTTGAATAGTATCACTATTAATGCAATATTCCTTACCTTTAATGGTGCGAGTTATAGTTTTTTCAGTTGCCTGATAGACAGCAGTAGTCCACATCTCCTCCACAACTTCACAGTAGATTGTGGGTGATTCCAGCATGGCATAACTAAGCTTGCATCCCTTCACAAAATCCATCATTTTGTGATAATCCTCAGAGGCTAGAATTTCTTTTTTCACAAAAGCTACGAAATTGTTTTTCTCATAGATGAATCATGATTGAGACATGATCTTGACTACTAGCGCCATTGTTAAAGTAAGGAAATTTGCAGAGAGAAAAAGAATTTTGCTTTAAGGAAGAACTGAGCAGTTAATTGCAATAGAGAAAGATAAAAGCTAAAATAAACTTGAAGTAATGCTTTTATGTATTCTCAGATAAAATGGGATAAAAATTAAAGACCCAATGAGAATTGCTCAAAATAGCCGTTTAAAAGTAAAATAAACTGTCAAAATTCTGTCAATTATCCATCATGATATACTTACAGACTGTAAGTATATCCGATGGATAATGTTCAGAACTTTAACGGCTAAGATGTAGACAATTCAACAGATGAGAATAAAGCAATTATCCGTCGGGTATAAAATAATCCAGAAAAGTAATTGATTTTTACCAAGCTCGTCTATTTCGATGGATGATCAAACTCGATTGATAATAAACATTCGTCGGGATGTAAATTTTGACTTATCCAAAATTTCATCTAAAACAGAAAAATCAATTAAGTTTCTGGTTGCATTACAACATACAAAATTATCAAAAATAATTTAAGAATAATTAAGCATACCTAACTCACTAACCAACCTAGTAAAGGTGGATTCATCAGGTGGCTTGGTAAAGATATCTGTAAGCTGCTTTTCACTTGGAACAAAATGAAGTTCCACAGTACCATTCATCACATGTTCCCTAATGAAATGGTACTTGATATCTATGTGTTTTGTTCTTGAATGCAGTACTGGATTTTCAGTGATGGCAATTGCACTTGTGTTATCCCAGAAAACAGGAATTATGTCCACTTACATACCATAGTCCAACAATTGGTTTTTCATCCATAGAATCTGTGCACAGCAACTGCCAACAATAATATATTCAGCTTCAACTGTAGAAGTAGAAACTGAATTTTGCTTTTTACTAAACCAGAATAGTAGCTTGTTTCCTAGAAATTGACAGGTTCATGTAGTGCTTTTTCTATCAATCTTGCACCCCGCATAATCTGCATCTGAATAACCAGTTAGATCAAAACCAGAATCTCTAGGGTACCAAATGCCAAGTTTTGGTGTTCCTTTGAGATATCTGAAAATTCTCTTTATAGCTATTAAATGAGATTCTCTAGGATCAGCCTGAAATCTAGCACAAAGACAAGTAGCAAACATTATATCTGGCCTACTAGATGTTAAGTACAAAAGTGAGCCAACCATGCCTCTATAGCTTGAAATATCCACAGACTTTTCAGTGGTGTTTAATTCAAGTTTAGTTACAGTGGCCATGAGAGTTTTTGCAGATGTGCAATCCATTAGATCAAACTTCTTTAAAAGATCATAAATATATTTGGTTTGACTAATGAATATTCCATCACTAACTTGCTTAACTTGTAAACCAAGAAAGTAAGTTAGTTCTCCCATCATGCTCATTTCATACTTACTTTGCATTAAGTTGGCAAACTTTTTGCAAACTTTTTATTTTTCATCTGTAGAGCCAAATATAATATCATCTACATAAATTTGAACAAGTATGCTAGAGCCATTAACATTTCTAAAGAATAAAGTTTTGTCAACAGTACCTCTTATGAAGTGATTTTCTAAGAGAAATTTTGACAAAGTATCATACCAGGCTCTAGTTGCTTGCTTCAGTCCATAAAGTGCTTTTAAAAGAGAGTAGACATATTCTGGAAAATTTGGATCTTCAAAACCAGGAGGCTGACTTACATAGACTTCCTCCTCCAAATCTCCATTCAGAAAGGCACTTTTGACATTCATTTGATAGACTTTGAAATTGGCATGGGCTGCATAAGCTAAGAAAATTCTGATGGCTTCAAGTCTTGCAACAGGAGTAAAAGTTTCATCAAAATATATTCCTTCTTGTTGACAGTATCCCTTAGCAACCAATCTAGCTTTGTTCCTGACAACTATGCCATTTTCATCCATCTTGTTTCTGAATACCCACTTGGTGTCAATTGGATTCTTTCCTTTAGGCTTGGGTACCAGCTTTCATACCTTGTTCCTTTCAAATTGGTTTAGCTCCTCCTGCATAGCTAGAACCCAATAAGGATCCAACCGAGCTTCTTCTACCTTCTTTGGTTCTTTCTTTGAGAGAAAGCTGCTATACATACATTCTTCTTGAGTTGCTTTCCTTGTTTGAACTTTAGAAGATGCATCACCAATAATGAGCTCAAAAGGGTGATCTCTAGTCCATTTTCTCTGTTGTGGTAGATTAGCTCTAGATGAAGAGGCCTCATTGTTGTCTTGATGATTAGAAGAGTTTTGATGATCAGAAGCTCCCCCTGAGTTTATGGATCTTTGACTTGAAGATGGGGTTTTTTCTGACTGTGATCTTACTTGACTTCCAACTCCTATTGAGGGATCAACAGATGTTGTTCTTTGCCTGTCGACGGATGATGCAGATTGTCTTTCGACGGATGATGCACTTGGTCTTTCGACGGATATTGAATTATGTGCTTCATTAGTTATAGACTTTTCTGCATGGTCCTTGGATATTGGTTCTTGATCACTATCATCATCACTATCTTCACAAATCATCTCCACATTGTCAAATTTGAGGCTCTCATGGAAATCTCCATCTTGCAGTCCTTCAATCTTTTTATTATCAAACACAACATGTACAGATTCCATCACAATATTGGTTCTTAGATTGTAGACTCTATATGCTTTTCCAACAGCATATCCAACAAAAATTCCTTCATCTGCTTTGGCATCAAACTTTCCATGTTGATCAGTTTGATTCCTTAAGATATAGCACTTACAGCCAAAGATATGTAGAAAGTTTAGTGCTAGCTTCCTATTCTTGAACAATTGGTAGGGTGTCATGCATTTTGCTTGATTGACCAAAGAAATATTCTGAGTGTAGCATGCAGTATTCACAGTTTTTGCCCAAAAATATGTTGGTAACTTTGATTCTTCTAGCATTATTCTTGCGGCTTCAATAAGAGATCTATTTTTCCTTTCCACCCCTCCATTTTGTTGTGGAGTTCTAGCTGCAGAAAAATCATGCATAATCCCATTCTCTTTATAAAATAGTCTCATCACAGAATTCTTAAACTCAATTCCATTGTCACTCCTGATTCTTCCTACTTTGAAGTCAGGATGATTGTTGACTTGCCTTATGTGATTGATGATGATTTCACTAGCTTCATCTTTGGATTTTAGAAAATATGTCCAAGAGAACTTTGAGAAATCATCTACAATTACTAGGCAATATCTTTTCCTAGAGATGGACAACACATTGACTGGTCCAAACAAATCCATGTGCAACAGTTGCGAAGGTTCTTCAATTGTTGAATCAAGCTTCTTCTTGAATGATGCTTTAATCTGCTTTCCTTTCTGGCAAGCATCATATAATCCATTCTTTGTAAACTCCACTTGAGGAATGCTTCTAACTAATTCTCTCTTGACTAGTTCATTCATGGTCTTGAAGTTTAGATGGGACAGCTTCTTGTGCCATAGCCAACTTTCATCTTGACTTGATTTACTGAAAAGACAAGTTACAGATTCTGCATTTGTTGAGTTGAAGTTAGCTAAATATACATTGCCTTTTCTCACTTCAGTGAGAACCACTTTGTTGCTCTTCTTGTCATTCACAATACAGGCTTCTGAATTGAAAGTGACTGAGTTGCCCTTATCACAAAGCTGGCCGATACTCAACAAATTATGCTTGGGTCCATCCACTAGGGCAACCTCTTCAATGATGACATTTTCCTTTGAAATCAAGCCATATCCCACAGTATGACGCTTACTGTTATCTCCAAAAGTGATACTTGGGCCAGCACTTTCCTTGAACTCAGTGAGCAGGGTAGAATCTCCAATCATGTGCCTGAACACCCACTATTCAAATACCAAAGATTCTTTCCGTTTCCCTGCACACATCAAAATCAAATCAAGTTGATTTTGGTACCCAAGTTTCCTTGGGTCCTGCCTTGTTAGCCTTTTCTTTGGTTTCTTAGGTTTGATCTTATTTGACTTGGGCATCTCAAATTCATCTTTTATCATTTCAGTTGGACCTTTGAAACCATTCATTGAAGCAGAATTATCATGCATATTTTGATTAACATGAAAAGGCATTTTATGTGAAAACATGTTATTCCAGTAAGGCATGCTAAATAGCATTTGAGGCATATTAAATGCATCATAATAAAGATTAGGTGCAAATGACATGTTAGCATATTGTGCATTCAGATTTTGTGCAGGCAAAACATTAACAGGCATGCTGAGAAATGAAGGAGCTGCAGACATAGGAGTAGGCATAGCAAGTTTGCAATTAACAGACAAATGATTAACACTACCACACTTAACAAGGATTTTTCTTGGAGCATTTTTATCAGGTGTGTAGTTGTTATATTTGTTAATTCCTACCTTCTCACATCTGTTGTTTTTCCTTTTTGATTCTGCTTTAAGCTCAATCTTATCTAATCTGTCATTCAATTGCTTGATAGACAGATGACCAACATTAACTCTCTTTTCTTTTCTCACTTGACTTGATTCTATTGGAATAAAGTTTTTAGAGACTAATCCATATTTATCATTCAACTTAGCTAGCTTAGCTTTTCTAACTGGCTTACTTACATTCGACGGATGTGGCTCATTGTCTTTCGACGGATAATCCTTTTGATTATTCGACGGATAATTTTCATCATCCGTCGAATCCACATCCGTTGAAAGTCCTTCAACCAGATTGGAATCAAGCTTATCCTTGTTCTTTTTCCAGGATGCATCACAAAAAGACTTTATACCTTGAACTTTAGTAATTTGAGCATGGACATCTCTAGATAATTTTCATGCCTTAATTACTTCCTGTTCTCGTTCAAGTTACTTTCTTAAAATCTCTTCTTTCTTTAAAGATTCAGTTAATTCATATTTGGAAGTTTTACATTCAATTCTCAATTTTTCAAACTCAATGAATTGAGACTCTAGCACATTATTCCTCTCACTTAAAAATAAATTATTTTCTTTAATTTTAGTATTTTCCTTAGTGAGAGACTTAAGAGTTACACGCAAATGATACAACTCAGTAGACATGTCATTGATGGCATCATTGCACTCAGACTTAGTTAAATGTGCTAGGTTAGTGGTGATTACCTAATTACTCGATGAACTAACTTCTGTTTCATCTGATTTGGCCATTAGGGCTAGGTTGACATAGTTTGTTTCTTCATCTTCATCCAATCTATCCGCAGCCCAGTCATTTTCTTGTGTAATGAAAGCCCTTTCCTTTTGCTTGAGCAACTCAAAGTATTTTTGCTTGTAATCAACAGGCTTAAACTTCTTCTTACCAGAATCAGGCTTCCTGCGCTCACTTGCAAAATGACCTGCCAAGCCACACTTGAAACACTTGAATTTAGACTTATCAACCATATTTCTGTTTGATTTAGTTGCTCCAAAATTCTTCTTGAATTTGAGCTTGGCAAATCTCCTGGATAGAAAAGCAAGATGCTCATCTCTGTCATCCATGTCATCTTGGCTCAACTCTTCTTCATTTTCAGCTACCAGCCCTTTACCCTTGCTTTTACAGACCCTTGAGTTTGATGTAGATTCAACAGCTTCAACCTTCATCTCTTTTTTCTTTTCTTGCTCAGCAACCAGTGTAATAGATCCTCCTTTCTCCCTTCCTTTCTCCATCTTTTCATCTTGCTCTATTTCAAGCTCATAGGTTTTTAGAATTCCATACAATCTTTCCAAGGTGAATTCCTTGTAATCTTGAGAGTTTCTTAAAGAGACTGTCATGGGCTTCCATTCCTTTAGTAGAGATTTAAGGAATTTAAGATTTGATTCTTTTGTTTGATAGACCCTTCCATGCAACTTGAGAGCATTCGGCAGCTTTTGAAATCTACTAAATATATCAGTGAGTGACTCACTTTCTTCACAATGAAAATGTTTATATTGCTAAATCAAGAGCTGCATTTTGTTCTCTCTTACTTGCTCAGTACCATCACAAATAATTTGAATTGTATCCCAAACCTCTTTTTTTTGTTTTGCAGTTTATGACGTTATCAAACATATCACCATCAACACCATTAAACAGTATATTCATGGCCTTTTTGTCTTTCCTGACTTGTTCAATGTCTGGATCAGACCATTCATGTCTGAGTTTTGGAACTGATGGCTCATTTCCTGTAGCAGCTCTCATAGGAACATGAGGACATCTCTCAATGCAGTCCACATAAGCTTCATCTTGAGAAAGAAGATGTAGGTGCATCTTCACCTTCCAGTGGTGATAGTTGTCTTTGTCCAGAAATGGAATTTTCACTCCAATATCCTTTCTGATCATCTTGCTGATTGTGGTGATCTTTACACTTTTTGTATTTCAAGAGCTTACTCTGATACCAATTGTTAATCCCAAAAAATGCAACAAGAATTACAGAATGGGGGTTGAATGTAATTCTGGCTTTTTCTGATTTTAAGAATGTTCTTACTTAATATATAACTGTGTTTGATTTTACAAGAAGTGCGGAATGAAATTAAAATAGAAATCAAAACACAAAGCAATAAAACACAAGGTTTTAAAACTTTCTGGTGGATTTGAAATTATCCACCAGAGAGATATATAAAGATGATAACTCTTTGATGCTTGAATAGCACACAGCTGCTTACAAGCGAACTTACAGAATTACAAAGAGATTCTTAACAGATACAACTTTTTCTATCTCTCTGAAAATAATGCTTACTTAGTTAGTTGTTCTACTTGCTTCACTTGGTTTATATATTACCAAGTTACATGATAGTAAGACAAGATAATAAGATAAACTATATCTAGTTTAACTTCATGTTGCTATATTACTCTATCCAGCATCTTTGAATAACTTCACAATTGCATGAAAATGGTAATGCTTCTTTGTTCTCTAAATCCTGCAATTAGGCTGCCACATTCCATTTGCAAATACCCGACGCATGTGACTGTGTTGTCACTGTCAACTGCTATTTTGAATATTATCATCCGTCGGGACTATGTTGATCATCTGTTAGGAGCCATGTTGATTATCTATCGGGAGTCTTGTAGATCATCCGTCGGGAGTCTTTTTGTCACTCAATTTTATTTCATTTATGCAGAATTACAAGGCATCTTATATATACAATTAGCCAACATATTCAGCACATCAATCTAGTAGTCAACATGACTCAAAGAATCCTACAACATCTACTTAACTAAAATATTGTTGTTTACAGAAATGTGCTACAATACTTATTGTTACATAAGTTACACTCTCGATGGATGTTCAGAGGTCATCCGCCGGGACTATAAAGATCATCCGTCGGGACTATTGTAGAACATCCGTCGAGAGCTAAAAAAATACTAAGTTAAATCTGAAAGGAATATGTCCTAAGTCCAATCATGTATTAGGATTTAGGAATAACTTTTATGTAATCTGTTTTGATTTCATTGATATTAATAAAAGACTTGTTTTGTTTTTATTACGGGCTCTATCTATTTAAGTGTTTAAATAAGATATACCATAGTTTAGAGTAAAGCTTTTTATGGATTATGATGAGATCATAATAGTGAGACCTAAAAAGATGATAACTCTAAACTTAAATAGTTCCTGGTCATAGGATTACTAATTGGTAATTAATAATCCACAAAGATCGGTACATACTATGCTTGCTTCATTATGAAGGATGTCTGTTCTCATAGACATTTGTGTGGTGACACTATAACTAGTATGTAGGTGCTTATTATGGAATAAGTTCACTGAACATGACTCGCACAGCTGAACAACTGATGGAGTTCACTCACGTGTCAGCAGTTGTTCACATAGTGATAGTTGTACAAGTATCCTTAGACTTGAAGTCATCATAGTCATCTTGTGTACACTGAACTATACTTTGGTTTAGTTCTTAGTCTCCAGGGACAATTATTAGGGCTCTTCTGGGTATAGGAATTTGTACACGAAGATAGTGTATGATCAATAAAGGATCTACCCCTTCCAGTGAAGGAAGCGAATGTTCAAGACTGATCCACTTATGCTAGTTCAGGAATCTCTGGCCAGGGTAAATAAAATTAGAAAGGAGTTTCTAATTTGCATAGAACTACGCATAGTAAATGGTAAGCAAAGTGATTAAATTAGATAGGTTTGACACGAGATCCATGCCTTGTATTTAATCGGGACATTGTAGGGTAGAAGGAGTTTATTGTACGGTAACTATTCACTGACAGGTTCTTGGTATTCTAAGCAGTGAATTCATATTATCCGGATAGTCGCGATATGTTGAGAAGCATCACTCACGATGTAGAATAAATGTGATTAATTAATTAATCATATTTAATAAATTAGAGAATTTATATAAATAATGATAAAATAGTTTTATTATTATTTATTTCTACTACCGGCTTAATATTGAACCTACAGGGTCACACCATAAAAAGAGAATGATTTAATGATGGAGGAATTAATTAATAATGGCTAATAATTATTTATTTATGAAATAAATAATTAATTGGCAAATTTAATAATTGATTAAATGAGATTTAATTGATTAAAATTAATTAAGAAAAGTTCTTAATATTATTAATTAAGGATTTAATTTTTGGAAATTAAATCAAGAGAGAGAATTATTTCTAAAGTATTTAGAAAAAGGATTAATAATTAAAAGGTGTTTTAATTATTAATGAGAATAATAAATGGGATAATAATAATATTTATGGGAAAATTTCAGCTGAAAATTTTGCCTATAAATACACTATTATAGACCCTAATTTTATTCGAACCCACATCAAACCCGAAAACCCAAAAAGTTTGGAAAACCCAATTCTCTCCACCTCCTTCCTCCTCCTTAACATCGTTTTCTTGGTGGATACCGGTGGAGTGCTTCACACTTGAGGAGCAACTGCTAAGGATCTCTGATCGTTGTCTCCGAATTATTTTAAAAGGTTAGATTCGATCCCTCGAATTTTTATTCACGATTTATATGCTTTTATTTGGATTTTGTATGTGTAAAAGTATTTTACCATGCCCCCGCTGCGTTTAAAATCCAACAATGGTATCAGAGCATAGGTTGTATGCATATAGATCTGTGGTAAAAATTTCAGAATTTTATGTGCTTGTATGAATTAATTATGATTTTTACAAGGTATATTATGGATTAATTTTGTCTGATGAGAAATCGTTTCTCAGAATAATTTTGAATGTTGATCTGGGTTCTACAAGTGTTGTAGATCGTCTGGGTATTTTTTTCATAATTTTAGAATGTATAGATTTTTTATCATGAATTTTTGAAGTTCTTACAATTAAATTCGTAATTAAATAAAATCATATATATATATATAAATTGTATGTATGTATATATTTTTTGTATATCTGCATCTGTACTACTCCTGATGATTGCACGGAAGCTAGAAAAGAAAGAAACAGCAGAGCAACAGATACAGTTCAGGCGGCACAAAATCCAAGAAAAAGAAGACGGCTGCTGAAAAAAAAAAATAGGGGTGTAACGCATTCTGGGAATGCGTTACACATCTGTGGCGCATTCACGGAATGCGTTACACCCTTTAATGGCTTAAAAGGGGTGTAACGCATCACCGGAATGCGTTACAGGGCTTGTAACGCGTTCCTGTAATGCGTTACAGCCCTCTGTTGATTTTAAAATTGATTTTCTGGGAGTTTCGTAACTCCGTTTTGGGCGTGCAATATACCGTTGGATTCGTTTTTCCGAGACGGATCTAATGGAGTGATCAATTTTAGTTTATATAAAAGTTTTGAACTGTTTATATTTCCATGAAGTGTTTTAAAGCTGTTTTTGACTGTTTTTAATTGCTTTTAAATGTTTCATGTGATACATAGAGATGTATAATGCTTAGACTAATGTGCTAGATGATGAAACATGCCTACCTTGATGTTTATTCATGTTGATATATGTGATATATGCTTAGTTTATCATGCGATGATAGATTTAGGTGAACTTAAATAAACATAAGGTGTTTGTTAGACAACCTAGTATAGTGAAATTGTTTCATAACCTTAATAATAATATTATGAATACAATCATGAGATTCTTGTGTTTATGAAACACGTAATTGAATATGAATTTTTGATATGAGAGAAAGGATGATTCTGTCAACAACAGATTTCTATCTGTAAGAAAGGGTTATTAAGTGACGCCTCTTGACAATGCTCCACCCGATTTGGGAATCGTCTGATTATTGATTATTGATTTGAAATATTTAATTTAAAAGGAAGAATCTCTTTATAATATGATTATGATTGTAACGTAATATAATCCCTCTAAAATTAAATAATATCAAGTAGTAATTGGCCAATGATACAACGGGCTTGTGTCGGTCATAGCCTTCCAACATGGTAGAAAGTAGTTCTTATTTTTGAATCATTGTCGGTTCGTGCTACATCCGAGGGCTTTGATTTCGAAATAAGACATACTTGTCTATTACATAGAGATGTGTACATTGAATAAGAATATAAAGGTCGGTACGTGCTACAGCGTGGGCCTTTGGGGACTGATTCAACTGTACGGAATGTTGGGTTAGACTTGACTTAGAATATTGAGTTTGTCGTGCTATAGCCGAGACTCAATTATTCAAGAGGCTAAAGTTTGATTAGGGAATAACATGAGATATAATTGACAAGAGTTGTCTGCCTATTGAACATTACATGGCGGTTCGTGCTACAGCCGGGGTCGTGTAATGGAATGTAGGATCCCTATTCCCACTAGCATTATGAATGCTTAATTTTTCACGTAGGGGGTTGAATAAATTAGGAAAACTAGTGGGAGCCACATATGAATAAAGACCCGATTCATATAGTGTTTTGAAATGAAATCGAATATTTGCTAAGTGTTGTTATGTGTTTATCATTTACAGATTTACTTTGTACGTTATGTCTTATGCACTATCACTCAGGAGCATACTAGATGCTCACAAATTGACTGGTCCTAATTATGCTGACTGGCTTCGAAACTTGAGAATTATTCTCAGGATTGAGAAGCTGGAATATGTGATTGACTCAACTAAGCCTACTAAACCTGCTAGTGATGTACATAATGATGAACATGTTGTGTATCGTAAGTGGATAGATGATGCAAATGTTGCTCAATGCATCATGCTAGCTTCTATGAACATTGAGCTACAGAAGCAACATGAGCATATGGATGCTCACACTATCCTCATGCATCTACAAGAGTTGTATGATGTGGCGGGGAGGAAAGCTCGATATGAGATATCGAAGGAGCTGTTCGGATGTAGGATGTCTAAGGGATCATCTGTGAATGACCATGTACTTAAGATGATTAATTTGATTGAACGTCTTGGACAACTTGGTTTTGCCATGGATGGGGAGCTGAGCCAAGATTTGGTCTTGCAATCGCTTCCGAGTTCGTTCTCGCAGTTTGTTGTGAACTTTCACATGAATAAGTTGGATGTCAGCCTGCCTGAACTCCACTACATGTTGAAGACTGCGGAATCGAATTTTTCCCTTAAGAAGAGTTCTGTTCTTCTAATTGGTGAAGGTTCCAATCCTAAGAAAAGGAAGAGGAACTCTTCCAAGAAGAAGAAAGTAGGTGAGAAAACGCCGGTTCCACCAAAAGCTGAAGACCCCAAGAGCAAAGTTGTTTGCTTTCACTGTAATAAGGTGGGGCACTGGAAGAGGAACTGCAAGGTTTACCTTGCAGAATTGAAGAAGAAGGGTAGTGAGACTACCGCTTCTGATTCAGGTATATTCATGATAGAAGTGAATATGTCATTTCTACTTGGGTATTAGATACCTCCTGTGGTTTTCAAATCTGCAATTTGTTGCAGGGACCAAGGAGAAGTAGGACTCTTGAGGAAGAGGAGGTGATTCTACTGATGGAAATGGAGCAAGAGTTGCTGCTGAAGATGTAGAATCATTTCATTTACATATGCCTACGGGCAAGACTATTGTTTGAAATAATTGTTATTTTGTTCCCTCGATTGTGAGGAATATTATTCTCATGTTAGACTTGGCTGGATTTTCATTTATTATTGAGAATAATGAATGTTCTATTCTTAGAGATAATATTCTTTATGGACGTGGTACTTTAAATAATGGTCTGTATAAATGTGACATAATTTACTTCAGATTGAACAAACTAATAAAAGAAAAGGGATGATGAAAATCTCACATCATAATGGCACTGCAGTCTCCATTTAGTGGACATGGAGAGAGGGCTGCAGATTTGCTAGGAATGGTACACACAGATGTATGTGGACCAATGTCTACGCATGCCATGGGTGGATTTTCATACTTCATTACTTTCATAGATGATAGATCTAGATTCGGATATGTGTTTGATGAAACATAAATCTGAAGCCTTTGAAAAGTTCAAAGAGTATAAGTATAAAGTGGAGAAACAAACCAAACATAGTATTATAATTCTTCGATTAGATCGAGGTGGTGAATACTTGAATGGAGAGTTTCTGGATTATCTCAAAGTAAATGATATAGTCTCCCAGCGGACTCCTCCAGATTAGTATCTGAAAGGAGAAATCGAACTTTGTTAGACATAGTTCGGTCCATGATGAGCTATGCGAATCTTCCAGTATTCCTATGGGGTTATACATTGGAAACCTCAGCATATTTACTGAATAAGGTGCCTTCCAAATCTGTTCCTCAAACTTCATATGAGATATGGAAAGAAAGGAAACCGAGTCTTAAACACGTTAAGGTTTGGGGATGTCCAGCTTATGTCAAGAAAGTTGACCCAGATAAGCTGGAATATCGATCCGTAAAATGTAGTTTTGTGGGATATCCTAAAGAGACTTTAGGGTATTACTTTTACACCGATCACCGGGTGTTTGTCTCCAGACATACTACCTTCTTGGAAAAGGAGTTTATCCTTGAAGGAAACAGTGGGAGCAAAATTGAACTTGATGAAGTTCAAGAAGCACAAACTACTTCAGATCGAGTGGAAACACCTGTTCTGACTGAAAAACCTTTTGTGGAACAGCCCATTCATAGATCAGGGAGAGTGTCTCGCCAACCTGAGAGGTATAATGGCCTTGTCATTGAGAATGACAATGAGTTGTCGATCATTGATGATGACGACCCTGTAACCTATAATGAGGCTATGAGTAGTGTTGACTCAGAGAAATGGCATAGTGCCATGAAATCCAGAATGGAATCTATGTATACGGTATACAAAAGATAGATTATAGCAGATGGCCAGGTGGAGACCTATAAGGCCAGGCTTGTGGCAAAAGGATTCAAATAAAGGCAATGGATTGACTTTGATAAAACTTTTTACCTGTAGCCCTGTTAAAATCAGTTCGGATTTTGCTCGTGAATGCTGCTTACTACGACTATGAAATCTGGCAGATGGCCAGATGGTTTTCTTTCCAAGGGAAATGAAAACCTAGTGTGTAAGCTGCTGCGAACCATATGTGGTTTAAAGCAAGCTTCTCGAAAGATGAAACATTCGTTTTGATGAGACAATCAAAGAGTTTGATTTTATCAAAAACGCAGATGAACCATGCGTCTACAAAAGGGTTAGTGGGAGCGCGGTAACATTTCTTGTATTGTATTGAATTAGAGTTGACACACATAACAACATAGCAGACCCACTCACAAAGCTACTTTATGAAAGTCACTTTGATCATCATAATGACAGGATGGGTATTAGATACCAGAGTGATTGGCTTTAGTACAAGTGGGAGATTGAAAGGAATATGTCCTAAGTCCAATCATGTATTAGGATTTAGGAATAACTTTTATGTAATCTGTTTTGATTTCATTGATATTAATAAAAGACTTGTTTTGTTTTTATTACGGGCTGTATCTATTTAAGTGTTTAAATAAGATATACCATAGTTTAGAGTAAAGTTTTTTATGGATTATGATGAGATCATAATAGTGAGACCTAAAAAGATGATAACTCTAAACTTAAATAGTTCCTGGTCATAGGATTACTAATTGGTAATTAATAATCCGCAAAGATCGGTACATACTATGTTTGCTTCATTATGAAGGATGTCTGTTCTCATAGACATTTGTGTGGTGACACTATAGCTAGTATGTAGGTGCTTATTATGGAATAAGTTCACTGAACATGACTCGCACAGCTGAACAACTGATGGAGTTCACTCACGTGTCAGCAGTTGTTCACATAGTGATAGTTGTACAAGTATCCTTAGACTTGAGGTCATCATAGTCATCTTGTGTACGCTGAACTATGCTTTGGTTTAGTTCTTAGTCTCCAAGGACAATTATTAGGGCTCTTCTGGGTATAGGAATTTGTACACGAAGATAGTGTATGATCAATAAAGGATCTACCCCTTCCAGTGAAGGAAGCGAATGTTCAAGGCTGATCCACTTATGCTAGTTCAGGAATCTCTGGCCAGAGTAAATGAAATTAGAAAGGAGTTTCTAATTTGCATAGAACTACGCATAGTAAATGGTAAGCAAAGTGATTGAATTAGATAGGCTTGACACGAGATCCATGCCTTGTATTTAATCGGGACATTGTAGGGTAGAAGGAGTTTATTGTACGGTAACTATTCACTGACAGGTTCTTGGTATTCTAAGCAGTGAATTCATATTATCCGGATAGTCGCGATATGTTGAGAAGCATCACTCACGATGTAGAATAAATGTGATTAATTAATTAATCATATTTAATAAATTAGAGAATTTATATAAATAATGATAAAATAGTTTTATTATTATTTATTTCTACTACCGGCTTAATATTGAACCTACAGGGTCACACCATAAAAAGAGAATGATTTAATGGTGGAGGAATTAATTAATAATGGCTAATAATTATTTATTTATGAAATAAATAATTAATTGGCAAATTTAATAATTGATTAAATGAGATTTAATTGATTATAAATTAATTAAGAAAAGTTCTTAATATTATTAATTAAGGATTTAATTTTTGGAGTCTAAAGTGTTTAGAAAAAGGATTAATAATTAAAAGGTATTTTAATTATTAATGAGAATAATAAATGGGATAATAATAATAATATTTATGGGAAAATTTCAGCTGAAAATTTTGCCTATAAATACACTATTATAGACCCTAATTTTATTCGAACCCACATCAAACCCGAAAACCCAAAAAGTTTGGAAAACCCAATTCTCTCCACCTCCTTCCTCCTCCTTAACATCGTTTTCTTGGTGGATACCGGTGGAGTGCTTCACACTTGAGGAGCAACTGCTAAGGATCTCTGATCGTTGTCTCCAAATTATTTTAAAAGGTTAAATTCGATCCCTCGAATTTTTATTCACGATTTATATGCTTTTATTTGGATTTTGTATGTGTAAAAGTGTTTTACCATGCCCCCGCTGCGTTTAAAATCTAACAAAATCTACTAAGGTGTTTTGTTCAACTTATCATCAAGTTCACAACATATTCCTAACATATTTACCGCAAATTTACAAAAAAATTAACATTTATGGGAAATCATTATCCTAAATTAAAATAATAATTCATATATTTTTATTTATAAAAACAACAAAGAGTACGTTAAATTATAGATAAATTGTCATATATATATTTTTTATTTTTTTTACGATTTTACTATAATATTAAAAATTTGGCAAAAATAAGGGTTGCAAACAAAATCAACTTGATATGTAACTTTTTTTCTTTTCTGAAAAATAAGCTAAACTTCTTTTATTGCATTCGAGGTCGATTTTGATTTCATTCGAATTTGTATTTGGTTGGATCGAGTTGTAAAATTATTTTTTTACAAAAAAATAAATAAAAAGTTTGCAAAAAAATATATTCAAAAAAATAAAAAATATTATGTTTGGACAAACCTCTAAATTATAAATTTGAAGTTTGAGATTATTACGATCGACAATAATTAAAATAATTATGATATTATTCTAAAAGAAGGACTTAAATATATTTTGATGAATAAGCGAAAGATTTATTAAAATACTGAAATTCAGCCGTGACAAAACCCCGAACTGTCTGCTACAATCTGATTGTGAAACAAAACACAAGCTACACAAATATTATTTCTGTTTTCACATAGTTTAACATATAAAATATATAAATTCTTTAATCTAAAATTTTTTACAATGACATGTCGAGCAATTCAACTTACACCATTTGCGAAACTTGCAACATTCAATTGATCTTCATACATGTGTCATATCCAACCTAATGTTCAAAGCCATCAATTATGTTAATAAATAATCCTAAAATATGAACAATTTGTTGTTGTGAAAAATGAGTTCTGGCGATATCCACTACCATCCTTATTCAATTCGGGGCTTACGTATCTCCCAAAATATCATATAAAAATCTTTCTCAGAAAAATTATTGAAACCTGTAACAAGACATAAAAAACATCAAAACATAACACACTAACATCTCAAAAAGATGAGTTCGATTAAGCTAAGGTACTCAATAAGATCTAATCCAAAAAGGATTAGATCAAATTTTTTATTGAAAATAAAAACTAATAAATAAGAAAGATTACGGGAGACCGAAAGGGAACAGAGAAAGATGATTGAAAAATGGAAAAATGATGTGTAAAATCCTTGATATGGTAGTCGACCCCAAATGAAAGAGACAATTTTTTAGGACTTAAATTTATTTTTCCCCTAATTTAAAGACCTAAATTATTTTATATTTTTACTAATTAGGTTCATATATCTCTTTTAACAAATTTTTAGAATGAACGAGAATCGAACCGATGAAACGAAAAAAGATAAGTTCTCGTTGTGCTCGGACTTAAATTATTTAAGTAGACTTCGCGTGCATTTTTATTTTTAGGAAAAGAAAAAAGGGAAAGTCTCAAAAAAAAGTGAGGAAAGAGGAATAAACAAGGAGGGGGTGACCTATTACATTGAGTCGACTCGACTCGTTGAGTTACAAATTTGCAAGTAGGCCCATATAAACCTCTCTCAAATTCACAGGGACACATCGATGTTTTTATGAAAAAGAAAAATAAATACAAATGGAGGAGATTACTACTACTAGTCTTCAGCTTTACCATTATACATACACCATTCTATCATATATTATCCTTCTATATCTCTTTCTTCACAACTCTAACCCTAACCCCTCTATTTATCACCGCCCCTTCACTTTTTTCTTGAATTTCTCTATTCAATTCATGCAATCATCAAGAAACAGGTAAATTTTTCATCTTTGATGTATATATTATGTGTTTTTACAGTTTATAAGTTTTTATTTTTGATGTGTTCTTGAAATTGAGCTCTTTGTTTTTATTAAAGTTTTGATTTTTACGGGGATCTGTGGATTTTGATTTGTGGGGTTCTTGAATATGGTGTAAAGATTAGATTTTGATGGCATTTTGAGGTTGTGTGTGGATTGTCATCTGGGTTTAAAGATTTGCAGTGTTTGTTGGTTATTTTGGTGTTAAATGTGTGTTTGGTGTTACTAATTTGTTTGGTTTGTTCAAAGATTAGGTTTTTTCGGCATTATAATGTTGTGTGTGTTGATTTGCATCTGGGTTTACTAAATTGTGTTGTATGCACAGCGTTACGATAGTTTTTGAATTGTATTAGCTAGCAGCTATAGCTAGGTGATTGTGAGAAAATCTTATGTTGGTTTAAGGTTTTTTTGTATACCTGATGATTGCTGGACGTTAAAGTTGTCTTAGACTCTCAATGTTGGGATATCGTTGTAATGTGTAGTAATGTTTCATGTTTGGTGGCTTGCTACCCATGATATGCTATACAAGTCTACAGGAATGTAGTGTTTATGTGTTATATTCTTGATTTTGTTACATTGATATTTGTTGTCTTTTTTGCAATACTGTAACTTTTGTGAGTAGTTGAAGTGCCATAATTGACTAGCAATGTAAGAACTTTATTTTGATATGCAGCATTATCATCAGCAGCTGATTACTATATACTACTGGGAATAGCTGACAGAGTCATTTGTCCATATTATTCTCTACCTGATGGATGAATATGGTGCTAAGCGGCTTGATGGTATTGCAAGCACGGTGAGAAGAAAGAGAAGCCAAACTTCGCGTCGACCTAAACCTGAGTCACTATCATCGCTATCTTCTACACCTCCCTCTGAAGAAATAGCCAAGGTCTCCAGTGATGAGAATACTTATGATGGCAGTTCTAAGAGGAAAACTTTCAACCTTAATCAGTGTATTTCTAGGTCCTCAGCTTCAAGAATTGATGGTGAAACTGCGTTTAAAAATATGAAGGATGGAGAATCGGGCATGTTATATGGCAGCGGAGGTCTGGAGGATGATAATATTGCCGGGCAAAGTCGGAATGAAGGTGTTATTTCTTCAAGTAAGCAATCAGACGTGGTTGGCAATGGGGTTGTACATGAAACCAAGTTTAAAAAAGTTAAGCTTAAGGTTGGTGGCGTCACACGTACCATTCAGACTTCTCAAGCTACATCAGAAAGTGGATCCTCTACAAAAAGTGTACGACTTTCAGAAGCCCCACAGCCACCGCAGAAACAGAGTTTTCAGGTTTATTTCTATCTGATATATAAGTTATATTGTTGGTGGTTGGACTTGTGTTATTCTTTGGCAAATGGCACCTTGGAGCAAGTCCAATGCTAGATGCAAAATGACTATAGTCATTGCTATAATTTGGCATCAAAAAGTGTTTTTTGGTGCTACAACTCCAATGCTAGTTGCATTTTGAAACCAAATAATTCCAAATTTAACTCATTCTTTCCCTCCTATATCTTAATTAAAGTTTACCAATATGCATGTCATTTATGGTTACTTTGATGATGTGGCATGTATGCATAAATGTATCCTGATTTCAAATTTAGAACCAAGGATGCATATATGCATATTTGCATCCAAGGATAGAACTCCTTTGGAGTTGAAATTTTTAGCATTTGGTTTCAAATTATGGAAATGGCACCACTTATAGCATTGCATTGGACTTGCTCTTACATAAATGCATGTAATAGCTGTTTGGAGAAAGTGAAATAGTGTTATTACTCCCATGACGTTCTTTATGCTATAAGTCTGTATCAAGATCTTATATGTGTTCTCTGTATAAGTCATACACATTCTGAAACTGCAACCACTTATTAATTTTCTAGATATTTGCTTTGATTTTTTTGGTTAAAAAATATGATTATGTATGCCTGTATATGATGGAAGTCTATATAATATAATTGAGTATGGTGCAACTCCTTAGAGCAACTTTTATAGCAAAGGTGTTTGCTTTGCACTTGCATGTTTTGGCTGGTCTTCAACTCTTATGCATTAAGGTAGCTTTTGCAATATGTGGTATCGTTTGATTAATATCTATTTTCTGGAATATTTCAGGATGATCTGAATGACAACAATTTTTCTACTTCAGATAGAAAGTCTGGCTTGCGAGGAATCCCATGGAAGGATTTCTCAAGAGTCGGGTTTACTCTTAAAAAGGAGGAACGTTCAGGTAAGATGCCAGAAAAAACCTTCTATAGTAAGCATGGGGAGAAGTCTGATCAACATAAGAGCAAGAGAGAGACAAAGAAACGTGATTTAAGTGGAATGTATGATGAAGATGATGAAGATGATGAGATCAGATACTTGGAGAAGCTTAAAACTTCTAGAGTTTCGGGGGGACTGAAAGATGCAGGGAAAGAGTCTGGCATAAAACATAGAAGTCTATCAAGGGTTTCAAAGGGTGCCAGGTACGAGAGTTCGAAAGATTTTGGTCCTTCAAAATCAGGTAGAGATGGCAAGTATAGATCAGAGGGAGTATCGGATGACACAGATTATGAGGAAGAATTATTATCTGATAGTGAGCTTGAAGGTAGGAATAAAAAAATCCCAAGGAAAGAATCCCCTGATTCAGCAACAGAAAGTAAGAGGGAATTTGCTCTTACAACTCGTCAACGAGCCCGTCTGAGTGTCAAGGATCCATCTTCTCTGTCAGCATCAAGTTCAATCGAGTTCCCAAATGGTTTACCACCACCGCCACCACGAAGTGAGTTTCTGGACTCAGTTGTTTTAGACTTTTGGTGTGCTGATTGATGCAATATACGAATTGGATTTATCAGTCTATACTCTATACATATTTTTGGGAATTTTTTCCCTCTAAAAACAGACTGAAATAGTTTGTCCTGAAAATCTGAAAAGTAACTAGCATGTCCTGAAAATCTGAAAAGTAACTAGCAGCCCTCTTTGCATATTATTAAATCAGAATGCTAATTCAAATTCTAAACGACCTTTACATCTTGGAGCATTATTGTAATCGTAAAATTCTCTATCTTGCCTTTTCAAACATGATACCTGAGATAAATACTCCTCAGGAATTATTGATGTGTCCACTAATTATTGCATTGTTATTTACCATTTCCAGAACAAAAGGAGAAGCTCACAGAAGTAGAACAGCAGTTGAAGAAAGCGGAAGCTGCTGAGAGACGTAGAATGCATAATGAGAAGGCTGCTCGGGAATCAGAGGTCTGCCATGTTTTCGCTTTGTAACTAATCATAAATCATGTTATATAATGCACATTTTTTCCAACAACTTATAATGTGGCGATGTTCTCATATTTCTCAATATTAGGCTGAGGCGATCAGGAAAATACTTGGTCAAGATTCTAGTCGGAAGAAGCGGGAGGATAAGATAAAGAAGCGCCAGGAAGAGTTGGCTCAGGTAATTTATTGTCTAGTGTGTCTAGTACTCTATTGTGTATATTTTCTTATATGGCTGCTTGGCTTCTACTATTACCATATAAAAATTTGTGCGGTCCCTTATTTTTTGTGATTGTTGGACCTTTTAGGAAAGGGCTGCAAATGCACAGACTCTTCCTCCAAACACTGTTAGATGTGTCATTGGTCCAACTGGAACGAGAGTTATATTTTCAGAGGACATTGGTTTACCTCGTATATTTGACCCTAAACCTTGCAGGTCTGGTTTCTTTTTCCTATCCTCTTAATGTAAAATATCTTTTTTTTAAGAATATTTTTTAACCCATAAATCTTTTCACTTGTGCTATTGCAAAATCCTAAACCTTTTTACCTGTTTTGAGAAATCTTTGTTTTGGTCTATATGCAATTTCTGCACTATTTTATATACCTTATATTCCTTGTTTTAGTCGAGTTAGAACTGAGTTTTTCCTGTTTCCTTTTCTTAAATCTTTAGCTATCCTGCTCCTCGGGAAAAATGTGCTGGCCCATCTTGTGACAAGCCATACAAGTATCGAGATTCCAAGTCGCGGGTTCCTCTATGCAGTCTCCAGTGCTACAAGGCAGTTCATGATAATTTGCAAGCTGGAACTACTTGCTAATGCATTACCGCATCTTTCATTTTATGCAGATATTCCTTCACATTTGGGTTAAAATATTTGATGTGATGAATATCATCTGTAATGTTGTTTGGTTTTACTATAACATCTACTTCCAAAGGTTACAAGGAATGCTTAATGTACACATTTTTATGTCAGATTATTCTACATTTGCATTAAAACTGTTTTTGGAATGTAAAAGATAGCAAGTAACCCTATCATGTAGAATTCTTTTTAACAGTCTCTTCGTCCGTTTGATTCCAAATCAATATTTATTCTTTTCTCAATCATTTGATGAATCTAATCTGGTGAGCAGTTAACCTTTGTCTACCTACGAAAATCCAGTTACTGTCGAAACATGTTCGAATTGATAGCGTTTGCCCTGTTTGTCATGAAGCTGAGGAAACAATACCTCATGCACTGGTTAAATGTAGATCAGCAGCTAGGTGTTGGCAGCTCTATAATCAGACCAGTAATATGGGAGAGCATTTGGATTTTCCAGCATGGCTAAAGGATAGGCTGACAGGTCAAGCATGGCTGAAGGATAGGCTGACAGGTCAATTAAAAGATAACAAAGCAAAGATCCTCACCCTGTGTTGGTCGATCTGGAGAGCAAGAAATGATTTTCTTTGGAATAATATAAGATGGAAAGAGTTAAAGATTGTTGCAAAGGCGTGGGAGTATCTTTCACAGTGGATAGTAGCTCAAAGTAGAAGAGATGGACCACCATTACACCACCATTACATCCTTCAGGTACAGGAGATGGTGCTTTGTTTTGGGCGAAGCCACACTTTGATGAAGTAAAGATATTAGTGGATGCAGCAGTATTTGAAGACCAAGGAAAGTCAGGAATTGGTCTAATAGCTCGAAATCATGATGGATATCTCCTTACAACAAAAATCAGAACATTTGAAGAGGTCATGAACCCAAGCTTGGTTGAGGCAATTGCTATTAAAGAGGCTTTAAGTTGGGCTAAAGATGTAGGTTGGAATTCGGTTATAATCGAATCAGATTGTTTGGTCGTAGTTCAGATGATCCGAAGTGCGGCCCCTTTGAGATCAAGAATTGGACAGGTGATTGAAGAGTGTCGTCAGTTAGTACGTGATTTTAACAACTTTAAGTTGTATTTTGTTAAGCGATCTGCGAATGTCCTGTCTCACGAACTAGCCCGTTTTGGTCTAATGACAAGGCCGCGGTTTGGTCCTACTTTTGATTCATTTTGTGTCATATATGTATCCTAATCATATGTTTGATTGAATTTCTATTCCGATCAATGTTAGAACTTGTATTTTGTCAAAAAGAAAAAATATTAGTTTCATTTTAATTTTGAAGAGATATAAATAGAACAATTCACAAGAGTGAAGACATGACAGTCACATGGGCTATCAACAACTAGTACAAGTGTATTCATTAAAAGGATCACTTTTTTTTGGTTATTTTTTAATCCTATTGTTTTTTTTATCCTAAAACAAACACTATCGACTTCGATGAATATGAGTATATATTTTAATAAATTTTACAATATGTCAGAATCGAAATCAGAATTTTGACACAGTAAATAAATTAGTTATTGTGTTTTGGGGGACTTGAAGTATTAGAATATAGTAATATACTGTGTTTAACTTTTTATTTTTCAAACCAAACACAAGTTTTATTTTATTTCAAAAAAACTTCAAATAATGTAGCCCAATTATAGCAAAACAAAAAAAAGTTTTAATATAGGTTTTTGCTCAAACGAGAATTCCAAGAAATATGAGAATTAGTAATTTTCGTAATTAAAATGGGTGATTTTGTTAAATTTAGTTTTTTTAAATATTCATAAAATCACTAATTTACCTAATTTAAAAAATTCAACTTCTCAAAAAATCATTAATTTTAATTACAAAATAACTGATTCTCCTGATTAACCGGTTCCCGTTGGAGCGTGACCCCTGTAAGAGCCAGTCCAACAATGTTCTAGTAATTACCTTATAAATATAATGTTCTAGTAGGACAATATTTTTGTAAATCAATTCTAACAACTTACTTTATACTTGTGCTTTATTATTAAAATAATAATATATTTGAATTTTAATTAGAGGGAAAGTAAATGATGAGAGGAGAGCCAAGCGTAAAAAGGGAGGGAAGTATAATTTTTTTTATTAAAATAAATGATATACGGCATGCACAATAGTGCCTCAAATGGATCACTTATTTGCTCAACATGCTCCAAATTATTAAAATAATAATATATTTGAATTTTAATTAGAGAGAAAGTAAATTATGAGAGGAGAGCCAAACGTAAAAAGGAAGGGAAGTATAATTTTTTTATTAAAATTAATGATATAGAGTATGCACAATAGTACCTCGGATCACTTATTTGCTTAACATGCTCCAAATTTTTGATGGGCACTTCTGTACTTGCTTACAGTAAATAGCCGGCCTTCTTACTTATTTGGAATAAAATTATTAATTTGATTTTTGAAATAAAATAGAGGAAAAAATTTTCGGGTCGGGTCACTAGCCTAATCCACACTTCCACGGTAATCACAGAAAAAATGACAAAAATACTTTTTTTTTAAACTTTGTAACAAAAATATCATTTTTTGAATGTTTGGCCAAAAATACCTACCTAATACGCATTTTAAAATGGGGTATTACTAATACGCATTTTAGAAATGGGTAACATTTATAAAAAAAATTAAAAAAAAATTAAAAAAAAAAATTATGGATACGCATTCGTGAGATGCGTATCATGCCTTTACAAAGCATGATACGCATGTCAGTAATGCGTATCATGATTTTACTTTTTTTTTTGTTTTTTTTGTTTTTTTTTAAATAATACTAATTTGTCAAATGCGTAATAGCCTTACCCATTTTTGAAATGCGTATTAGAAATGTATTTTTGGCCATATCTTTCAAAAACGGGTATTCCTGTTACATTTTCTAAAAAAAAAGATATTTTTGGCGTTAACCGTAGTCACATTAGACACTCAACCTGTAAAAAAATCCAAAAAGAGAGAGAGATAGAGAAGAGTACACAATAATCTCTACATTACCCACACACTAGTTTACTTACAACGACTTCTGGGTTTATCTCTCTCACCAATCCCACCACTACTCGCCGCCGCAACAACAAGATAAGCCTCTTTTCCGGCGTACTTTCCGATGGCACATGCAACCACTTGCTTGTTAAACAACTCTATCCTCTTCTATTCTCCAAACCCAAAAAACCCTAGCTCCCCTTCTTTAACCCAATTCAACCCTCTTCTTCTCAGGTGATTCTTTGTTGATTTTTACTATCAAGTTCAAATCTTTCTTGTTTTTTAAGCTTTGATTTTGTATTTTCTTGTAATTTCATGTAAAAAGATCCTAACTTTATGCTTATTTATGTTTATTGAAAGACTATTGTACATGGGTTTGTGTTAATTGTTGCTTTTTTGAGGCTTGTGTTGATTAATTAACATTCTTGATATGTGAAATTGAGCCCCTTTTTGTTAATTTTATAAAATTATAGGAAAAATGATAAAAAGAAAGTTGGAGTGTCTTGTGTGAAAGCTGTGTACTCTGGTGGGTTTAGGGCACCTGAGAGGAGTTCATTGCCTGGGGTTTGGTCTATCAGGTGCGGTTTCGTATATGTGATTTCGATTATTGGTGTTTTGTTATGTGGTTTTAGTTTAATTTAGGTTTATGAGTTTTCTAGGGATGATTTGCAAGTTCCGTCATCGCCGTATTTCCCAGCTTATGCACAAGCACAAGGTCCTCCTCCGATGATGCAAGAGCGTTTCCAGAGTGTCATTAGTCAGCTTTTTCAACATGTAAAGACCTTATATTTTTTTTACATATAATGGTTATTTATTGGATGAGTTACGAGAAGTATTTATTCTAGTTTTATAATTTTGTTACTAGAGAATTATACGTTGTGGTGGAGCTGTTGATGATGATATGGCAAACATAATTGTTGCGCAGCTTCTCTATCTTGATGCTGTTGATCCTACTAAGGTTTGTTTGTAATTTTATTCCATTTTTTTATAATTGAACACACACACGCCAGGAGTTCAAGATATAAATACATTTTACATAATTCTTACTACACAACTTGTGATATTGCTGTTAGAAATAGAAATTGTTTGGAGATGGGCGGGCTTCACATATATTCTCTCCACAAAAAAAAAGTAGATAATTTGTATCCATTTTGTTAATTCCATTACAACAAAACAAAAATGTTCGTGCTCATACTAGTTCAAGTTGGCTTTAAGTTACCATGTTGGAGGTCCTACTTGACATGATGTGTTACTACAGGCAATGCATATAGCTCACATGTGCGTGCTGTCTACCTTATTGTTTTTAATCTTAGTATTTCATGGAAGCTAGTTCCTTCTTTCTAATATGTTTAGGCGAGCGTTTGACCATGTAATTACATAAATTATACTCTTTGATTAAGGCAAATTTTCTTAAATTACTTTGTTCCATCTTTACAAAATCCCTTTTCGCAGCCAAACATTTTTAGATCTGTTTTTGTATATGTTAAGGAAAGCCTCATTACCAACTTATCACTGTTTGTATAACCTAAACAAAATCAAAAGATCGTAGCTAACTGGCCTTTTTTGAGCAGGATATTGTCATGTATGTGAACTCTCCGGGAGGGTCAGTGACAGCTGGTAATCTTTTTGCTCTTTTGTGGTAGGTATTTGTAATTATATGCTGTGGACTATTGTATCTGTTTTTTAATTGGTTTATTATGACCATAGGTATGGCCATATTTGACACTATGAGGCATATTCGGCCCGATGTTTCCACTGTGTGTGTTGGTCTGGCAGCCAGGTAAAGAACTTTCCAAGCCTTCTACTTTCTTAGTTTAGGCAGCCCTGTGCTTTCTGATATATCTC
This sequence comes from Apium graveolens, assembly GCF_009905375.1. Taxonomy (NCBI): domain Eukaryota; kingdom Viridiplantae; phylum Streptophyta; class Magnoliopsida; order Apiales; family Apiaceae; genus Apium; species Apium graveolens. Next base: position 267,053,628 of record NC_133655.1, on the reverse strand, counting down.
AGTTTTTCCTACGTTAATGCATTTAGTTTTATCTGACACTTGTTGCTACAATTTGATCAGTCGCTAGTGTTCCCGCGTCTGTCCCTGTGCCTTAGTATGTGTTGAGACTGAATAACATCTTATTGTTTCATCATGAATATGTGGTGTTTACTGCAAAATTCATTATGTTATTGCAGCGACACTTAACTGCTAAGATTATGATAGCATGCTTCAAGGAATTTTTTTTGTTATCATTATTTCAAAAGAGCCTCTAATGGCGGTCACGTATTTGTGACTTTCTTTTTATTTTCCTGAGCCTGTAATATTAATTGCACTTTTAGAAGTTGATATGTTGTCATGGATCTTAAGCCCCATCTCTGTAGTTAACGTGTTGGAATTATAATAACCTCTTCCTTAATAAATACTCTTAATTCAACATTTGACAGTATGGGAGCTTTCCTGCTCAGCGCTGGAACTAAAGGTAAGGAGGGTGTAAATTAGTTCACATCAAGTTTCTCTTCTTAATTATTGCTGAGTTCTGGAGTACCTGATATTTTTCCTGGCTAAATGACTTCTAAAGGTAAAAGATACAGCTTGCCAAACTCAAGGATTATGATACATCAGCCTCTTGGTGGAGCACAAGGTGGGCAAACTGATATAGATATTCAGGTGCGTCTCACTCTATTCCATTTTTTAGTTACCCCAGCATATTTATCATTTAAGTAAATGCATCAAATTCTTATTGATGATTGGAAGGTAATTTTGTTTTTTGGTTAGTGCATCACTATGTGTTACTCCCTCAGTCCCACTAGATTGTTCAAGCTACTTTTCGGCACGCTTTTCAATGCTCGTTTGAAGTATAACTCCATATTATTTTTTTAATTTTTTTTTCTGAATAAAAGTTTTATGTTTAAACTTTTATTCAAAAAAAAAATTTGAAAAAACATTATGAAATTGTACTTTATAGAAGCCTCGAAATGCGTGCAAATAGTGAACGTAAACATCCCAGTGGGACGGAGGGAGTATCAGATAATGAGGGCTTTGTGCTCCTATCTGATATATATTACCAACATTAAACGTTACCTACTGTGGCCCAGTAGTTGACCAGCCTGAGGATAAGTAATTGGATAGCAGTCACTAGTTGTTACTTAGCTGATCATCCAGTGCATACCACGCCTAACTCAGATGGATAAAATAAAATAGAGAAGTGTAAAAAAATTCTATAATAAAAAACAAATAGTGAAGAGAGAGATAACACAAAAGACATCAAGTTCAAACATTACAGAATCGAGATTCGAGTAAGAAAATAGCCAGCTTATTCTATTATACTGTTTGTGGCTGTTTTGTTGATATTAGCTCGTCATCTGGGTTTGATTGCGAGATGCTAGGCTTTACATGGTACATATTGCATTTGCCTTTGAATGTAATTATTTAATTTTATTAACCATAATTAAGCCTTCACATGCATTTACAGTAGAAATTAAATACATTATGCACTATTATCTACAGCTAGATGGCCAAAGAATTACATCTTAAAAGTTGTTAATCTGTTCTGTTCCCATTTAAAAAGCCATTTCGAATTATTATTCTTTAAAATCATATTGGTGTTGATAGTCTATATAAAATAAATACAATACAGTTTCAAATTAGTTATTATAACATGTTGTACGTTACTATTTTAATCAAATCGCGAGACAGATGACTTATTCTAATTATCTTTCTTTGCGTTGATCCATAATTATTAAGCTAGGGCAATTTGTGATGAAGTTGCGTAACGCACTAAAGTTTTGTTTGAATAAGCATTCATATAAATAAAGGCTTGGCAACTGCTATTAGAGTTTATTTTTGTTGATTGTATTATTACATGAACGAAAGCTTATAAACTACTATTAGGGGTTTTTTCTGTTAATTTTATTATTAAAGTCTTGATTATTAGTGATTGTATCTTATGCTTAGGCCAATGAAATGTTGCATCACAAAGCAAATCTCAATGGTTATCTGTCCTACCACACTGGCCAAAGCCTGGAGAAGATAAACCAGGATACTGACCGTGATTTTTTTATGAGTGCCAAAGAAGCCAAAGAATATGGTCTTATAGATGGTGTTATCATGAATCCACTTAAAGCTCTGCAGCCTCTGGCAGCTACTGCGAGTCCCTAAATGTACCAGTGAAGAAGACTTGTGCATTGATACAATGTGGCTCTGTAATGCCCGTGGGGGGCAATTTGACACTGTACGAAATTTGTTTAAAATCTTAATGAGGGCGAGTGTCAGATTGTACCACATGATGATATTGTTCAGGAATTTTGTTAAGCAGTTCATCTCATTTACAGACGGTAGACAAGCAGTTGAAGTTATATAGCGTAATTTGGTGTAAACACCACTGATTTCTACTTCCATAAATGACAATTACCTTTATCTATATCTATATCCGTACGTACGATAATTGCTTAACAGAACTGCTTCTTCATATATTTTCCTTCAGGATCTTCTTTTGTTCCATTTTTGTGAAGTCAAGTGTTTCTTGCTTCTGTGCTTTTTGGCTAGGATGGTTTTGTGTCTGAGGTGTAAGCTATGATGAGCAATAAAGCAGCTTCTGTAATAGTAGCTTCCTTTCTGTTCTTGCTTAAATGCTACTAAAACTGCATTTTATCTTCCTAAATTTGTCATCGTAAAAAAGAAAAACTCACATATAGAAGTTGCAGAAAGTACCAGTTGGAACATGAAAATAATGATTGAACAGCAGATAAACAAATAGGGGAGAGGGACAGGGAAAGGACAAGTCAAGTAGATGATCAGCAAGAGATTGACAAGCTCACAAGTTGCTTTCACTCTTTCCTCACACTTGGTTATATTACTCCCATCAAAACACAAGCTCAGCAATTTCTTATTCAGAATCTATGTTCTATTTTATCAAAAATGTGTTACACACTTACACACCAAAGGGAAAAAAAGGTTTTTTTTTATTGCATGCAGCCTAGGACTCTAAACTAATACACACAGAGTCACAGATTAAGATGCCAACTAGAATACGAGATGAAGATTATGCTGTTTTATCCTCTCATATCTCGTGTTTAACGTTTAACCACGGTAGTTATTTGTTTAGTTTAACGTCAATCTCGTTCTGAAACTAAGTTGTATTCGAACACGTCTATATCATAATTTTCATTGAGCCTTGTTTTCGAATATCTTAGGGCATTCTTCAATTTTCTCAAACCACTGAACATACAGTGAAAAGTGATTAATGGTCTAAACCTACAGGCCGAACCAACAATTCGTTCGTATTTTTCACTTATTTAGGTTAGTTTACTCACATAGCGTCTAGAAAATGAGTATTCATATATCTCAAAACACAGATGACTTTTTTGGTACACTTATTCTGACTACTTGAACTTTTGTTTCCTAAATAACTTGACTACTAATTACCGAGTTAATTTAAACTCCCTCTTTGCTTATTATCGGGGTTGTAGGAGTAAGTTTTGCTTATTAGAGCGGATTCCGTCCAATGGAATTGCTGATGATAATATTAAGTTTGTTTAGTAACTAGAAGGCTTGAATAAGAACTGGCTTTCCCATGTATTAACATGATCGTTTTAAGTGTGTGTGTTTTGCTGTATGGGATTGGCTGGACTTGTTTACTGCCAAGTAATCTACAAATATACATGTGCGGTTTATTTTGTGCAGTGCTGATTTTTGCCTTATGGAGTTGAAAATAATTACAATACATTTAACGGGCATCGCCCTTTTCTTGCCTTTGAAAAAATAAAATAAGTCGACTGCAGATTTACAGCCATGAGCGATTTTCTCATGTGCTACTATCTTGTCATGTAGTTGTCACAAAGTCCGCTCATTCTCAACGCGGATGTTCAATTATTCTATCATAAGTGTCGAAACAAGGATAAAAATTTACGGGATGCTGATGTATGATGTATAATTAAGTATAAATAAATATAATTTCTTTACTGTTTTTTCAAGATCATGGAGTCTCAAGCACCCTCTGGCTCCCTCTGATTTTGCTACCATTTCTATCAATGTTTGTTAATTTTAACAATATGCTCTTCATAAACATGGTTTGTACCTAAATATATTAGGCCTGCCAAAGGCACTACGCGCTTGTTAGTCAAAGGACATTGCCTCCATTTTCTCTATAAACATTTTGTCATAATATATGTACTCAATTGAAGATTTCTTGATTGCTATTGGTTGTGCATTATGTTTTCATTCCCATCTCACCAACCTTGTGCCTAATGTATAATTTAACAAGATGGATTATTGAGAATTTGTGTGGTGAAATGAATTACTATATTTTTATCAGTTGAAATATGTTTCATCATCACAAACAAAGAGCCAAAACCAGTGTTTGACTTTACAACAACTTGTATAGAATTACAATATGCATATATTAGTACAACATGTACTATCAATGTTAAAGTAATGCAGCTTCTTGAAGAGTTGCATATGTGCAAGTCAATGTAAACAATGTCCCTGACCAAATGCTTGGAATTAGACCATGCCCCATGTCAACTTCTAAACAGGTCGTGGAAACCACCTTAACTCAGTTATATATAAGGACTTGTAGTGTGTTTGCATTACCTCATCACATTAGTTTCTAACCAAAACATTCTATTACACTTGTTTTGTTTTCTTCGATTTTTGTTTTTTCGATAATGGAGTTGGAAATGTGTGATAAGAATGTATCTGTCTCTGGTACATTCAAGGAGGCCTTTCAAATTCTCACCACCACTCTCCTCAGCCTCCTCCTTCCACTCTCATTTCTCCTTCTTGCTAGGCTGAGTGCGGCGCAGTATCTTCTTGATTCGACCTTTTATCTAAATAATCAACCTTTCTCTGCATTATTCTCTGTCTTTTTGTACACTAATCCAATTCTTCTCCATGTTCTTGTTGCTACTGTGAGTGTTTCGGCTTTTCTACATGGCTTGAGTAATGGTAGAATTGTTATTCCTTCGACAGAGTGTCAAGAGCCTGTCGTACGTCCCCACATCTATACAGCTTGGATTTTTATTTGCACATTACAGATTCTTGTAGGTTTGGGTATTGAAGGTAGCATAGGGGAAGGAGTTACTGGCTCAAACTTTGGTTATGAAAGAAGTCTGTTGAGTCGAGTTATGTTCTTCTTTGGGCTACACGAGACAATGCTTCACTGGTCCAGGACCGTCGTGAAGCCAGTGGTTGATGACACAGTGTTTGGTTCTGGTAGAGAGGAAAGGTGGGCAGGGAGGATTCTCCTAGCGGCAAGCTTTAGTTTTTTGTGGTGGTGGAGATTGAAGGACGAGGTTGAAGCCCTCGTTGTTGTTGGAGAGGTCAAGCGACAACTGTTGACTGGTGTCGGTGTGGCAGATGTTGTGGGGTGGTGGTTGTATTACCTAATTGTTACAGTTGGGATGATTAAGGTGGTTAAAGGTGGTTTACAGGCTATACTGTTACTGCTTCCAAGAAAGGCAGAAGAAGAGAACTCCAAGGTCTCCTCTGCAAATGATGAAAAAGTATGAAATTTGGATCCCTTCTTGGTGACATATATATTGACTGTGGTTCCACTCATCCTTTAAGCTAGTAAGCTTTGAGAGACAGAAAGATTGTTTCTGTTGTCATACTTACCCTGTGTTTAGTAAAATGAAAAAGAAGTGAGTATATTCCTGCAACCAGCCCAGAAATAACTGTCTGCAGGCCAATTGTACATAATCTTGCACTACATCTATTTAGATTAGAGAGAGTGTTTCTAGCAAAAAATCATGTTCATTCCCTACTCTAAGATAATTGCTTTAGTGTAATGCTCCATCAAGATGTGGTATGAAACACTGTTTCATCAAACTGAAACTGAAAAATCACAAGAGAACACGATATATGACATGCAGCCGACACCAATTCATTGCCGCATTAAGTGAATACAAAGAAAATTTTAGTTGATACTAATATTACCTATAAGATAATCATATCATATCAACCTTCAATTTTGCTTAATGGAATGAAAAGCTATATTAGGTTCACACATCAGAATTCAGACATGCAGCATCCCATTTTATACCTTACATGTTATTTACCAAATGTAATCCAAAAACTACCTCTAGCCCCAACAAGGTTACATTAACTTACAAAATCATTTGTCTAACAAGGTTTTGATATCAATATTGTAAATCTAGACTTCTGTAACCATACTTGCTACAGTGCTATGCCAAGCAGCAGCATTGTCTTCATCTTCAGTTCTGCTGATGCCCTTAGTTTAACTGATAGAGATTTGAGTTTCCTCTGTTAAATTAGTTGCAGGAAAATAATCAGGGATCGGGGATGCAGGGAGTCTTTCTTAGCATATAATTTGAATCTGCAAGCTTTTAAGACTGTAGAGAATTTAAGATTGATAAACTGAAACAGTATGATCAGCACAACTTGAAGTATCTCTAAATTAACCGCAACTGCATGATGCAGGGTTTGGTTGCTGTATTTCTAACATCACAAACTAAGAGTATACCATGGTTCTAGACCATAGACCAGCTTGCATCTCTAGAGCAGTACATTAAATCCTGACCACTCTCTCTTTCAACAAAAGCCAGGCACAATTACGTATGAACACCACAAAAACTACGATTACAGTTTCCTGCACACAGAAAACCTCTTCTTAATTCTACTCAAATATAGAGACAAATACAGTCAAGGGAGAAGCATCAAGCTAAACAATGAGATTAGAAGAACCTGGGGGATTTCCTATTACAAACTTTTGAGTTCCAAATCTTTGGCATAAAATCAATCAGCTAGCTTGCGTTTTGTTTTTATCTACACTCCCTGACGTTCGACAGATGATAGTTTTCACAATGTTTTCCACATCCAGTCGCATTTGACAAACAATATGGCAAATAATTAAAACAGAAAAATATGATATCATCAAGTTCATATTTCAAAAATTTGTATGTTGGCACAACCTTTGGATAATTATTGCCCTTGAAATCGCCAACTTTAATATGAGAGATCTTTCAGGAGACCTGAGCCAACTTCTTTTGCTATTAGTAGATATAGTAGTAATCCATTGTTTGTTTGCTTGCAATTGGCATTTTGATGGCAACAAAGCATACTAAATCCTAAAGAAACTCTACTTTGTAGAAACTGAAAAGCATGCTTTAATTCCAAACTCACCAATAAAGCACAAACAAATATCCAAGAAGATCATAATTCTCTTCAATAGTGCATTTTTTGATTGCCTGAAGGTTGCATGGTTGGGGACAGTTTCCATAGAAGACATCTGGAACTAAACCATCTTTAAAAAGCAACGTGAAACAGCTTATCGCTTCATGTAGATAATTCGATAAAGGGATTTTTTGAAGTGCAAAGATCATTGTGTAAACTGTACAGAGACTTACTGTTTGCAAGATAGTCCGCCACTAGCAATTTTTTTGTGGGAGTTACTGCAGACTGCAGTAGCAATATAAATGGGCAATGTCTAATTGTTGGATTCTGGATGAAAAGAACCCCAAGTCAAGTTTTAAACCGGACACATCTCCTGAGTTGGAACCTTTTACAATATGAATGCTTTACCAGTCGTGTGATTCTTGAATGCAGTGAGTAATAAGTTATTCTACAAATGTTGTGCAAATGCATTTGAAAAACTGGATTGATTGTGCATGCTCTATTTACGTACAATAAAATTAGAATGTGGATTAGAACTTGATGTTTACAAATTACATACATGCATGTTGGCATGTTACAGTCATATGATTGCTTCAAAATCTACCAAATGAAAAAATAAAATAAAAAGTTATGGGCCTAAAATTATCAAAAATGTAGATACAAGTATACAACAGATTACATATAATAACCCTCTTCACTGCACAGGAACACACATACAGGCGCATGAATCATGTATGTGTGTGGTCAGAGGTAATTGATTCGAGTGGAGCCCCGAGTACTCCTCCGTTTATCTTTTTTTCTGGGATTCTTTGCAGGCTGCAGAGTATTGCTGTCTGCCCAAACTTTACTCTCTGTTTTTTTTTGCCTTCTATATTCTTCCGCTCCATCTTCCCCACTGCATTATATACTTTTCCTTACATTTTCGAAAAAATTACAAAAATATCCAATTGTTTTAAAAAAATTAAACATAACAACTATTTCGAAAAAATTGACCAATTTTAGCCCATTGAATATTTAGGTATTCCAATTTGTATAAGATATTTCACTGATAATTGAATATTTTATTTACTCCGGTGACAGATGTATATCTCATATATAATCAATATTTTATTAACATTTGGGTATACATCAACTAAGGTTTACCAACTTTTCAGAAAAATATCATTTTCATTAATTTTATATAAAAATAGGTTAAACTTATTCTTTATCCTTATTCTCTCACAAAATTATTGTTTTATTTTTTTGACAATCGAGGAGAGGAGGGTAGCTTGCTCTTTTCAATTGATGCAGTGATGTGTAGACAGCCTTTTACAAACCTGAGTTTTTGATGATAAAGGGGTCCAGCTTTGTTTTTATTTCACACAAGCTAAATCTAGTCCGAACCTAACCGAGTTTTCTTATTGCATAAATTTAGTGTCGAATTCGAACTTGTTAATTAACAAGTTCACTAATAGCATTTATTGAACAAAAATGTGTCGCGCCGACCAGACGGAAAAAAGTCCAATTTCTTTTTGTTAAACTCATAAAATCCTTTTTTAATCCAACCAACTCATGTTAACATGTGTAATTTGATATTTCATATATAGATTGTAAATTTACTCTTAAAATACTATAAGTTATAGTAAATACTTGAAAATATTTAATATATATTTCATCTTTTTCAAATTTTAATGAATCGAGCTGAACAAATTCGAATCGAGTTCAAATCGCACATACTAGTAGTTCGGATCGAGCTTATTTTCTCCTTTTTTATTTTCGAGTTCAAGGTCGAGGTCAAGTTCGACTAATCTTATTCCCAAACAACTCGTTAAAAAATAGCCCAACAATACTATAAATAAATCCAAGTGAGCCAAAATCATTAAATTTCTTTAAAATATCATTCAAGTTTCTTTAAAATATATTGAACAAGAACATAAATATTTAATCGGCTGAAATTCTTGTTTAAATTTGACTCATTTACCAAAAATAAAAATTCATGAATTATCGCACAAAATTTTGCTCATAAACAATATATTTAAATGTAATTCAGGGACAACTTAACTTAACTTACAGACTTAAATTTCAAGAACAACTAACAAATACTTTCATGATTTTTTTTTCATTTAATAAACAGAATATCAGTACATAAATATTGTTAAAAAGATGCAAATTAAATAAATATTAAGTTTTAATGTAAAATAAAAAGTTAAATGTAATATTTTTTCCAGCTCTAATTTTAAATATATAAAACTCGTGATATTTATGATATGATTTGCAAATAATATAATTGGAGCTATTTACAAAATTTTGAGTCCAACTATATTGCCCTAATCTCTTATTTTTTCCATCTCCAAATCCTAAAATATAAAAAATCACATTCCGAGCAATATTTATGAACCATTTTTCTTGTCAGATATCGGTGAACCGCTGTGAAATATTATTATTTTTTATGAAAATAGAAGATTTCATTAATCAACCAAATCACCTAACAAAATATTCTGAAAATCAAGAGAAACATCACTCCCGTCAATAATTCCACCTGGGAAAGAACATAACCCCTTTGCTAACCAATGTAGGCTATATTAGCAAATCATCGAATAAAAAATAAAGACACTTTGTTTAAGTCGAAGAGCTAACTACGACACTCCTTTCTTACAAAATCAAACAGTGAAAGCATTAGGACCTTTCTTTAAATGGCCTGAACAACGACTAGGCAACCTAACTCGAGCTCGACTAACTCCCAATCATTCATCTTTATTTAACTAAGGGCCTCCTTGACAACCATTGTTACAGCTAGTTCCCGCGATACCACCCCAGTTTGGTATGAGGTTTTGGATTACACCAGTTCACCCATGTGATCACTTGCCACCAGACCCATTCCAAAAAGTGATTGCTCCTCAAAAAATGTTGCATCAACTATAATCTTGATAATTTCTATTTGTGATTTAACCCAAGAAATAGCTTTGTCACCTGCTTAGGTTGATTGAATAAAAGCCTCTATTGATCGACCTTGGGCTTCCTTCCATTGTACAAGATATTGTTTTGTCTATGCCAACACATCATTAGTGGAAGCTTGTTTGTTGTTCCAATTTTTGTCGTTACGGGCTTTTCAAATAGCCCAACAAACTGTGATCACCACAACACTTCAATCCCCACTTACAGTTTGTAAAACCTTCTCCAGCCAGTCATAAAAGTCTCTTCCCACTTCTTACTGCACCTCCGGGATCAACCTTTATTAACATTGACTCATGTGACTAAAAAATAATAATATCGGCTCATCATTACCATTACAAACCGGACAAGTAATAGTCATATGAACGTGTTTCTGGGAAACCATCGTCACTGTTGGCAAACAATACGATAATGCTCCCCAAACTACATTTAGGAATTTTGGTGGAGCTTTATCTTCCACATCTTGCGCCAAAGGCTGCCATTATCAACCGTACTCTACAACCCTTTTTGAAACTATAATAATCTAAATGCACTTGATACGTGTATTGGCCTGAAGTCTTCTTGCATCAGTAAATGCGACCATCTACCACACCATCTCTAAGTGGTGTTCTGAATATACAATACTGATCCTTTTCATTAAATAAGTCCTTAACCATATCTTCATCCCACTCTCTTTTGTTGATACTCATTACCGTTGCAACATTATTTTCAGCCAGTATTGGCGATTCCGATATTATGTAGTGTAAGGAATATGTTGTAGACTTGATGATATGCTATAAAAACACCTTAATAGATTTGATTAAGTGTCTTTGTAGCTTTTAACGGATAATATACTCCGTCATCCGTTAAAAGAGTAACTTATATTTAAATAAGTTTTGGTAGCACATTCCTGCATATTGTAATGTCTTAGAGAACTAGAAGTTTTAGGATTTTCTAAGTCATGTTGACTACTAGATTGATATACAAGATGGGTTGGCTAATTGTAAATATTAGATGCTTTGTAATCTTGCATAAGTGAAATAGAGTTAACTGCTATGAAGATACTCTCAACGGATGTTCCACAAGATTTCAACGGATGATCAACTAGAGTTTCAACGGGTGATCAACCAGACTCTCAACGGATGATCCAGCAAAGTCTCAACAGATGATCAAATTCAAAAAGCAGTTGATAGTGACTTGATAGTCACATGGGTTGATTGTATGCAAGTGGAATGTGGCAGCCTATTAACAGGTTTTAGAGAACAAAGAAGCATTTCCATTTCTATGCAAACTTGAAGATATTCAAAGATGTTGGATGGAGAAATTTAGTAGCATGAAATTAGATCAAGACACCTTTGTCTAATTAGTTTGTCATTTTTATCATGTAACTTGGTGATATATAAACCAAGTGTAGCAAGTTGAAAAGTAAGTAAACAAGAACTGAGAAATAGAAAAAGCTGTATCTGTTAAGAATTTCTCTGTTCTAAATATTTCATACTTGTAAGCAGCTGTGTGTATTTTACATCACAGAGTTCTCATCAATCTATATCTCTGGTGGGTAAGTTCAATCCACCAGAAAGTTTTTAATCTTTGTGCTTAACTACTTTGTGTTTGAATACTTATTTTCATTCCGCACTTCTGCATATTCTACACTGATATATTTATATTTGTGAGAATTTCTTAAAATTAAAAAGAAACCAAGAATTACATTCAACCCCCTTCTATAATTCTAATTGTTAGATTATTTGGGATTAACAATTGGTATCAGAGTAAGCTCTTGACACACCAAGAGTTTCAAAGATCAAAGAAACTAACAACATGAGCAAGAAGGATGTTGGAGTAAAGATCCCGTTCTTGGATAAAGACAACTATCACCATTGGAAGGTGAAAATGCACCTCCATTTTCTCTCTCAAGATGAAAGGTATATTGATTGCATTGAGAAAGCCCTCATGTTCCTAGAAAAGCTGCTACAGACACTGAAGGAGCTGTAGGTGATGAGAAAACTGTTCCAAAGAACACAAGCAGAATGGACATATGAAGACATTGAACAAGTACACAAAGACAAGAAGCCTATGAACATTTTGTTCAATGGTCTTGATGGAGATATGTTTGACAATGTCATCAACTGCAAGACTGCTATAGATATATGGGATACAATTCAAATCATATGTGATGGAACTGAACAAGTGAGGAAAAATAAAATGCAACTTCTAATTCAGCAGCTTGAGCACTTTTATTGTGAATATAGTGAATCTCTAAGTGACATCTTTAGTAGATTTCAAAAACTACTAAATGCACTAAAACTGCATGGAAGATTCTATCAAACAAAAGATTCAAACCTGAAATTCCTTAGATCCCTACCAAAAGAGTGGAAGCCTATGACTGTATCTCTCAGAAATTCTCAAGATTATAAGGAATTTACTTTGGAGAGACTGTATGTGTTGTGCAAGACATGCCTGTATCATAACAAGACTAAGTCATATTGATAACCCTAAAATTAGTTATATTGTAACCTTAATCTGTAATTTATACTTGTAATACTTAATGTCTGTAAAATGTAAATGGAGCAGACTGGGGCATTTTTCCCTAAACAGTGTCAATCCTAAGAATTCTATCTGGAAGAAGATCAAGAAGGTCATGCCTCAGAAGAATTATGAAGAATCTTGGAGTTGAATAATTCTGTTTGGTAAAAAACATTCTAAGTCAAGATCTCTACAAGTCACAGAATTAGTGTTATAGAGAAGTCATTCGAGAACTCAGAAAGACCTATCGAGAACTCAGGAATTGTCTATCGTGAACTCGGGAAATGCTATTGGAGATATCAATAAGTCAGATACCCATTCGAGAACTCAGAGATATCGACAAGTATACATTCATTAGAGAACTCTGAGTTATCGATAAGCCAAAGTCCATTAGAGAATTCTGAGTTATCGATAAACTAAAATTCACTAGAGAACTCAGAGTTGTCGATAAGTCAAGTCAACAATGAAGTTTCAGAGATATCGACAAGCCAACATGTCTATCGAGATGTCGAGTTCTCTACAGCTTAATTGGAGATCTCGAAGTGAAGAAATTTCTCTAAGTACAGAATTGCAGAACAGTTCAATATCCAAGGTTGCAAATCAACAAACAATTCATACAGCTGGATTGACAATTCTACAAAAAGCAGCTTGAGAGATGTGCAAGATTAATGGTGAAGATTAACTGACAAAGGAGGATCAACCAATACACAGTGGATGAAGGTATGCTAATCTAGATATGGAAATCTCTTTTTTCCTTTAAATAGAAGTGATTAGTGACAGGTTAGAAAAGTGATTAGCACTTCTTATTGTTCACTGTGTAAACCAAAGTTAACTATCATATAAAGTTAACTGAGGTCCTTTGGTTAAGAGATGACTGAATAGATTAGAAATTGTATTCTCTCTCAAGAAAGAAGCTAAGTTCTAAACCAAGAACTTAGAGATTTTGTAGCAAAATACTGCTTGATTTTTAATATAAAATTAAGTGAGTTTTGAAGATCTTTGTTTTAAATATTTGCATTGTTATTCATGTTTAACATCTATTCTACAAAATCATTGATAACAACCAACTGCTAAACCCAAAGTCGATCAAAAAGTAAACATTTAAGCAAAAACACATTCACCCCCCCCTCTGTGTTGTATTCATATCTAACAAGTGGTATCAGAGCAAAATCTGAAAGGAAACAGATTAGATCTTGGAAAAATGAATACACAGAAAATCAGTAGTATCAAGATTCCTCCCTTTGATAAGGCCAACTACACTTTATGGAAAAAGAAAATGTTGCTGTTTATAAGAATGGCCAATCACCTTTACATTCAGATCCTCAAGAATGGGCCCTTCACTCCTATGGTTAGAGTTGAGGAAACCACATATGGAGACATGGTTATTTCAGCTCATTATGCTCCCAAGGATGCCTCTGAGTATACTGAAACTGAAATAGAGAAAGTTTCCCTAGACAATGTTTTGCAACTGATACTAATTGAGTCACTTGACAATGTAATGTATAATAACATTGTCAACTGTGACACTGCTAAACAGATCTAGGAAAAGATTGAGATACTCTGTGAAGGAACTGAGGAGGTTAGGTCAAATCAAAGAAGGATATTGATTTCTCAATATAAGGGTTTTATGGCTAAACCAAAGGAAGGTATTACTGATGTGTTTGAAAGGTTTAATAAGCTGATAAATGACTTGCAGCTTCATGATAAATTTTATGATGTTAAAGAAGTGAATTTGAAGTTCTTGCTTACTCTCCCTGATCATTTAGAACAAAAGATCTCTGCAATCAGAGAAGGAAGGGATTTGAGTAGAATCACACTGGAAGTGCTCTATGGGGTTCTGAAAACTTATGAACTTGAAATGATTCAAAAGAAATCATTAAGGGCTGGTCAAGGATATGTAATGGATGGCTCAAGTGCACTGATTGTGAATGATGGCCAGACCTCTAATGATGAACAAAGATCCCAAACTCCAGAAATTTCTACAAGTGAGAAAAGAGTCAATGACACTAAAGAGCAAGTCATACTGGAATTGGATGAAGAAGATGAGTTCTACACTCTTGATGAGCTTGATGAGCTAGAAAAATCAATGGCTTACTTGGCTAGAAAATTCTCTAACATTAGAGTGAAGAAACCAAGATTTCTCAAGAGCAAAGGACAGTCCTTCAACAAAGACAACAACTGGAAAGGAAAAGGGAAGTACACTCATGATAGCAAAACTGGCTACAAAACTGGATCTGTTGATAGATCAAACATAAGGTGCTTTAACTGTGATGAGTTGGGCCATTTTGCTACAGAATGTAGGAAACCCAAGAAGGCAAAGAAAGACAAAGCTTATCTTGAATTGGAAGCAAAGTATGATGCTCTTCTAAAGAAACAACAAGGGAAAGCTTATATTGCTGAGGGCAAAAGCTGGGATGATTCAGATAATGATGAAGATGAAGAAGTTGAAAACTATGCACTCATGGCCTTGGAGCAAGGAGATTCTTCATCATCTAAATCACAGGTACCAACTCTTACCACAATTGATTTAAATGTGAGTTAATATAAGAAAACTGTTGCAAAGATGAGCACAGAAATGTTCCACATTCATACAAGCATGGTTGTTGCAAATGAGAAAGTTAGTAGATTGAAAAAGATCAATAAAAAACTTGAGAGCGAAAAACAAGAGACTGATTTATTGCTGGTTGAGCTTGATGCTGCTAAGCAAGAAAATGCATACTTAAAGAACAAAGTAAAGTGTGCAAGTGAAATTGAAGCAGTATTGAGAGAAAGGCCGGAGAAGAATGAAGTGAAGCTGAAATCCTTCAAAAATGCTTCTGAGTTGATTGGCCAATATAATGAAAAGAACAAGCCATGTGTAAACTTGCCATTGGTCTTGATTATGAGGGTTTGAACAACAAAAAGAAGTCTGTCAGTGACAAAGGAAAATCAACTGAAACTGAGAATGTTCCAATTATTTTGAAGAAAGTTGAATCACCTTTGTTCAAGGTATGTGAGGTGAACTTCAGTGAAGAAGAGTTGATCATCAAACAGGAGATAGCTTATGAGGACAAGGAAAAAAAAATGATGAGACAACTCAGTCTTCCATCTCTGTTGAAACACTAAAAGCCAATCAAGAAACTAATGATCATGTGAAGGAGATTAAAGCTGAAGAGGTCAAAAAGAAAAAGAAGAATAGAAATGGAAAGATTGGGATAAACAAAAGCAATAATTTTGCTTATGTTGCAGATGCTCCTAGAAAGAGGTGTGAGAATTGTGGATCAATGAATCACCTAACTCACATTTGTAAAAAGATTATTAGCAATCCACCTGAAGGAGTCTACAAGTACAATGAAGCTAAGGCTAATGATCCCTATTCATTCTGTGACAAGTTTGACTGCATTCCCTGCAACATGAAAGTGATGAAGAGTTGCCACAAATTGAGAATTGATCTCATAGCTAGAAAAGGTTGTTCTATATCTGAAAGGGAAAATGCTCAACAGTCTATGAATTTTATTTTATCTGAAATTTCTCATTCTACTTCTGCAAAATCAGTTAACAAGAAGAAAGTGCCCAAAACAGCTTGGGTAGCTAAACACACTTAATCCTCATTGTGTGCAGGGCAAAGGAAAGAAGGTCATATGGATCATTGATAGTGGATGTTCCAGGCATATGACAGGTGATAAGGCCCTGCTATCACAATTTGAGGAGATGGCTGGCTCTTTGGTGACCTTTGGAGACAACAGCAAAGGATTCACAATGGGATATGGCAAGATTGTTTATGGAAATGTTGTCATTAAAAGTGTAGCACTAGTTGTTGGATTAGAAGTAAATCTTCTAAGTGTTAGTCAATTTGCAGACAGAGGTTTTCAAGTTGTTTTCAACAGAGAAGATTGTACTTTTATTAGCAAAAAGACTGGTGAAATTGCTCTTAAAGGAGTAAGGAATGGAAGCTTGTTTGTTTCAGACTTAGACTCAACAAATAAGGATGGAGTGTGTTGTTTCTATACCAAGGCATCAGAAGAGCAAAGCAAATTGTGGCATAAGAAGCTATCTCAATTGAATTTCAAAGCAATCAAAACCTTAGTCAAGAAGGAGCTTGTGAGAGACATGCCCAGTTTGGAATTTGCTCAACTGGAAGTTTGTGAAGCTTGTCAGAAATAAAAAATGAAAAGATCAAGTCACAAGTTAAAATCTGTGAATTTCATAAGTGCACCTCTGTAACTTATTCACATGGACTTGTTTGGGCCAGTAAATGTCTTGTCCATTTCAAGGAACAAATATGCCCTTGTCATGGTTGATGATTTTTCAAGATACACTTGGGTTGAGTTCATGTACTCTAAAGATGAAACTCCAAACATTATAATTGAGCACATCAAGAAAATTGAGAAGCAAGCTGAAGGAAAAGTTAGTGTGAAAAGATTAAGGAGTGATAATGGAACATAATTCAGAAACTCAACATTAAGTGAATTCTGCAAAAGCAAAGGCATTGTTCAAGAATTTTTAGCAGCTAGAACACCTCAACAGAATGGAGTAATTGAGAGGAAAAATAGAACATTGGTTGAAGCTGCTAGAACCTTGCTACAAGATGCTCAGTTGCCAACTAGTTTTTGGGAAGAGGCTGTTAATACTGCATGCTACACTCAAAACAGATATCTCATCAACAAAGCTCATGGAAAATCACCTTACTCAATTATGTCTGACAGGAAACCTACAGTGAAGCATCTACATGTGTTTGAAAGCAAGTGTTATATTCTAAAAGACAACCCTGAATATGTGGGAAAATTTGACTCTAAAGTTTTTGAAGTAATTTTTCTGGGATATTCATCGGAAAGAACAGCCTACAAAGTTTATGTGAATGATCAAAAGAAAATTATGGAAAGCACATATGTGACTTTTGATGATGACAAGTGTCCAGGCTTGGAATGTCTTGATGTAAATGATGCTAAAGCCCTTGCATTTGAGAATCTAACCATTGATAGTGATTCTGATGAGGAAGATAAAGTTGTGGCACAACAAATGACAAATAAAGAGACCTCTGAACAAAATCATGGGAATGAAAGCTCTCTTCAGACACCTGAATTTGATGGCACAAACTCAGGGGGAGAAGGAGAGAATGGAAATGACAGTCATGGTAATACTGAAGAAAATGATGAAGGCACTAGTCAACAGACACACAATAGAAAGTGGGATAGGAGTCATACAGTAGAAGCTATTATTGGTGATCCCTCAACTGGTGTGAGAACTAGAAGTACAACTGCTAATGAATGCCTACATGCATGTTTTCTATCTCAAGTAGAGCCCAAGAAAACTGAAGAAGCCCTAGTGGATCCTGATTGGATATGTGTTATGCAGGAGGAGCTGAATCAGTTTGAGAGGAACAAAGTTTGGAAATTAGTCCCTGCACCAAAGAACAGAAGCATAATTGGAACTAAGTGGGTGTACAGGAATAAAATGGATGAAAATGGAATTGTTACTAGAAACAAAGCAAGGCTGGTTGCTGAAGGCTACTCACAAGAAGAGGGAATTGACTATGATGAGACTTTTGCTCCTGTTGTAAGACTAGAAGCAATAAGAATTTTTCTGGCATTTGCTGCACACTCAAATTTCAAGGTGTATCAAATGGATGTCAAGAGTGTTTTTCTTAATGGTGAACTAGAAGAAGAAGTTTATGTGCAACAACCACCTGGCTTTGAAGATATAGAATTTCCTAACTTTGTTTACAAATTACTCAAGGCTCTATATGGATTGAAACAGGCACCTAGAGCCTAGTATGACACACTGTCAGAATTTCTACTCAAACATGGTTTTACCAGAGGTACTATTGATAAGACTCTCTTCTACAAGAAGCATGGTGAAGATATGATCCTAGTTCAAATCTATGTGGATGATATCATCTTTGGATCCACAAATGAAAAGCTTTGTCAAAGATTCTCTAGGCTAATGTAGAGTGAGTATGAAATGAGCATGATGGGAGAATTGAGTTACTTCTTTGGCCTTCAAGTTAGTCAAAGAAGTGATGGTATTTTCATCAGCCAAACCAAATATGTGAATGACTTATTGAAGAAATTTGGTATGGTGGATAGCTCACCTGCATCTACACCAATGTCTACTGCAACCAAGTTGGATGAAGACAAGAAAGGCAAAAGTGTGGATATTTCAAGCTACAGAGGGATGATTGGATCATTGCTTTATTTGACTGCTAGTAGACCGGACATCATGTTTGCTACTTGTCTATGTGCTAGATTTCAAGCCAATCCAAAGGAATCACATTTGATGGCTGTGAAAAGGATTTTCAGATACTTAAAGGGAACTCCAAACTTGGGATTATGGTATCCTAAGGGAACTGATTTTGAAGCTGTTGGATACACAGATGCAGATTTTGCTGGATGCAGGGTTGATAGGAAAAGTACTAGTGGAAGCTGTCAATGTCTTGGTCAAAGACTTGTATTCTGGTATAGTAAGAAACAACAATCTGTGTCAACTTCCACAGCTGAGGCTGAATATATAGCTGCTGGAAGTTGTTGTGCTCAGGTGCTTTGGATTAGAAATCAGCTAATGGACTATGGTCTAGTGTTACACAAAATTCCTATTATGTGTGACAATACTAGTTCCATATCTATAGTAGCTAATATAGTTAATCATTCTAGAACAAAGCATATTGATGTTAGGTACCATTTTATCAGGGAACATGCTGCAAATGGTACCATTGAGCTCATTTTTGTTCCAACAGAGAAACAATTAGCTGACATTTTTACTAAACCTTTGGATGAAGCAACCTTCACTAGACTTGTGAGTGAAATTGGTATCCTCAATTCTTCATCCTAAGGCAAGAACTCAGCTAATGTGTTGCAGCAGATTAATTTCTAATAAATCAACCTAGTTTGATTTAATTAGAAATTAACTTAAATATGAATTATAAATATTTCAGAATCTCTGTATATTTATTTTTTTTAAACTCAAAAATTAACTTAGAATATTTCAAATTCTAAGTAAACTGCTTAGTTGTTAATTTACATCTTAAATGTGTAAAATTAACACAAGGCAGAATAACAGTACTCAAAGGTATAAAGAACTGAGTTCTCGATAAGTCAAAATGACTTATCGACAAGTCATTCTAGAGTTCTCGAGTAAGTCCTCGATAAGTCTATTTACAGACTTCTTGAATGACTTCTCGATAAGCTCTATTATGACTTATCGATAAGACCATGTAGAGTTCTCTAATAGTGTTGATTCACAGAGTTCTCGACAAGGATATTTTGAGACTTATCAATAACTCAGAACTAAAATAATTTAATTCAATGAATTATTTTAGACAAATACTTTTGGAAAATTTATTCTGATTTTAATTTGATTCAATTCAAATAAATTAGAATCATTTTTAGTCCATTTTCGGACAAACTGGGTATTTATCAAAGTTCTCGATAAATCATTTCTTAGTTCTCGAAAAGAATTAATAAAATGACTTATCGAATGTACCTTTTTCAAATTCAAAATTACTTCTCGATAAGTTTAATATCAAACGTTTATTTGACTTCTCGATAAGTCTTTTACTTTTTCTATAAATACCCAGACTTCTCGATACATACACTGTACTTACACTTTTTCGAGATCTCAAGTGAACTAGCTTTCAGACAAAAGACGATTTCTCTCTCGTTTTTGCTCCTTTCTCAAAACTTTTTCTTACCCACTACTTCTACACACTAAAATGGCACAAAACATTTTTAGAGCTATCATTCCAGAGAAGGGAACCAACTTTATTGCTTTTCTTGATGCTAACCAAGCCCCTGATAGTTTCAAGGGGTTTGTGAAGTTTTTTTTCTGAATCCTATATTGCAGGTGCTTTAACTGCAAGTCCTATGCTGTATTTGGATGTTCTACATGAATTTTGGACATCAGCTATAACTATGACAATTGTTCTAGAGAATGTCACTTCTATGGTGGTCACCTGTACAATTGGAGGCCAAGAAATTGAGTTTTCAGCTGCTGATGTGAATACAGCCCTGGGATTGCCAACTGAGAACTATGGAGAGATGCCAACTGCAGATGAGCTGAGTGAATTCATGGACTTCATCAACTACAGTGGCTCAATCAACTTGGCAAGCCTGAACAGGACAAACCTTAGGAAGGAATGGTCCTTTGTGTTTGATTCTGTAGTGAGGGCTTTCACCTGCAGAAAAACTGGCTTTGACAATATCTCAAGTGTGATGCAGAAGCTGGTGTTCTCAATAGCTCATAACAGGCATCTGAATGTTGGGGCTCTAATTCTGGAGGAGCTGGCTACCAGGCTTACTATGCCTTTGAAGAATAGAGGTAAAGAAATCATTTTGCCAAGGTTTATTATGTCTACTTTAGCTCATAAAGTAAATGACATACATTTGTTAGCTGGTATTGATAGTAGTAGAATTGGCAATTGTAAGCAAGTGTCCAAAATAATATTTGGCTCACTTACTACAAAGAATAAGGTGAGTGTAAGTCTTAGAATCACTCCATTTATGTTGGAGAGATTCAGGACTTATCCTTACCCTATGCCAGACATGAGGGCTCCTCAATTTGCTAGTTCAACTATGGTTCCTAAGCCTGTGGAAGTACAAACACAAGTACACCAACAGGGACCTTCCAAAGCTGCAACCCTTTCTTCAAAACTACTAGATGTTAGCAAACCAACCACTTTAGTCTCTCAAAAGACTGAAGTGAGTAAAAAGAAGAGAAAGGAACCAATCCTTGATGTTGTAAATGAGAGTGAAATAGTTCAAACTGAACCAGAGTCACCCTTGGTCAAGAGACCAAAGAAGAGTAAGATACCTGAGTTGACCACTCAAAACACCTCTGTGTCCTCCCAAAAGGGCACAATTGAACAAATGGGGAGTAAACAGTTACTAGATGCATCCTCTCAACAGGGTGTATCTATTGAAAATAGCATTCACCCCATGCATCATGTACCGAGTCAGCACAACCTGCACCTAGAGTGTATGGTAGAAGAAATAAGGATGGCACACACATTGAGGGCACATCATTTGAAGCTCCCTCATCCATTCAGGGGGAGCTGCCAACACTCACAACTGAGCAAACTTCTCTAATCTCTCAAATTTCTTCATCATATAGAGCACTTGAATCTGATTCTCAAGTGCACTAACACTCAAGTGACATGGTTCATGAAACTGTGATCACCACCCAGAACCAACATTTAGATGGTGAGAGGCTACTAGCTAGGGTAGACCTTGATGACACCATAAAAAATATGGGGTTTCATCAGTTTTTACTGAAGACCCCATGGTCACTCTTGCACCTTTATGTGCACAATCATCTTCACAGATGAATAGGTTTGAGGGTAGTACTCTTGAGGAAGAGCTATCTAAATCCTCTCCAATTCAATTAGAGGTTCCTCTAGAAGGAACAACTCCCCTAAAAAACCTAGCTGAAATTGCCTTGGCAGTTGAAGCTAGGAGTACAATTGCTAATGACCCTGTTATGGAATAGGCAAGTTCATCACATTTATGTGACAGTGCTCTGCAAGGTGCACAAAGGTTTGAGGCTGGTGTACATGACAGTAACCCAGTGAAATCATCTCCAATTCCAATGGAGGTTCCCACTACATGTGGTGAACAATAAACTGTCAAAACCACATATTTATCTATGAGTCAAACTGTGACTTCAGTCACAGGTGGTAATCTAGACATTTCTCAACAACCATCCACATCTCAATCCAGCCAACCACATATCATGGCTCAATGACTACAAGATATAGAAGCTCATCCTTCTACAGTTGATGACATGTTGGTAGATCAAATCTCAGGCTTGGCCAATCTCTCTCAACAATTGCTCACTTCAGACATGGGGAACCAGGACTATCAAGCTATACTGCTATGCTTCAATGAAGAGGTTGAACAACAGAAGGAGAAGATAGTAGATGAGGCTGAAGAGGATGGCAATGTAGATGCCTGGTTGTTTGATGACCATGTGGCAGAAATGGATGAAGTTTTGGCTAGATTCAGGAGGGAGTACATAACTATCATGGGAAGCAATGCTAAATCTCTCACTCCTCCTGAAGTCTATGATGCCATCATGGATGTGCACAAACCTCAACTCAAGGCTTTCCATCTCTTTGGAAAGGCCCTTGAAGTAAAATTGACTGGACATGAAGATAAAATCAGGAAGCTGATCATGGAAAAGATGGATGACATTGTGCCTTCTCAAAAGGACATCAAGGATAAATTCCAGTTTTTCACTGAGCAAATGTCAAGGATGAATCTGGCCTCCATGGAGAAGGAAGTGTCAAATATGAAGAGTTCTTTCAAGGCCCTGTTTGATCAAGTTCAAGCTCATATCACAAATTCAAATGATACCAGGGTCAAGCTAAATCAAATGCATACTGCTAGGTATGAGCCTTCATTTCTTCTCATGGAGGGTGTCAGAAAAGCTGTTGATGAACACTTTGGGTCCTTCTCAGCTACAACAGTCTCCACTACCTCTACTCCTCAAATAAAAGAACTTCAAGATCAAATTTCTTCACTTCAAGCTTCCAACTCAAATTTATCTTCACAAGTCAGAGCTCTAACCACATTGGTTGAGAGTCAACATCATGATATTCAGGCCCTAGTGGAGTCCCATAAGCATTTACAAATGCAGAATACGGTTACTTTGGGAGCCATTATGGGAAAACTCAACATACCACTGTCAGCATTGCCTGAAGCTGTAAGACCTGAGATTCCTACTCCCCTACTCATGCCTGTCACCAAGACTAAGGGGGAGATAGATGCAAGGCTAGCACAATCAAAACTCAAAAGTCAAGTACAAGGTCTAGAACAAGATAGGCTCCTTATGGCTGCCCAAGGTCCAGGAATGACACAAGAGTTTGACAATTTGCTCACTGGACTAAGGAACTCTCTCAACAACAACTTCTTCACTTACAAAAAGACCTTGGAAAAGACTATCAATTACATCAGGGTGCTGCAGATCCCAGTCAAGGACCAGTTCTTAGAGAAAAGGATAGTGATCAATCTTAATGATTCTGGTGTAGACAGATGTATGCAAGTCAATATCAATTATCTAATTTCTAGAAGAGCATCTGAGGTGGATATTTTGATTAACAAGGTCAGGATAATCACCAATGAAGAGAAAATGCTACTAGCAGAGTTGAAGAAGACTCAAGAAGCTACATTCCCAGAAGCCTATCTACATTCAAGCAAAGGGGTGCACTATATCTGCTCTACAACCAAGCAACTGAAACATTTCCAAGTACCTAAAAACTGTGTCATGGCCAACAAAAGACTGATAATGGTGCTTAAGTCTGGGCTGAAAAGTAAGAAATTGAAGACTAGTGAAGATGAAGCTATGATCAAGATTCTGAGGAGATACATTGATAACCCTGAAGCCAATTTGCCTAAAACTCAAATTAACAAAGATGACTTGGGTGATGATGAGCAGATTAAAGATGGTCAAAACCCTTCTGGCTCAAACTCAAGTCAATCTAGCAAGACAATTGGTGGAAAAAGTGATAGTGAGAAAGAGAAGGAGAAGAAAAGTGGATCTGAGACTCAAAGGAGGGATGGAAGGAGACAAAGACAAAAGAATGATATCTCACAACCCCTACAAACCCTAATTATCCAAATACCAATTGCTAAACCTTCACATTCAACCTCATCAAAAACTGCTCAACCTCAAACCTCTAAGTCTAAATATTTCTACAAGCTCACTGCAAACTCTCTCCTCAAAACTCAAATCACTCACAACCATACTTCTCTGAAAAGACTAAAAACTGTACCTTCATTCAAGCCACCCCATAAAACACACTTCAAAACAGTTGGAATAGTTCCAAAAGAAGCCAAGGTCAAGAGAAGATTCAGAAGACAAAGAAGACAAAGAAGAAGACAACTGATAGCTGAATTTCTCAATGATCATGGATTTGGTGAAAATGCCATTTGGAACAGATATGATCAAGATGATTTCCAACCTCTAAATGTTTTGGATTCAGATGAAGACTACTTCCAACAGCTAGCTGAAAGAATGGTCAGAGTTTGGGTTGTTAACATCAAAGAAGTTAGAATCTACTACAGTGATGGGTCCTTTGAACAACTTGGAAATAGACTAATGGATTCTCTCTCAATTGTTGAACTGAAAAGGGTGATAAGCTTGATGAATGGTAAAGATTCAGCCACTAAGGCATGGAGAACAATATTGGCAGTGTTTGTGGTTAACAGAGAGGAGATGAGAGATGAGCATAGAGCTTTGCTAGCTGAAAAGAGGAAAAAGTATGAGCATGACATTGATGAGTATATTAGAAGATCGGAAGAGTTGAAGGCAGCAGGCAAGAGCAGAATATCAAAGGATGGAAAATTTCTGAATGTAAAAGCTGGCTCTTTGTCAAGATATAGGATAGGGATGTTAGCCAGTTATCCTAAGCCAGATTTGCTGAAACTAATGGAGGCTCTAACTGACACCCCCATCCTAGAAGAATTAGAAATACTTGTACAGATTAAGAACATAATTGAGAAAGGATCAGAAAGCTCAGTCTTTACTTAAATATTATAAACTGTCAAATATTCAACGTACAAGTGTTGTATTAGCTTTTGTATTGTTTTATTTTCATTCTTTAACTTGGGGTTAGTCTTGTTAACAGGCATGAATTTGTGATAAACAATCTTCTCACAAATTGGGGGAGATTGTTGTGCAAGACATGCCTGTATCATAACAAGACTAAGTCATATTGACAACCCTAAGATTAGTTGTATTGTAACCTTAATCTGTAATTTATACCTGTAACACTTAATGTCTGTAAAATATAAATGGAGCAGACTGGAGCATTTTTCCCTAAACAGTGTCAATCCTAAGAATTCTATCTGGAAGAAGATCAAGAAGGTCATGCCTCAGAAGAATTATGAAGAAGCTTGGAGTTGAATAATTCTGTTTGGTGAAAAATATTCTAAGTCAAAATCTCTACAAGTCACAGAATTAGTGTTATAGAGAAGTCATTCGAGAACTCAGAAAGACCTATCGAGAACTCAGGAATTGTCTATTGAGAACTCAGGAAATGCTATTGGAGATATCGATAAGTCAGATACTCATTCGAGAACTCAGAGATATTGACAAGTATACATTCATTAGAGAACTCTGAGTTATCGATAAGCCAAAGTCCATTAGAGAACTTTGAGTTATCGATAAACCAAAATTCACTAGAGAACTCAGAGTTGTCGATAAGTCAAGTCAATAATGAAGTTTCAGAGATATCGACAAGCCAACATGCCTATCGAGATGTCGAGTTCTCTACAGATTAATTGGAGATCTCGAAGTGAGGAAATTTCTCTAAGTACAGAATTGCAGAACAGTTCAATATCCAAGGTTGCAAATCAACAAACAATTCACACAGCTGGATTGACAAGTCTACAAAAAGCAGCTTGAGAGATGTGCAAGATTAATGATGAAGATTAACTGACAAAGGAGGATCAACCAATACACAGTGGATGAAGATATGCTAATCTAGATATGGAAATCTCACTTTTCCTTTAAATAGAAGTGATTAGTGACAAGTTAGAAAAGTGCTTAGCACTTCTTATTGTTTACTGTGTAAACCAAAGTTAACTATCATATAAAGTTAACTGAGGTCCTTTGTTTAAGAGAGGACTGAATAGATTAGAAATTGTATTCTCTCTCAAGAAAGAAGCTAAGTTCTAAACCAAGAACTTAGAGATTTTGTAGCAAAACACTGCTTGATTTTTAATATAAAATTAAGTGAGTTTTGAAGATCTGTGTTTTACATATTTGCATTGTTATTCATGTTTAACATCTATTCTACAAAATCATTGATAACAACCAACTGCTAAACCCAAAGTCGATCAAAAAGTAAACATTTAAGCCAAAACACATTCACCCCCCTGTGTTGTATTCTTATCTAACAGTATGGCATTCTAAAAACTTATGAGCTTGAATTGGAACAAGATGAGCATATGGAGAAAGGAAGAAAGAAGATAGGATCTAAAACTTTGGTGGCTGAACAAGAGAGAGTGAAAGAAATGAATGTTGAAGCTGTGGAATCTGCACCAAACTCAAGGGTTTGTGAAGGCAAAGTAAGGGGCTAGTAGCTGAGCATGAAGATCATCTTAGTCAAGATAAAATTGAAGATGTAGATGAACATCTAGCTTTCCTGTCAAGAAGGTTTGCCAAGATCAAATTTAAAAAGAATTTTGGAGCAACCAAGCCAAATAGAAACATGGTGGATAAATCCAAATTTAAATGTTTCAAATGTGGCTTGAGTGGTCATTTTGCAAGTGAATGCAGAAAGTCTGATTCTGAGAAAAAGAAGCTTGAGCATGTGGATTAAAAAAAGAAATACCTTGAATTGCTTAAACAAAATGAAAGGGGTTTATTGACTCAGGAAAATGACTGGGTTGTTGATAGACTAGATGAAGATGAAGAAACCAGCTATGTCAACCTAGCCCTGATGGCCAAATCAGATGAAGCAGAAATTAGTTCTTCAAGCAATCAGGTAATCACCACTAACCTAGCACATATTTCTAAAGATGAGTGTAATGATGCTATAAATGACATGTCTACAGAATTATATCACTTGTGTGTTACACTCAAATCTCTCACTAAGGAAAACACAAAAATTAAGGAAAATAATTTATTTTCAAGTGAAAGAAATTATGTGTTAAAAACTCAATTTGTTGAGTTTGAGAAACTGAAAATAGAGTGTAGAATTGCCAGGAAGAACTGACTGAATCTTTAAAGAAAGAGGAGATTTTAAGAAAGCAACTTGAATGATAACATGAGGTAATTAAGGCTTGGAAATAATCTAGAGATGTCCATACTCAAATTACCAAAGTTCAAGGAATAGAGTCTTTCTGTGAGGAAGCCTGAAAAAAGGGTAAAGAGAAACTGGATCCTAACTTGGTTGAAGGAATTTCAACAAATGTGGATTCAACAAATAATGAAGATTATCCGTCGAAAGACAAAGAACCACATCCGTCGAGTGAAAGAGAACCAGTTAGCAAAGTCAAGCTAGCTAAGTTAAATGAAAAATATGGATCAGTTTCCAAGAACTTTGTTACAGGAGAAACAAGTCAAATCAAGGAGAACAAAAGAGTCAATGTGGGGCATCTATCAATGAAGCAACTAAATGATAGATTGGAGAAAATCGAGGTTAAGGAAGAATCTAAAAGGAAAAATAACAGGAATGGAAAAGTAGGAATTAACAAACATAACAACTACACACCTGATAAATACGCACCTAGAAAAATCTGTTTTAAATGTGGTAGTGTTAATTATCAGTCTGTTAATTGCAAATCTGCTATGCCTACACCTATGTTTGCACCTCCCTCATTTCCTAGCATGCCCATAATGCCTGTGAATGTTATGCCTGCACAAAATTTGAATGCACAATTTGCTAATATGTCATTTGCACAAAATCCTTACTATGTTGCATTTAGGATGCCTCAAATGCCTTTTAGCATGCCATACTGGAATAACATATTTGCACATAATATGCCATTTCATATTAATCAAACTGTGCATGATAATTCTGCAATTATGAATGGTTTTCAAAGCCCTACTCTATTGACCAAGGTTGAATCTAAATCACCTGAGTCAAATGTGGACAAGCCTAAGAAACCTAAAGAAGGCTAACAAGGCAGGACCCAAGGAAACTTGGGTACCAAAATCAACTTGATTTGGTTTTGATATATATACAGAAATAATCTTTGGTATTTGGATAATGGTTGCCCAAGGCACATGACTGGAGATTCTACCCTGCTCACTGAGTTCAAGGAAAGAGCTGGCCCAAGTATTACTTTTGGAGATGACAAAAAAAGGTATACTGTGGGATATGGATTGATTCCCAAAGAAAATGTCATCATTATAGAAGTTGCTCTAGTGGATGGAGTCAAACATAATCTTTTGAGTGTCAGCAAGCTTTGTGAAAAAGGCAACTCAGTAACATTCAATTCTGAAGCCTGTGTTGTTACAAACAAGAAGGACAACAAAGTGGTTCTCACTGGAGTGAGAAAAGGAAATGTGTATTTAGCTGACTTAAACTCATCAAATGCAAATTCTATTGCTTGTCTTTTCAGCAAAGCAAGTCAAGATGAAAGTTGGCTATGGCACAAGAAACTGTCCCATCTAAACTTCAAGACTATGAATGAATTAGTCAGGAAATATCTTGTAAGAGGCATTCCTCAAGTTGAGTTATCAAAGGATGATTTGTGTGATGCCTGACATAAAGGAAAACAGATCAAGGCATCATTCAAAAAGAAGCTTGAATCTACAATTGATGAACCTCTACAACTACTGCACATAGACTTGTTTGGACCAGTCAATGTATTGTCAATCTCAAAGAAGAGATACTTTCTGGTGATTATTGATGATTTCTTAAAGATCAGTTGGACATATTTTCTCAAATCTAAGGATGAAGCTAGTGAAATCATTATCAATCATATAAGGCAAGTCAACAACCATCCTCATCTCAAAGTTAGAAGAATCAGGAGTGACAATAGAACTAAGTTCAAGAATTCTGTTATGAGGTTGTTTTGTGAAGAAAATGGGATCATGCATGTATTCTCAGCAGCCAGAACTCCACAAAAAAATGGAGTGGTGGAAAGGAAGAACAGATCCCTTATTGAAGCTGCAAGGACAATGTTAGAAGAATCAAAGCTACCAACTTACTTTTGGGTTGAAGTTGTAAATACTGCATGCTACACTCAGAATATTTCTTTGGTCAATCAAGCAAAATGCATGACTCCCTACTAATTATTCAAGGATACGAAGCCAACACTAAACTTTTTTCATGTCTTTGGCTGTAAATGTTATATTCTAAGAAATTAAACTGAGCAGCATGGAAAGTTTGATGCCAAAGCATATGAAGGAATTTTTGTTGGGTATGCAGTTGGAAAAGCATACAGAGTCTACAATCTCAGAACCAACATTGTTATGGAATCTGTACATGTTGTGTTTGATGATAAGAAGATTGAAGGACTGTAAGATGAAGGTTTCCATGAAAGCCTCAAATTTTAAAATGTTGAGATGATTTGTGATGATAGCGAAGATAAAAATGATCAAGAAATAATCTCTAAGGATAATGCAGAAAAGTCAGCAACAAATGAAGCACATAATTCAACATCCGTCAAGAGACTAAGTGCATCATCCGTTGAGAGACAAACTACATCATCCATCGAAAGGAAAATATCATCATCCGTTGAACCATCAATAAGAGTTGAAAGTCATTATAGATCACACCCAGAAAGGACCCCAACTTCAAGTCAAAGATCCACAAACTCAGGGGGAGTTTATTCTAATCACAAGTCAATCACACATCAAGACAAATATGAGGCCTCTTCATCTAGAGCCAATCTACTATAACAGAGAAAATGGACTAGAGATTACCCACTTGAACTTATTATTAGTGATGAAACTTCAAGAGTGCAGACTAGGAAAACAACTCAAGAAGAATGCTTATACAACAGCTTCCTATCTCAAGAAGAACCAGAAAAGATAGAAGAAGCTTTGTTGGATCTTGATTGGGTTTTAGCTATGCAGGAAGAGCTAAGCCAATTTGAAAGGAATAAGGTATGGAAGCTGGTATCCAAACCTAAAGGCAAAAATCCTGTTGACAACAAGTGGGTATTCTGAAACAAGATGAATAAAAATGGCATAGTGGTCAGGAATAAAGCTAGATTGGTTGCTAAGGATTATTGTCAACAAGAAGGAATAGAGTTTGATGAGATATTTGCTCATGTTGCAAGACTTGAACCATCAGAATCTTTCTAGCCTATGCAGCCCATGCCAATTTCAAAGTCTATCAAATGGATGTCAAAAGTCCTTTTCTGAACGGAGATTTGGAGGAGGAAGTGTATGTCAGTCAGCCTCCTAGTTTTGAAGACCCAAATTTTCCAGAATATGTCTACTATCTTTTGAAAGCACTTTATGGATTGAAGCAAGCACCTAGAGCATGGTATGATACTTTGTCAAAGTTTCTCTTAGAAAATCACTTCACTAGAGATACTGTTGACAAAACCTTATTCTTTAGAAATTTTAATGGCTCTAGTATACTTGTTCAAATTTATGTAGATGATATAATATTTGGCTCTACAGATGAAAAACTTTGCAAAAAGTTTTCCAAATTGATGCAAAGTAAATATGAAATGAGCATGATGGGAGAACTAACTTACTTTCTTGGTTTACAAGTTAAACAAGTTAGTGATGGAATATTCATTAGTCAAACTAAATATATTTATGATCTTTTGAAGAAGTTTGATCTAATATATTACACATCTGTAAAAACTCCCATGACCACTGCAACTAAACTTGAATTAAACACAACTGAAAAGTTTGTGGATATTTCAAGCTATAGAGGCATGATTTGCTCACTTTTATATTTAATAGCTAGTAGGCCAGATATAATGTTTTCTACTTTCTTTGTGCTAGATTTCAAGCTGATTCTAGAGAATCTCATTTAGTAGCCATAAAGAGAATTTTAAGATATCTCAAGAGAACACCAAAACTTGGCATTTGGTATCCTAAAGATTTTGGTTGTGATCTAATTGGTTATTCAGATGCAGATTATGCAGGTTGTAAGATTGATAGAAAAAGTACAACAGGAACCTGTCAATTTCTGGGAAACAAGCTAGTGTCTTGGTTTAGTAAGAAACAAAATTCAGTCTCTACTTCTACAGTTGAGGCTGAATATATTGCTCTTGGCAGTTGTTGTGCACATATTTTATGGATGAAAAATCAACTATTGGACTATGGTCTACATGTAGACAAGACAACACAAGTGCCACTGCCATAACTGAAAATCCTGTGCAACATTCAAGGACAAAGCATATTGACATATGGTACCATTTCATTAAAGAACATGTCATTTATGGTACCGTGGAACTTTATTTTGTTCCAAGTGAGAAGCAACTTGCAAACATCTTTACCAAGCCACTTGATGAGTCCACCTTCACTAGGTTGGTAAGTGAGTTAGTTATGCTTAATTACTCCTGAATTTTCTTGACGTCTAAGCAACTTGTATTGCAGCCAGAATCAAATATGATTTTTCTTATTAAGATGAAATTTTGGCTAAGTCAAAATTAACATATCGACGGATGTTCATTATCCGTCGAAAATGAATAGCCGTTGAATTTCATTATCTGTTAAAAATAAAAAATATTACTGGGTACTTTATAACTCGAAGAATGTCTATTTAATCTATATTCGTCGAATTGCTTTCATCACAGCCGTTAATTTTATTCCTTATCCGTCGAATTTACTTACAGTCTATAAGTATATTTCGATGGATATCTTTTAGAATTTCTACAATTTATTATTTTTAAACGGCTATTTTGGGAAAATTTCATTGGGTACTTTATTTTACTTTTTAATTTTTACTTGCTTATTTCTGAGAAAGTATAAAACCCCACTTTCATTTTCTATTTTACTTTTTATCTTTCTCAAAGCATTTTAACTTTCTTCGTCTCCAAAGCAAAAATCCCTTTTCTGTAACTACTTTCAATCAAAGCGATGACACCAGTAGTCAAAATCATGTCTCGAACTGGATTTGTATATGAAAAGAACAACTTTGTAGTATTGGTGAACAAGGAGATTGCTGCTTCTGAGGACTATCACAAAATAATGGACTTCATTCAAAGCTGCAAACTGTGTTATGCTATGCTTGAATCTCCGATCATCTTTTGTGAAGTTGTTGAGGAGATTTGGACTATTGTTGTGTTCAATTCAAAAGATAAGACCATTGCCTTCTCTCTCAAAGGTAAGGACCACTGCATTAACTGTGATATTAACTGTGATACACTACAAGCATGCTTTAAACTGCCTGAAAACAACATTCTTGTTCCACACACAGACAGTGAGGTGAGCAACATACTTACTTCTATGGGTTATTCTCTTAATCCCGTAAAATTAGGCGAGGTTAGGAGAATGGGCCTTAGGAAAAAGTGGAGCTTTCTTTGTGATTCTTTTGTTAAGGCATTTTCTGGCAAGATTAGTAATTTTGATGTTGTTAGCTATTCTATTGTTAACATGCTTTACATGCTTTTGAGTGATAAGTATTTCAATTTCAGTAATTCTGTATTGTATGAGCTAGGGTACAACCTAGGAGATATTAAGAAAAGGTCTAAGAACATATATTATGTTAGATTCTTTATGTTACTAGCTAATTTTGTGTTTGAGGATCTTATAATTGAGAACCCAACCAACAAGCTTGATTGTTGGGTTCAAGAAAAGAGATTTCTTGTAGATTTGAGCAGGAATAATCTCAATAATAGAGTGCCTCTCAACTATCTTCCAATCTTTGAGGCACAACAAGTAAATGAGGTAATTTCTTCTGCTCCAATCTCTACCTAACCATAAACTTCTTTGCAAACAACTGTGGCTATGACATCTGTGACCGTGACCAAACAGGTGCCTACCCAAGCCACAAAATCAGAAATCTCTAAATCCAAGTCAAATAAAACCCACTCTAGTTCCTCTCGAAAGAAACTAGTTTTAAAATCTACCAAACACCAAGAGGGGAGTGTGCAGGGTGGTGAGATATGTGAGGGACAAGGTGAAAATTAAAGAAACCCTAAGGATAAGGAGAGTGAGGTAAGTAAACTCCAAACCGGCCATATTGTAGTCTCCCAACAGGCTGTAATGCTTAATAAGGATTTAAGCTCATTACTAGTTGCATCCTCCCAAAAGGATGTGACTATTGAAACAGGCTCTCAACCAAGAGCACATGCCAAAGGGGTTAGGGATACACACAAAATAACATGTTAAAATACATAATCTGATCTTAACATATCATACCCATCATGATCTAATCATAAAAACCAAATATTGAAAAATCAGAAAATTCGAAATTAAATCTGATAACATTAAATCGCAGATTACGGGGCCTAAGCGACGTCAAACACCTTACAGATCAGCCGATGATAGCATCATCTATCAGTTACATTCAGACGCTCGATTCCATATGAAATAACGTATTCGTTTGCCAAAATCGGACACCAGACACAGATTTCAACAAATCCACTGCATCCGATTCAAAATCGTATCAAATATGATTCTTATAATAAGAACAAACACAAAACATGTATATATCAGTATATATACAGATTATATAATCATTATATGATTATACAACTCTCATGAATATCATATATTCAAAACATATATATACATACGCATATATAAATATAACAACATGTAAAACATACAAAATCGCATACATAACAGTCATGAAATATTGTTTACATGTTATCATCATAAAACCAGTAAACACATAAACGAATTAAACACTTTTCACAAGTAGCTCTGATACCATTGTTGGGTTTAGAGCACATTATCGCTAAGAAAACAGTAATTAAAAACGTAAAAAAACCCAGAATTTTCGAAACCCACCGCAGGATCCATGTGAAAAACATATATTTAATTCGTAGATCATATTGTTTACCTTAAGAAGCTTTACCAATTGGTTGACTAATGGAGATCCAAAGCTTGTACAATCACCACGCATCCCGCTCTCGCGATCTACGCTCTATCGGTATCCACACGAATGCTTGAACTCAAGGATTTGATGTATACTAGCACACACTCGTTTCTTCTTGATCTCTCCATCTTCTCTCTTGGTGGCTCGTATTTTAGTAAAAGTCTTGCGCACCAAAAATCAGCCACACAAGAGATATTATATAGAGATATTATATAGAGAGTAGAAAAACGAATTATAATTCTTAACTAATTAGGAGTTATTATTAATTCGAAATTCATATTTGTATTATAATTAAGTCTCACTTAATTATTTAACAAATAAATTTCATAATTAATATTAGTAAATTTGAATATCATTATTTATCTAATTAATTAAGTCAAACTTAATTAATATTATAAATAATTTAAATTACTTTAATTTAATTTAAATCCAATTTAAATTAAATAATCCTTCAAGCATTCTTTGTGTGTGACCCTATATGTTATTATTACATTGGCAAAAAATTTTAAATCTAATTTAAAATCATAAACAATGAGTGACATCTAGTAATACATCATTGCTACCCAAGTAATAATAATTGAATCAGTAATCGATTAAACCTTTTGTGAATAATGTAAAATGTAATATAATCCCTTTAACCAAATATTATAAATTAAACTAGAGGCATGTAATGTGTCATCCTCATCATAGTTCAATCCAAGTTTCCTTGATCAATGAGTAGACTATCATATCAAATTAACATTTGAGTGTGACCACACATTTCATAGTCTAGCTCACACAAGAGGCCAATAATATCACTCCTAAAATAGGAGGGTTAAATCCCATCTAGATCATTCATATTTCTCATACGATTCATAATATACCCAATGTCCACTTTTATCATTACCCGGTCAAGGATAACTTTTAATGGAATCAATGTATATTAATTCTCGTATAGAAATATAATGACTTCAGGTCTAAGGACCATTACATCATTATCACTGTGAGAATTACTTATGACATAACAGACATGTAGAATCTCACATTAGGTCTGTCCAGCACCATGTACATATACATATGTCTGTGTTTTTGACTTTAGTATGACTATATCTATGATCAATGAGATGTGATCATCAGTCAACAGACACACCAGTCTTAATGCATTATTATTGTCCCTTAATAATAATACTCGACTAGGGACCTTTAGGAATATTGATACTATTCTCATAATCTCATTTCTAAGTCACGTACTTAGAGATATAAAATTGCATATCATATTCCAAGGACATTTATTAATCTAACATTTATATCGCAGTAAATTAAATATTAATAAATTATAAAGAGAATAATTGATAGAACATAAACATTAATAATTCTAATGTCTTAAACTAAAACATCATAGTGTTGTTTTTAGGGCACAAACACTAACATAAGTAGTTGTGTGCATTTTGCATCACAGAGTTCTCATCAATCTATATCTCTGGTGGGTAAGTTCAATCCACCAGAAAGTTTTTAATCGTTGTGTTTAACTACTTTGTGTTTAAATACTTCTTTATTTTCATTCCGCACTTTTGTGTATTCAAAACTGATATATTTATATTTGTGAGAAGTTCTTAAAATTAAAAAAGAAACCAAGAATTACATTCAACCCCCTTCCGTAATTCTAATTGTTAGATTGTTTGGGATTAAGATGTAGGGGTTATCGTCATCATTTAACCACGACTGAAGTTGATATTTATTTGGTTTCCTGCTCCTATCATCCACCTTACACCAGCTTTTAGTAATGGTATAACTTTCCATATGATTCGTCAAATGTAGCTTGGGTTATTAACAATAGAAACTGAGAGAAAATCACCATATGAAAAATATTGAGCTTTAAATAACTTACCATGTTGTCTGGTTTTGTAAGGATTTGCCATCCTTATTTGCCTACCATCGCCAAATTAAAACCCCAAAAATAACGAAAGCATAATCCTCCTGTGGACTTATGCTTACTCAATCTAGTCCAGTTCATCCAGTGAATGACTAACTTCTGATTTGACGTTGAGTTCCACCAATAATGTACCAACACTCTCTCAAAATTTTTTATGACTCCCCACGGTAATAGAAACACACATATAGCATAGCTAGGTAAAGTTTGAGCCACCATTTTTATCAATATCTCCTTGCCTGCCTTCAAAATCCATCTCTCATCCCAACTGCATACCCTATTTTTCACCCTCTCCTTAAGATAACCCAAAATTGCAGATTTGTTCCGGCCCAGACACATACTTCTCTCCCTTGCTTCATTCATATGCAGAATTTAAAAAAATTCCTCTCTGTTTGAAGCGTGTCTATTCGAGCTAAAAAACACAGAGTATTTATTTATTCACTTTTCGTCATGTGGCTTGTTCAAAAAATTGAAGAAACTCATTATATTCGTTGCTTCCTCTATAGCCGCCTTGCAATAAATATAGCTATCGTCCTCGAAAAGCATATGAGTGACAACCGGCGTCTGCCTACAAATTATGACTCCATGAATCTGTTTCTGCATTTCGTATTGACGAAAAATAGCCGATAAACCCTCTGCTCATAAAATAAAGTACACTATGAGGAAAGGGGATCCCTTTGACGGATTCCACGACTTGAAAAAATTGGTCCCATTTTCTTTGCACTATGAGCTACTTGATATGAAACTGAACTTACACATTGCATTATTAAATGAACCCATCAATTGTGGAACCCCATTTTGTGCAAAATTGCTCGCAAATAATTTCACTCCACCTCATCACGCCTTACTCATGTCCAGTTTTAGCACCATAAATCATCCTTACTCCTCATTTGTTTTAAAAAGTGCATTACCTCATAACTAATCAAGACATTATCCGAGATCAACCTCCATGAAATAAAAACGCTCTGATTTTCTGCCACAACATCCTTCAAGTACTCTTATATCCGGTTTGTCATCACCGTCGTTATTACCTTTATCAACACATTGTGACGAGATATAGGCCTCAAATCTCCTATTTCAAATGGGCATTTCTTTTTCGGGATAAGAACTACGTTTGTTCCATTCAACCCTAAATTATTATAATTGAATATATATTTAGAAAATTTCGAGTCCAATTATATTGTTCATATGTGTTCTGTTCAAACGTCTTCTGCATTATTGTATACGTGTTGGATTGATTACAACTCGAATACAAATTTATTTTATTTTCGAATATCAAATTATGAACATTATTTTAGAAGGTCTCTGCGTACAACTAAAATTACCATTTTATTATTCTACTAACTAAGGCTCTGTTTGGGATTGCTGTTAAAAATTGCTGTACTGTTAGAAAAAGTGCTGCTGGAAAAAGTGCTGTTGTAAAAATCAGATGACTGTTTGGTAATTTTTTTGATTCGTATATGTTTTGATGCAAAAAATTAAAAATAATGATGTTTTTGGTAAGGTTTGATGGTGAAATCAGCATCTGCTTCCCGCAACAGCTGAAAATCAGCTTTTTCTAAAAGCATGGGGGGACTTGCTTTCTCTAACAGCAGCTTTTAAGCCAAAAACACTTTTCAGAAAAGCAGCTTTTAAATTTTACCAAACAGTTTTTTAACTGCTTTTCAGCGAAAAACTGCTGTTGCTGACAGCAACAGCAATACCAAACACACCCTAAATTGTCTCTACCATATTTATAAAATTTTCTCGTAATAAATTACAATCTTATTATTCTCCAAAAAGTAAATTTTCCAATGTACTCAAATTACCATCTTATTATTGTCCTAAAAAATATCTACCATACAAATAAATTTTTTTCTTATTAAATTATCATCTTATTTTTCTCCTAAATTTTTTTCTGCTAATATAAATAAACTTTCGTGTTAACTACCTCATTTTCTCCTAAATAATCGTCTTAACTCACATTACCCCCACCAAAGCATGTTTTAACGAGAGAGCAATTTTTTATACTTACTTATTTATTAATTCAAATTACTCATGATAGTAAACATGTTTTAATGAGAAAACGATTTTAAACTTCTTTATTTATTATATTTATTCA
This sequence comes from Apium graveolens, assembly GCF_009905375.1. NCBI lineage: Eukaryota > Viridiplantae > Streptophyta > Magnoliopsida > Apiales > Apiaceae > Apium > Apium graveolens. The sequence continues at coordinate 267,015,633 of NC_133655.1, read as the reverse complement.
TAATTTCAGAATGATTAATATCAAAATAAAAATTGCAACAAAAGATAAAAAAGAACTTTTTTAGAAGAAAATGTAAAACGCGGCTTAGTAAAATAATTTAAATAATTATCAAATATGTGTGCATATTTATACAAGAGTAAACTGATACTGTCATGTCATAATAATTGGTTGATATTTTTTTATATAAAATAAAATAATACTATATTTACATCTGTTGTCGTTCATTTTGAAGGCATATATTAGTTAACGAAGTAATGAAAAATAAGTTACCACAAACAAATTTAATCAATATTTGTGATGATATCAAAATTGCTTAAACTGATGAATCAAATTGATAAACGAAATTCATATACACGTATTTACCAAGCGAACATAAAATAAATAAAAAAAGGTAAAAGTAGTCCAAGAATCTCTATTAATAAAATAATAATTAGAAGATTTTTTAATTTTCCTAAAATAATAAACTAAGTAGATCACACGCTATGATTTTGTGTATCTACATTTTTTGGATCGATGTATATGGATAGTTTCTTTTTAGGAAATACATAGTACTATAATTTAGTATTTTTTGAGATTTTTTTCCTTTTTAAAGGGGTATTTTTTATAACTTTTTTATTTCTCATTTGTTAACCTTTTATATTTAATTTAACAAAATTTACCGAAGGAATAAAAAAAGTAGTGTACTTGATTAAAATATTACTGCTACACTACAGTAGTAAATCATCGGTTTTCACCTGAGCATCTGACACAACCCCAATTATTACCGCAGTAACCGACCCCACCAAGTACAAACGTTATGCAGTATAAACGTATGTACATAACGCACACCATGCCCCAGCAATAATAAATAGGAACATCAAACCTCAGAAACTACACCTAGTATCATAACATAGTGATAGTATGCGTTAACGGTACGACGTCCCCTCCTGTCTTGATCAAATTTGCAGCCATGGTCTCTAAATCAACCTCTGATGCTTCATCTAAACCCAAAGTTTGTATCTTTTTCCTTTATCATCTTTTATCTCCTTTTAATTATTATTATCTTTGTTTCACTGTTTGCATTTATATGTTTGATTGTATTGTTGATTTTAATTTTGGGTTTTATGTATGATTTGAATTGCTAGACATCCCATTTTTGATTTTGAAATTGTTTACAGATTGTGTTGCCATCTTTGTGTTTTTGAGTGATAAAGATGTTAACTTTTCCTGATTCTAGATTGCCCCTTGTTTTTTTTGAGTGGTAAAGATGTTAACTTTTCTTGATTCTTGATTGCCCCTTGTTTTTTTAATAGATTACTCGAAACATTCGTTGTTTTGAGCTTTTTGAAATGATTCTTGGGTTTAATTGTTGTTGGGTTCTTGATTTAGAATGTCTGTGAAAGGAGATTCGAATCCGATTACCCTGTATTGGCTGAAATTTATGTAATTGAACCGAATGTCTGATTGTGTTTGGAAACATGAAATTCATTTCGTATGACATGAATGTGGTTGTCATGTGAAATTTTATAAATTTAGGCTATATTGTACTGTTTGCATATATAATCTTGATTGTATTGTTGATTTTACGTTTGTGTTTTTTAGGTGTGATTTGAATTGCTTGACATCCCATTTTTGATTTTGAAATTGTTTATAGATTGTTTTACCATCTTTGTTTTTTGAGTGATTAAGATGCTAACTTTTCTTGATTCTTGATTTCCCCTTGTTTTTTAATAGATTACTCGAAATGTTTCGTTGTTCTGAGCTTTTTGAAAATGATTCTTGGGTTAGTGGTTGTTGGGTTCTAGATTTAGAATGTATGTGAAAAGAAATTCGAATCCGATTATACTGTATTGGCTGGAATGTCATTGAACCGAATGTGTGGTTGTGTTTGGAAACATGAAATTCATTTTTATGACATTAATGGAGCTGTCACGTGAAATTCTATAATCTATGCTTATATTGACTGTCTTGAAATTGAATCTAATTTATATCTGAATTCCATGTTATCCAGATTAAGAATTTTAAATGAATTTCTGTTCCCAAACAAGCCAATAAATTTCAAAATTGATTTTTTATGTTGACGGTGATTAGGGTTTTCGAGTTGTTAGTTCCTTTTTTCTGAGGAATTATTTTTATAAACAACAATCGTATATTTGACTCAAACACTGGTATTTCCTATTGCGTGCAAGTAATGCTCATCTGCATCTTTTGATTAATTTGTGAAGGTTTAGTGTCTTCCCTGTACAAGATTTGTAGAAGATTTAAAACTGAACTTCAATTCCTCTGTTTAATCTAGAAGAGAATCTTGATTTGTTGAAGTGAATAGAAGTTTTTTATTTTTCAATGTATTGGGCATTTCTATGTTATCATTTTACAATTGGAAAGACTGAAAATTGGGTTTTTGATCATCAAAATAATCCGTATATCTGAGATCAAGATAGATCTCTAATATAGAATTAATAGTGTAATAATAGACTGCTACCTTGTTATAGATTTACAGCCAATAATGAATCTTTGTCACTTCGGAGTTCGTAATTTTCAAAGAAGAAAAGGGTACAAATTATAGGATAAATATCCGACCCTCTAAATGAACGCACATGTATTTAAATTGGAAGTTTAGAAGTTCCTTTTTGTTATTAAATTCCATCCTCTTTTACAACTCACAATTTTGGAGTTCCATTCAATTCCATAGATTCATACTTCATATATAATTTTATCAGAAATGACTGTGGTACTCTTAATTTTGAAACAGGTTAGCGATGTAGTAGCATCTGTGAAACACAAAATACTTAAATTGGAAAAGCAGATTCAAGAAGATAGGAATCAATATGTCAAAGTAAGTTGATTTGTTGTTTTAATGTTTTATCTCTTGGTCAACAATGCTTAGAGATGCATTTTTTTGTGAAGTGAGATTCATGCAGCCTTGTTTGTATCGCAGGAACTGTTTCAAACAAACAGGCAGAAGCTCGACAGTCATGTATCTCCTGTGACAGCAAATGGATCCAACTATGATATTTCATTGGCAGAAAAAAGTGATTTAGGAAATATGCTTAATGAAAGAATGGAAAACCCTCTCCATATATATGATGGATTTGCTCAGGGACTGGGAGACAAGGACATTTTTAGTTGTCATGATGCTACATATTTAACAAGTGCCAAGCTACCACTTGTTGAAAAGATACCATCCTATACTACGTGGATATTTTTGGACAGGTACGTTGCTGTGAAATTCTGTCTTTCTTTTGCTGTCAGTTTTGAGAAAAAATTCAGATAAAATTCTCAAATTATCTACATGCAACAAAGTGAAACGTAGTGCTCAATTAATATGGAAATATGTAAACACATGCAAATCAGAACTCCCCTAGTAAAATCACTATTATAGCATATCTATACCAAAGTCTTAAGTTACTTCAAATTTCAACCGGGCATAGATAAAGGGAGAATTCAAGAAAAAAAATTCTCCTCCCAATTTTGTTTTTTTTTTCTTAGTTAATACTGGTTGGGAATCTAGGATCTTAAATAGAATTAGTATATATTGCTTCATTTTCTTATGTGGTTTTATCAAGGATTATTCTATCTTCCATTCCTGCCTTGAACTAATTGACTAGCTATTATACTACTATACATGGGTAAATGTTCAGGCTTTTTTTGCTTTGAGATACAACTTTTTTCCTGTTGGCCTTGACACATAGTGATCTAATGCTACTCTGTGCACTTTTACCTTTTTGTTAAGTAAGCATACATATATCCTACTTGTCTGCTTTCATCTGTATCAATTTATCCGATTGTTTGATGGAAGTGCTAATGATAGTTGATCAAAAGATTGTAGATAAAAGTATAACCAGAAAAAAGAATAAATGAGTATATTTGGTTATTGTGTGAAGATTTTACCCCCTTGATTTAAAAAAAAACCTTCCACATGATATGGAGAATTTACCGGAGTGCGCTTTACAAAATCAGCTTCTTAACTACGGTTTGGTTACGACCATAAATTTTACTGTCTGCAGACTGCTCGATACGTTTGGTTTGAAAATCGAGTAGTGCAGTTTAAAATATCTTTCTCTACTTCTTTTAATATTGTTTCCACAGCGCAGGAATCAGAGGATGGCTGAAGACCAATCAGTTGTTGGGAGGAGACGTATTTACTACGATCAAAATGGAAGTGAAGCACTGCTGTGTAGTGACAGTGAGGAAGATACACCGGAACCTGATGAAGAGAAACATGAATTTTCTCAGGCGGAAGATCATATTATATGGTAAGGTTATGTAGGAGCTAGTCTGAATTATATATAGTAAAATATATTGATTGGTATTTTTTGGTTATGTGTTAATAAAATAGACAAAAAAGAAGCTTGTAATGCTCTAAACTATGCCTACACATGCATTTGATTGGCCTTCACCTTTACGTTATATTTTTAATATATGAGACACGTGAGAACAGGAAGGTAAAATAGTCATTGTTTTGGTGTGCTTCTGACCATAACATATCATTTGGAGAACAAACAGGAATACCATAATTGTAGAAAATCACCATAACTCTTAATACCGGAAGTAGAAAAGAAAAAGAATGCTGATAAAGATGGCATAGGTCAGTAGAATTCTGGGGAAAGAAAATGAAATTTCTTGAAATGGTCTTCCTTCTAGATGAATTGGAACAATACGCAAGGAATGAAGTTTCCAAAGTTGCGGCAAGTGATTATCATCCAAATGCTATAGGGAGGAAATGGGATGTATAAAAAGAATTCTCATGAACTACTGTAATAGAATGAGTTCACAACATTGTTGATATGGGAACCAATTTCCAGGGAAATTTAGATTATGTTCTGTTGCATTGCACTCACTATGTTATAATAATTTGCTGAATATAAATTGGCACCATACTTTTAATTGTTTAAACTGTGCAAAATGAAAGTGTCAGATAAGTTGACCAGGAAACTATCCTGGTTTGCAATTTTAATTATCTCTGTTTACTTCGTGAACAATTTTCTGCATCCTAGGAAGCTTTCTAAGCAATTGATATGTTTTGCTAAATATTATAGGACAATTGCTGAAGAACATGGACTAAGTGAGGAAGTGCTGAATGTCTTGGCACAATTCATTAGTGGAAGCTCTTCAGAAATTCTGGTACACGCAATAATGCACTGTACTAATGATGCTTTTAGTATGCCAAATTATGCTAGATATTGGATAATACAAGTAAAAGTTTTTTACACCGTCTCTGGTACCGTTTAGCATTTTCGGTTTAAATTTTGAAGTTTCTGTTGATTCATCATGTTCACTGCTAAAAGATGTTATATATGTGATAAGCAGGAACGCTACGGCGTGCTGAACGAGGAAAAACAAAGACCGAATTCCAGTTCTGAGAAAACAAGGCCTGTGACAAGCATGTTTCTAGAAAAAAGTCTTGCTGCTAATTTGGATTCGATGGATAATCTTTTCTGTCGTCGTTGTTTGGTACTTCACCTTAACTATGTTCAGTTTCATATTCAACAGTTTCAATATGCATATGGATACTTTTATTGAATATTAAGTTTTGTATGTCGTTAAAACAGGTATTTGATTGTCGACTGCACGGTTGTTCTCAAGGTCTAGTAAATTCTGTAAGTGATGCATTCTTTTCTAATTCAAGTTAAATTGTGTGTTCATCTGTTAAGTCTTTAAAAACAATTGGACAGAGTGAAAAACAGCCATATGTAGCTGAATCTGAAGATGATGGTAAACCATGCAGTGGCCAGTGTTATCTCCAGGTAGGTCTTTTCCTTTGGATACTTATATGGATGAAATTCTTTTACCAAATTAAATCAGTCCTATCATTCATGAATTAGATTTTGTAATGTGCTTTCTGTTAGCAGTTTAAATAGTCATCCCTAAGTAGGGAACTTGAGGGATAGAGATTGAAATGTGTCACACTTCCAGAAGCTGACCCCTCTGCGAGTGCAAGTAGAAGCTTAAGCTCATATCATGTTTTTAGGGAAAGCGAGACCTGTTGTGCTAGAATTGGGGTAATTAAGGGGTGGAAATTCCGAGGATGGTATGGGGCTAGTATGAGAGCCACCCTTAAATATTGTTTGGGAGGATATAACTGTAAGCATTAAATTTTTTAAAACGAAAAAATTAGGAATATATTGGGATGATCCGGCCTTTAATAATGATCTGAGAAGTTACATATGCGACCATCTCTCTGGGAGAGAGGATGCCATAGTAATAAAGAAGTACGCTAAAATGGTTGACACAGTACATATTTACATATAATGGTCTGGAAATGGCACCAGGTCCTTTATCGGAAATGTAATAATGGAGTGAGCCCCAAGTTTTATGGAATCTTATGCTTGACTTGTGCAGTATGTGGGAATTAAGGTCTAGTTCCCTACTTTATGTTGTATGCTTGATCTAGTCTTTTGTCTGTGGGGCTGTGCTCTGATGTATTAGCTATTTCCTGGTCACACCCCTATTCTGCTGTAATATAATTTCTGTTGTCTTCGAATCAAGAGTATAGTATGATAAATATGAAGAAATTACGATCTGATACATTCATATATGATTTTCTGGGACAGTTTTCTGCCTTAGTATCACCATTCATTTGCATGATCAAAGCATTCAGATATGTTGATCATAGAGCGTTATTTAACAATTAAGTTGCTAATATCGTCTCTAGACTCTGATACAATAGTAGGTAGCCTTCATGATAACAGTTTCTGCGGCACACAAGACGTGACAAGCGGCATATCATTAATTTTTTTACTCTTGAAGTTGTGTGTTACGTCACCCTTCCTTGTATCCTCAATTGTACATAATTACCTATTATTCTGCTTCCATCATAATTTTTATTACCGTTTTATATGGCTTTTCTGAGTAAAGGTGTGTTGTGTTGTATGTTTTTTTCTCATTTTGATTATGCAGTTAAGAATTGCCAAAGACTTGCCTGATAGTTCACTCGTCAATTCCTCTGCTAAGATTGGAAGTAAAGAAGACGAATGCTCAGATCCAATTTCCTTAAATGCTGGTGAATCAGGTGGGGAACAGACCCCCTTCGGATACCTGCTTGTGTATATATAGATTTTTTATTTCTTTCTTTTTGTTGGTACCCAAAAAATTTAGTGCTAACTTAAAGTATGGATACAGGAAAACGCAAGTCTTCAAGGCAAACACCCGAGTTTGAAGAGAGTTTGACAAATTCTTCTAATGATTATCAAGGTTATAATAAGAAACAAAAAATGTTATCAGATCCTAGTGAAATTGCTACGGAAGCCAAAACATGTTCAGCTGAGGATGACAGGTCTAGTATCAAAATAGCAGATCCGGACATTATGGAAATCGAAAAAGATGATTTCGGTTCATCCACCAAAAACACAGACAGTACATCATCTAGCTATGATTTAGACGAGGTTAGCTGCTCATTGTTAATGTTAAACTGACTTCAGAATCAGGATGCAGGCAGTAGTTATATAACTTAAGAAGTTGCTTAACTCTATTTGTTGTGATGATGCAGGCATCTGAACGTGTAGGTTCTCAGACAAAAGGGATAGTTAGTAGCAGTGAGTGGAAACTCCTTGAAAAAGAGTTATATTTAAAGGGTATAGAAATTTTTGGAAGAAACAGGTAAATTTATACTTTTTGGAATATATTTGTCGCTGTATTATTTCTATAGAATTGACCAAGTCAATATGTGTGTAATTTCAAGCTCTGTTGCTGTTTATCTAAAATAAATTGAACTTATGTTACTACCACCCGTGATACACTTTCAAGCGAAAATTCGGCTAACGAAAACATAACAAATGTGCGTTCTTTGTAGATGTGCAATATTACTTATGTTCCACCCAACACATCTTATTATATTATGTTGAATTTACATATATAAAAATACAAAAGTTTATAATTAATTTTCTGTATTCTGTATAAGGAATATTATACTGGCTTATGATGTTGAGGTTTCACATCTTCACAGTTGCCTAATAGCAAGGAATTTACTTCCTGGCCTGAAGACTTGCTTAGAGGTGTTTACATATATGAATCATGATGTAGCAGCAATGTCTCAAGGATCCACTAATGCATCAAATTCGTTCTTTGATGGCGATGGTAGCATTGATGCAAATAAACTGGTAAGTGTATTCTGGCTTTAAACCCCACTTTCTCCTCTCCATTTGCTCACTAGAAAGTAATAATAGGAAGAATGCGACTTGGATGACCCATCAGATATTCCTCATAAACTAGAGGGAATCTCCTTCATATTTCAGTTTCACATTACATTGTCCCACGATTGAAGTCATTCCGTACATAAAAAAAGTCAAAATAGTTGTTTCAAAATCTCAGATTCTCTGATCCATAATCAGTATTAAATTATTAATCTAAGATTTTGAAACAGTGTTAATGGTTAAGAAGAGAGTGTCTGAGCATAAGGTCTGATAAATATTGCTATCCAATGTTTATTGAATAAGTGTTGCAACTTATGCTAAAAAGAAGAATAATATTAAAATTAATAGCTCAAGTTAGAGTAGAAGTGGACGATTATCTACAGTATAATATATTTTCCTGGGCTACAGCACAAAAATTTGTGCAAATTTTTTTATTAAGAGAAATATTTGTAAATCATCAAGGGGGGTTACTCATTCATCCAGTGAATATACTTAATAGCTGTCTCGGGTAGAGCAATATGTTTGAGTTGGATTCAAAAATTCTAAAGTAGCACCAATGTAGCTTGACTGGTTAAGATAGAAAGGACAAGTATATTCACGTTTCCTTAGATTCCATATACAACAAATTACAACCTACACATGTGTTACTCTCTTTCTCATTAAATTGGACACATGTCTTCCTCTTCTTAAAAGTAGTTGCTTGCATAACAACCTTCCACTAACTTATTATATTAAAATAAAAATAATTCTCCACTATTTCTCTCTCTTCTTAATTTATCTTTTCTTTCTCAACTAACTAGCTTAAACCCCGTGCGATAGACGGGTTCCGTTAATATTTTTGTATTTTCGTTTATATGTGTATAATTTTCATAAATGTAAAAGATAGAATGATGGTTGAATTTTTTTGTATATATTCACTATTGTAAAGTACTAAATCATAAATAATAAGATAATTTGAAGAAGTTATTGTCGTAGTTAGAAGACTAGTATTTAGTACTCCCTCCGTCCCAATAGGTTATTAACATTTGAAATAGAGGGTTCAACACATATTTTAAGGCTCCATAACTTATTTTGAAAATTTTCTTTTTTTAATAAAAGTTTAAACATTTAATATATATTCAGAAGAATTTTTTTAAAAATAATTTATGCAACTATACTAGATAAGAGTCTTAAAATACGTGTTGGTCACTCTATTTCAAATGTTAACAAAGGGACGGAGGGAGTAGTTTAGTAGATGTATATAACACTATTTATTTAATATTTTTTTATTTCTAGTAAATAAAATATGGGATAAACCGTTAGAACCAAATTATATCCCATTCCGGTTATTATAGTTTGATATAGTATTATGTATATATACTACTGTTTAACCTTTTAAGTTTCGCTAAAAAATGTATAATAAATTATATATATATAAGTTATATAAAGAATCGTGGAGAACCGTTATTTAAAAAATATAAAATTATATAATTTATTTTATTTTTATCATATATAGTTAAAAAATTAATTATCAAGTTAAAAATCGAAGTTACACAATTTTTTTATTTAAAAAATCATTGAAATTAATGAAAAAGTTTAAATTGGTTCTATAGTAGAATCACACTTATTAAAATTTATTCCAGTTTAGAATCAAATTTAAAATCAAGTAATATTATCAAATTTTAATTGTTAAATTTTTTATTATATTCAAATATAATTATTATTATAGATTAGCATCGAATTTTATATTTTTTGAAATAAAATTTTACAATTTGTGATGAGATTCTATATAAAATCAATGGTTCTTCACGGTTCACCATATAAGATGGTTCTCCACGGAATAAAAGCTATATATATAAATATATATATTGGTGGCAATCCATGGAGAGCTCTCTTAGATAAAGGTCCGTAGGGAACAATTATTTAAAAAACATAAATACATAATTTATTTCATTTTTCATCATATATAGTTACAAATTTTAATTACCAAATTAAAAACGAAGTTGCACAATTTTTTATTTAAAAAATCATTGAAATTTTATGATATAGTTTAAAGTGGTTCTGTGGTAGAATTACAGTAAAATCACACTTATCCAAAATTATTCCATAGTAGAATCAAATTTAAAATCATTTTTTTTTCAAATTTCAATTGTTAAACGTTTTATTATATTTAAATATAATTATTATTCTATATTAGCAATGAATTTGCTGAAATTCTATAATAGAACAAGGGTTCTCTACGGTTCTGTATATAAGAGGGTTCTCTCTTGAAAAATGCCTATATATAATATTCAAATATATTTATTCAAGATTTTAGGTATATATATCCTATATCAAGTAAAAAATAGGAGAAGAAATAGTTTGTGGAAGAGTTAGAAATGGGGAGGAGAGAGAATTAGTGAAAGAATTAAATTTAAAGAGGAGAGAAAATTAGATGGGACAAGAAATGGAGAGGAGAGAGAATAAGTGGAGTGAAGTGGGAAGTTAATATAAGTTATTAAAATATGAGATTAAATGACATAATGACACCTTGACAACATGAACATGATGTCATCAAATTAATAATAGAGTGACACATAAGCATATATGACATCGGCTGTAATTTATTTTAGTATAGTTTAGATTCTTTTGCTCATTCTTTATTTCTTTATATTCCATTAATAATTAATAATACAATAATTTTCTCTCCTCCTTAATTATCTTATTTTCCACTAATTCTCTTTTCTCTTCATTTCCTTTCCTTTGTATGTTCCGTTAACAACCATATATCTCTTGGATTTTTCATTGTCCTATTTTTTTTCAATATCATTGGTAAATCTTTACAACCTATTTGAATAAAATATGAAATACGTTTATTAACGCATATAAGTTAATCATGTGAAATTATAAATAACATTTAGTATATAACTATGGAGAATAGTTCTATTGAGACCACATTTTTATCGAAGACCACGGAGATCACCTATGTTCTGCAATCAAAACACAATGAAATATATTATTTTGTGAAATATGTTCTACGAATATCACTAATTAATTAAAATTGTTAAAGATCATTTAAGTGTAATAAGTATAATGTGTATCTTCTGCAATTTGAACAAATGTTCTGCAAACTAAACATGTTTCGTAGAATAAAACATTTTGTAATGTTCTACATGCAGTACATGTATGATGTTCAAGATTTTGAATAAAATAATGATTTTTGTAGAACATTATTCGCAAAATAATACGTTTTGCAACGTTTTTATGCAATATTTTAGTTGCAGAACATAAGTGGTCTCCATGGTCTCCAACCAAAACGTGGTCTTCATAGAATTTGACTAACTATGTATATCATATTTCATATATATGATATACCATCATTTATATATATATTTAAAATTATATATATTAAATTTTGAATAATCCTGGCATCTGCCCTGGAACTAATCTAGTTTGCAATTATGCAAAGCGTCGAAGTTGGTGCCCAGTGCCCTTCACACCAAATACGTTCTTGATAAAATTAATTGATCTGCCTAATATATTGTTATGCATGTTTGTGATTATTGTGTATCCCAGGAACAAGGTATTCCAGCAAGGTCGCGTTTATTTCGCAGAAGAGGCAAAACACGGAAGCTTAAGTACTCTTGGAAGTCTGCTGGCCATCCATCATTTTGGAGAAGGACTGCAGATGGAAAAAATCAGTCTTGTAAACAATATATACCATGTGGATGCGACACCATATGTGGAAAACAGTGCCCCTGTCATCAAAACGGAACTTGCTGTGAAAAGTATTGTGGGTAAGTCAAGTTTACAAAAGCAATTGAGTAATCGTCTTTGTTCACCAAGAACCTCGTAAGATTTGTGTAGTTCCAGCCAACATAGACAAGTGCATGTTTGTACACTTCCATCTGCTAGATGGATTTATATTATATTTCTACCTTTTTTAATTAGATAATCCGAAACAGACTAACTCCTATTGCCTTGTACATATCATTATTATGTAATCTTCAGGTGCTCAAAGAGCTGCAAAAATAGGTTCAGAGGATGCCACTGTGCGAAGAGTCAGTGCAAAAGTCGGCAGTGCCCATGCTTTGCTGCTGGACGTGAATGTGATCCAGATGTATGCCGTAATTGCTGGGTTAGGTAATTAGTCTCCTCTTTATCTACTTTTGGTTTTGAAACCTCCACTTGGTAAATTATTTCGATTGAATAATAGTTTCTTGCATATATGATGCTAGTATGTGCTAAAGAAAACTTGTTTGGAATTTATAGGAGCCTATCTGATTCTATTTCAGGACTAACAACTACACATTAATATATCTGTATACGGATTCTGTCACTGAAAAATTAATTGTATATTTTGCAGTTGTGGTGATGGCTCATTAGGTGAACCACCTCGACGAGGAGATGGCCATTGTGGAAATATGAGACTCCTTCTTCGACAGCAGCAACGGGTAACCATTTTATAGAATTTTCAACATGAACAACCACTGTAAAAAGCTTTGTACATATTAATATTTTCTTTTTTGTCTTTTAGATCCTCTTGGCGAAATCTGATGTTGCCGGATGGGGAGCCTTTCTGAAGGTAGGAAAGCACACTTATCTCGTGGTTTCTCAGTAGTTGGGATTTTTTTTTCTTTTTCCAGGATGTATCACTTATCCACTTGGTTACAGAATTCCGTCAACAAGAATGATTATCTTGGGGAATATACTGGTGAATTGATCTCACACCGAGAAGCTGATAAGCGAGGGAAAATCTATGACCGTGCAAACTCATCATTCCTTTTCGATTTAAATGAACAGGCAAGTTACCACTGCTAAATATTTTGTATCTTGCATAGTATTATATTTTAACCTGGGATCCACCGTTGCTCAATATTGTGTAGCTTGCATAGTTGTATATTTTATGTTTTTAACCTTGGAACCAAGTGTTTGAACAAAATATTGTGATATATGAACAGAAGTTGTCGTATATAAATCAAGGAAAATGGTTGCATATATTTTGTTGTATATATGAACAGGAGTGCAGCATTTTCCATCCAACTCTGTATTTTTTTGTGTTCTTATGTTGCAAAGAACATAATAAACATATATGGTGGAAAGAAGTAGCGGGAAAACATCAACAGGATCTTTTTAAATAACCAACTCTACAGCCTTAATTACATTTTTTTTGTGAATCCTCTTCGACTTCCAAGTTCCATTATGTTCACAGTTGCAAAAACTTGCATTAATTAGGAAATCAAAACACTGCAAGCAATGAAACTGTAGTGTATGTACTGTATTATCCAAAATCTTTATGCAGCCTTTTTTTTTCTGCAGTATGTCCTTGATGCTTACCGCAAAGGAGACAAACTGAAATTCGCGAACCACTCATCAAATCCCAACTGCTACGCAAAGGTATTGAACTTAAACTAATAATCATGTCCAAGTATTTGTGTATTTGTTACGATAAAGCTGATCTAAGAAAGTCCATCTTCAGGTTATGCTTGTGGCAGGTGATCATCGAGTTGGCATTTTTGCGAATGAGCGTATTGAAGCGAGCGAAGAGCTATTCTATGATTATCGTTATGGACCTGATCAAGCACCAGAATGGGCTCGTAGACCTGAGGGTTGGAAGGGAGATGATGCGTCAGTTTCTCAAGGCCGGGCCAAGAAACACCAGTCTCATTGATTTTTACCAGATTCATACACAATTTAAACACAAATATATCATGCATTATAGCTTATAGGCTTATTGCTAATTCATTTCAACTGTAATGTAGAACATATACCCATGGCACATTTTCCCCCCTATTTCTTTTTCCCCTCCTTTAAGACTCTTGTGAAGCGAAAAGCCTAAAACCGTGGTATGTTACAGAATAAGATGTAGAACAATTGCTCTATGATGATGCATATCTATCAGTAATAAGACAGCAAAAGAACTTTTGAACTTTGGTGTGTGCTTTTTATCTTTTCTGTGCTTATGTAGCTTCTGTATGCTTAAAAGATTGTCATTTGCAGGTGGTTGCGTTGACCGAGGAATTTAGTAACAACAAAATTTGAGTTTTGTCATCGAAATCAAGATCTATAATGGTGGTTTTTTGCCCGAAAAGTGAGCGGAAGCTTCGAGAAAACTAGTGTTTTCTGAATTATATTAAGCCAGTAAACAAACGGTGGCTCCGTGGGTATTTGAACCCGAGTATCTGGGAAAAAACAGAATTTTTGATGGAAGAACGGGAGATCCTTTTGAACAACCTGTTATAATAGGAAAGCCTTATATCTTGAAATTAATTCATCAAATTGATGATAAAATCCATGAATGGTCCAACGGATATAATGCACTTGTTACACAACAACCCCTTAGTGGAAGGGCCAAGCAAGGCGGGCAACGGGTATGAGAGATGGAGGTTTGGGCTCTAGAAGGATTTGGTGTTACTTATATTTTACAAGAGATGCTTACTTATAAATCGGATCATATTAGAGCTCGCCAGGAAATACTTGGTACTACTATCATTGGAGGAGCAATACCTAATCCTCAGGATGCTCCAGAATTTTTTCGATTGCTCGTTCGAGAACTACTTTTTGGGGGGCTCTGCAATTTAAAAGTTCGAACTCCTTATCTTTTTTTGATGTACCTACTTGAGCCGGATGAAAGAAAACTTTCACGTCCCGTTTTGAGGGGGTATCCTATAGAGGATCCTATCCCAATTTTTCTTTTGCTAGGCCCATAGCTAAAAAACCCACTTTCTTACGATTACGAGGTTTGTTCGAATATGAAATCCAATCCTGGAAATACAGCATCCCACTAGATAATTTTGATGAATTGGGACTGAGATTGCTTAGGATTGGTGGTACCTTCTTAAAGCTCTTGCTTTTGACTCCTTCCAAGTTGCTTACGTATTTATAGAGAATTAAGCCAACGTAGTTGTTGGGAACAAAAAATCTAATGGACTTAGATTTCTCATCCCAAAGGCCCAGTAGGAAACCTACTGGAAATCTTTTTCTCCTAGTTTTAGGAATGTTCGCCGATGAGGCACAAAGACCCAGGACTCGTCAGTTTCTCTAGTCCGTGAATGCAGGTATAACCATGGTTTACTCCAAATATTGGACGCATCCTTATCCCCGAATAAAGAGCCCCTACCAGATTACAGGATAATTGATCCCAAACTTTTGGGTGCAAAGTACAGAATATTCCGAAGTTTCTCAACGAAAACACCCGTTGACTACAGAGACAGAGCCCCCAAAGCACATACCAGAGTTTACCCCACATCCCCAATGAAGACACATATTGACTACAGAAGGAGGTCTTCCGTCCAGGCATACCCCTGAAGGTCTCTGACCATGGACACCGCCTTGCTGTGGTTGCATTATAGGAAGGAGTTATTCAATAGAGTACCTGCAGAAAATATGTTAGTAATAATCATCCATCGTGTTCCTATCCTCAAGAAGTTTCGAATAATCTTCCTAAAATTCATCTGCTGTCAGCAAAATAATAGGGCGCGCCCTAACATCCATATATTTTAGGGCGCCCCTGTTCTCTTTGCCCCGGAGGGCGTGTCCTTTCTCAGAAAGGGGATACGCTCTAATTTGACTTGATCTTCATAATTTTATCCTAATTTTGTCCAATTGACTCGAATTTGACATGAATATTATTCGTACCAAATTTTGGGCATAACAAGTTGCATGATTAACTTTTTAATTACTAGTAGTTAGTAAGTTTAAGCACCATTCGTTTCATCATACAGTATATTAGGGCTGAGCAAAAAATCGAAAATATCTAAATTTGAAACCGAAACCGCTAAAAACCGAACCGTAAACGATCCGAAACCGATAAATTAAAAATTGAAACCGAACCATAAAAATCCGATCCAAACCGATTATTTAAAATAAATTACTCCTCTGTCCCATTGAGTTCTGTACATCACTTTTTGACACGCTTTTCAATGCTCATTTAAAGTATAATTGCATTATATTTTTTTATTTTTATTTTCTGTATAAAAGTTCTATGTTTAAACTTTTATTCAAAAAAAATAATTTAAAAAAACATTACGAAATTATATTTTATAGAGGTCTCGAAATGCGTGCAAATAGTAATCGTAGTGAAATCAACGGGATGGAGGGAG
Organism: Apium graveolens; assembly: GCF_009905375.1. Taxonomy (NCBI): domain Eukaryota; kingdom Viridiplantae; phylum Streptophyta; class Magnoliopsida; order Apiales; family Apiaceae; genus Apium; species Apium graveolens. The sequence goes on along the minus strand of NC_133655.1, from coordinate 266,999,462 downwards.
TAATAAATTATTATTATTATTATTATTATTATTATTATTATTGTTATTATTATTATTATATATAAACTTTAAATTAATAAGTAATCATGTTTAATATTAAAAGAAAGTAAGCAGCACATTAAGCTAGTAGATTGATGTTTTTGTTAAAAGTTGTAGACTATAGTATATATTGTATAGCTCTAGTGCATTAATCAAAATTTGTCATCCGTGCTACTTGTTTCCATGGTTTGTTGATGTTCAACAGGCCTGCTATCAATTGTATTTGACACTTTAATGTTTTGTAAATCCTATTAGCAATGGGTAGACTTTAGTTTACAAGTCATATTTATTTTATTAATTTTATATGATGTGGTTTTAAATCCGAAACCGATCTGATTATAATCGAACCGAGATTTTTTAATCGCAATTGAACTGACGATTGCGGTTAAGGTTCTCGATTTAAAAAATCGAGGATACGCGATTTCGATTTTAGTAAAAAACTGAATAGATCCGCCCGACACTCACCCCTACGATACACCCAAAATAAAATTTTGAAAACTTCAAACTGCTGAGCACAATATAACAATGGAAAATAGACATGCACATATCTAAGGAAGAAAAATAGACTAAAGTAAAATTATTTGAAATTTGGATATAAACAAGAGTTGTATTTAATGTAAACTATTTAAATTGTATACCTTAGACCACTTGTATTTCAGTATAATATTATCGTATTATATTGCATCAACTATCCGGAACTTTTAAGATTTAAAGGGGTTATATATTTAATAAATCTGAATCATAGTTAAAAGTTGTGGACGAATATCATTTGTAACTTATTTGATAAATCTGAATCATATTTTTGAATGAATATTTCTTGACATATATCATAAATATATAAGATATTTATTTTAATATTTTTTATTAAATAGAAAATAATTCTACATGACCTACATTCGTAATTATTGGAAGACCTTATGATTATTTATACGAATTCATAAAAACCTTTATATGTAGTAAACAAGTAAAGAAAATAAGACATTAAAAATGCCAAAATGTTCATTAAATTAAAAGTTACATAAACAGAACAACATTAATAATAATTAAAAACTTAAAAAAATGACACTCATATTTACTAATAATTTCATATTTATACTTATCTGAATTAAAATGTAGTATGAGTTTTGTTACATAAATTAAGAAGTCAATGAGTAGATAAATTTCGAAAATGATAATTACTTTTAGAATATAAAAAAGGAGCAAGAATGTAATTAATGTAAAAAAAGCACCAAAATTTAGTAAAAGACACATGTAGTAGTCTCTCAGTATTGAAGGAATGGTTCGTGCTAACTTTTTTGACCCAATCGTTCACACATGAATTTAGAGTTGCTCAGAAAAAAACAAACAAATAACATGAACAAACATTTTTCCTCTCGTCCAGTTCATATTTATCGGGGGTTATCAACTGGTCTTTATAGTTTAAGGCTTAAATATCAAAGTAGTCACTGAAAAGAGAGACATATATCAAAAAACTCATTCTAATTATCGGGAATTCAGTTAAACCACTCTAGTTGACAGTAACGATAATGTCGTTAATTAAAACCTTTGACTTGACTGAAAATATTTTGATGTTAAAAAATTAACAACCTGGCAAGACGTGAAATGCTATGTGAAATCCAACTAAGTCAGTCTAAAATATATAAGTAACTCAACTAATACAACATCATATATACATATATACACATACCGTACGTATTTACATATTAAAACTTTCCCCAATTTTTAAAATTATAAACCCTAAAATGAAGAACACACACTCGGAATCAAACTAAACATCTTTTACTAATGCAACAATTATACACTTACAAGTTTAAGTTTTGTATACTCAGCCCGAGAAGTGGGTTTGATTAATGAATCTTGTATTTGAAATATAAAGAGATGATAGTAATATATGTTGTTGTACATATAATTATCAATTATGAGTTGCAAATACATTTGTGGTGTTTTGCACTGTTGCATACGTAGTATATAGTATTCGTGATCTGTGATTTTTTATTTTTTAAAATTCTATGAAATTATTATTTTTTAAAAAAATTATTGATCTCCAGTTACATAATCACAAAAGTTAGATATTATTGTTAGTCCTTAAATTGTCAAATTTAAAAAATTGCACATAAATGTTTTGTTTCTTTTATAAAGTTTCAACTTTTTTTTTGATTTTTTTATAAGTTAAAAGGAAATAGTTCGAGATTTAAAATTAAAAAATGAATGTTCAATTTTAAAAGAACAATGCCTATTCTTATATTACTAGTTTTTTATATTTTAATTTACTTATTTTTTAATTTAAATTTAAAAGATTCTAAGTTGAAATGCAATTTTTTTAACATTAAAAAGAAAATTTGTAAAATTAAAATTTATATCTTGATTGATTTCAAAATAAAAAAAATTATTAAATAAGATTAAGATTTATAAGTAAAGTTTTCCATTTAATGTAAAATTTGAATCTCTCAAAAATATAAGATGAAGGAAATTGGTGACTAATTTATAAAATTAAATCGAGAATTTTTAAAAAAATTTAACATGTAATATATTTTTTACAAAATTAAATTTTAAGATTTCGATATTTAAATAAATACACATGATTTGATTTTAAAAGTTTGAAAACAGTTATTAGACTTTTGTGAAACATCATTACACGGTGTATACATCTTTCCAGCTTACTTCCGTTAAAATCTGTCATTTTCCGTCAAGTCAAATAAGCTGACTAACGGGGCTGTCATTATCGTCAACTAAAGTGGTACGACCGAGTCCCCGATAATTAGAGTGAGTTTTTTGATATATGACATTCACTTCAGTGACTACTTTGAGATTTAAACCTATAGTTTAAATAACACATTTGCCTCAAATATAAAACAATTTATATTCTATATATAACTAATAGTAAATTTATTTGAATTTCAGGATATAAAATACAAAATAATTTTAACAAAAAAAAGTAGTTTGTTGGACCAATTCGTACAGTTACTTTACATCCGTAGAAATTTACTCCACCAGTACTTGTTCTATCCCTGCTATTTCGTCTCAACCAACACTTACACATAAATATGTATATGTTACAAGAATCAGTCAAACACTTGAAATTAAAATCCTAATCCATGAAACTTTAAGCTTCACATTTTCACACATTTTACATGTAATTTACATTCCTGTACTTTTTTCAGGTCACTCTCTCACCTTAATCTCCTGCATTTTCATTGTTTCATTATCTACTATGCTTAGAATGTTTCAGATCTTTAACAATGTGATTTCGTATACAATGTCTGTCATCTTTTTATGTTATATGCCTCTCTGTTGTTTGTTCTGTTGATATTCGAGAGAGTACTGATCACTGATTTTTCGATAATTTGATTAATTGCAGGGGTTGGATTAAAGTTGCATATAAGCTATAGAAATCGAATTTGAGAAACGCGTAGTATGGGGGGAGGACCAAGGATTGTTCATGAAACATTAAGGGGACCTAGTCTGATAAAGGAGCTAGTAGTGGCAACTCTCTTGGGATTAGGCGCAGCTAGTTGCTGGAAGATGAAACACTTGGAAGAGAAGAAGAGTAGACGACATTTCTATGACATGCTTGATAATGGCGAAATCAGTGTTGTTGTCGATGAATAAGACCTAGTCATTGTTTCGTGTTAATTGTACGTGCATGTATGGCGCTGAGTTCTGATCATATATGTATGTGAAATAAGATTTGCAGGTTAGGTTTTGGCCTTTGCTTGATTCATTCGTCAAACTCTTGAATAATGAAATTGATAATTTATTTATTTCAGTCAGTTTGTAATGCCGTAGCTACTGGTTATTGTTAATCTTGTTTGAGCATTACAGGCATTGATCCTGAATTTTGATCAGCTTCAGTTACAAACTATCTGTGCAGGACTCGCTCACAAAATCACATTTATTAAGAAATTTGAAATTTTCACTGCCATATGTCTATTTAGTGTTAGAAAATTAGGATTTTAGAGCTTAATTTAATTATGTTCTTGATGTTAATCCTAAAATCTAATGATTGGAAATTGTTCAATGATATTTGAACTTAAATTTTCATGTATGGTTTTAAGAATTTTCTTAATGAAATCCATATGAAATGAGAGATGAAAGTAGCTTGGAAAAGCTTGGAAAAGCTTGGAAAATTTGAGAATGTTTGTCCCACATTGAAATAAATAAAGGGGGTTGTGTGCTTTATATGGTATTACCCACATGAGTAGTATACAACTACTGAGGTGTGTGATGGTCCATTGTGTTGTTGTGTGCTTCACGCGCGCGCACACACACACGCGCGCCCCGCACCGGACCGGACCGGGTCGAAGGGCGATTTGGGCGAATGTCTCGGCGTCTCGCGTACGCGAGGCGACCTGGGCGAGGATTTTATTTATTTGAGAATTATTTTAATTCGAATTTATTTATCGGTGATTGAATTATTGGGCTGGGTTCTGAAATAGGCTAAGTAGTCTAAATATATTGAACCTGCAAATAATCTGATCTGTAACAAGTTCTGATATAAGAATCAGAACTTAAGAACTGATGAATAAAATCAGAACTTAACAAGTTCTGATATCAGAATCAGAACTTAAGTACTGATGAGTCGAATCAGAACTTAAGTACTGATGAGTCGAATCAGAACTTAACTTAAGTTCTGATAATAATGTGGGTGTTAATGTGAAAAGCTGTTACAAATAATTTAAATTCAAAAGCTGTTCAGTTTTGATTTTTTCATTTATGAATTCAAAATCTGATCAGTTTTGATTTTTTCATTAATGGAGCAGTTTAATTCAGACATTAAGTGTGTGGACAGTTACATTTTTCCTCTCCTATAAATAGAGGCTAAACTGAATGAATATAACACACTACATTCTCATCTCTTCTCTTCAACCTCTCTGCATTTCTCTCCCATAAGTCCTGAAGTGCTGATATTTTCCGGCGATTGAGGTGCTGGTCGAAGTGGAGGTTTTGTTGCTGCTGTTAACATAAACTCCGAGCTGTTTTATCCTGGTGGAGATATTGCGCACATCCCAAACGCAGCAGGTAGGGGGCAATAATCTCTTCAAGAGCAGCTAGGACTTCGAGCAAGGCCTGGTGACTCAGCTGTGATTATTTTCTTGGCATTTTGTATCTGTAAACCTTTATTTCAGTCACTGTTGAAAGCTATGGTTTCGGGTACATCTTTCTTTCTCTCTTCGTTATTTCAGTTACTGATTTTGTTTACCTGCATGTTTTGTTTTGTTAACTGTGGTCTTGGCCTAAACTTGTTAAATTCTTTATACACTTGCCTCTATGTTGCTATACTTGTTAGTGAGTTTTACAACATTCTTGAAGAGATTATTAGTTATATAGAATTTAGCATAATGGTTAACGAAAGTGAGGTTATCGTTGGTGGTGGTAGCAGTTCGGGTGTAACTGCTGGGGCCATTGATTGGACCACCTATAGTTTTCCACAGGCTGTTGAACTAACCGGTTTACCGGAGAAATTCAACGGTGGCATTGGCTTTTCTCGCTGGCAGAAAAGGATGAAGTTGTGGTTGACTATAAAGGGTCTGTGGCCGGTTGTGGAATATGAGAAACCAGTAGTGGATCAAGAGAAGGCTGACACAGTTAAGGCTTTTGCGAAGTGGGCTGAGAAGGATGGAGTGGCTAGAGCGGCCATTCTGGCGGCACTAACAAACACTTTGTTTGATGTCTATTCTTCTGATGCCTACTCTGCAAAACTCTTATGGGAGAAGCTGGACCAGACACATAATACTGACTCACAAGGTCTAGAAAAGTATTCTGTGGCAAGGTTCCTCGAGTTCAAGCTGGTGGACAATAAGTCCATGACTGAGCAGGTGCATGAGTTCGAGATGATAGTGCATGCTTTGAAGGAGTTTGGAATGAATCTCCCGGAGAAGTTCAAGGTGATGAGTGTGATTGAAAAACTCCCGAAGTCTTGGGAAGAGTTCTCTCTCTCCCTGAAAAGACAAAAAGGAGAGATCACCTGGACCAACCTTATGCTGGACATCTCGGTGCAAGAACAACACAAGTCCAAACAGGGACATGTGATGCCAACTGAACAAGGTACCTCGAAGGTAAACATAGCAACTGTAGGACAAAAGAGGAAGGCTTTTGCTAAGAAAGCTAATAGTAATAAACCTAAGAGTGACAAGGACAAGGCCAAGAAACCCAAGGCAAACAAACCATGCTGGTCTTGTGGGCAGGTTGGGCACTGGAGTAAGGACTGCCCTACGAAGAAAGCAAAGAAAACCGAGGTAGCACAAGCAAATGTTGTGCTTGGAACCGCAAGTGGGCCTGTAGTGAACATGGTTGTTGGTGAGGCTACGGCTTCTGAAACCGACGTTGACCGGTATGTATCCTACAACCCTGTGATATTTTCTACCTATCTGTCAAATGAATGGTTGATAGATACTGGAGCTAATGTACATATTTGTGCTAATATTAGTTTATTTGTATCTTATCAACAGAGTCATAGCTTGACTGTGAAGATGGGGAATGCTAGTGTTGCTCAAGTACATGGAGTTGGAAACGTGGATCTGAAGTTCCCTTCAGGACGTATTCTATCTCTGACGAGAGTGCATCATGTTCCCAACATGCGTAGAAATATAATAAGTGGAAGCTGTTTAGTTTCTAGTGGTTTTGAAATTTCGTTTAAGTGTAATAAAGTAGTTCTTATTCACACTGGTACATTCTTTGGCAAGGGTTACTTGTCAAATGGTTTATTTGTTATTAATGCGGATCCCGTTTTGGGAAATTTGATTAATAATGTTATTCCTACTGTTAATTGTATTGAATCCTCAAATATATGGCATGATAGACTAGGTCATTTAAACTTTGGTGCTCTTAAGAACATGATGAACTTAGAGTTGATTCCAAAATATACCATAGAAAAGAATTCTAAATGTCAAGTATGTGTGTCTGCTAAACAGATAAGGAAACCTTTTCATAACGTTGTTAGGGATTCAGACTTGTTAGATTTAGTACACACTGATATTTGTGAATTTGGTGGTGTGTTGACCAAGGACCAGTTTAGATACTTCATTACTTTTATAGATGATAGTAGTAGATATTGTTATGTTTATTTACTTAGACATAAGGATGAAGCACTTAGTAAATTCATTATATATAAAACTGAAGTAGAAAAACAAACTAGTAAGTTACTTAAAAGGTTGAGATCTGATAGAGGTGGTGAGTATACGAGTAATGCTTTTAATGAATTTTGTGCAAACAATGGTATAGTTCATGAAGTTACTCCACCATACACACCTGAGTCTAATGGGGTTGCTGAGCGAAAGAACAGAACATTTAAAGATATGATTAATAGTATGCTTATTAACTCTGGGTTGCCTAAATACATGTGGGGAGAGGCTCTAAATACGGCTTGCCATATTTTGAATAGACTCCCTCTGAAACACATGGATAAAACACCCTTGGAGTTATGGAAAGGCAGGATGACTAGTCTTAAGTATCTTCGTGTGTGGGGGTGCCTTGCTAAGGTGCTTGTTCCTGAACACAAGAGAAAGAAACTAGGTCCAAAGACTGTTGACTGTATCTTTCTGGGCTATCTTGAAACCACTACAGCTATGAGATTTTTAGTGTTAAAATCTGACATAGATGGTATAGTGGCAAACACGATAGTTGAATTTCGAGATGCGACATTCTTTGAGGATGTCTACCCTATGAAGACTGGAATACCTGAAATGACTTCTGAGGAAGATCCTACTCACACATCAAGTTCTATTCCTGATCATGTGGAAAAGATGACAAATGTGGGGGCGGAACCTAGTAGTAGCTCTATTCCTAAGGAATTAGAGGAACCAAGGAGAAGTAAGCGTGCAAAAGTAGTCAAGGATTTTGGAGGTGATTTCATCACTTACAATATCGAGGACGAACCTTTAACTTTCCGGCAAGCTATGGATTCTTCTGAGTCAAGGCACTGGAAGGGCGCTGTCAAGAGTGAAATTGACTCTATTGTTTCCAATGGAACATGGGAGTTGGTTGACCTCCCTCCTGGGTGTTCTACTATTGGGTGCAAATGGGTCTTTAAAAGGAAGTTGAACCCTGACGGCTCAATAGATAAGTACAAAGCTAGACTGGTAGCTAAGGGTTTTAAGCAAAAGGAAGGAATTGATTATTTTGATACATACTCTCCAGTTGCAAGAATGGTAACAATCCGAATGCTTATAGCATTGGCTTCAGTCCATGGTCTTATCATCCATCAGATGGATGTAAAGACGGCTTTTCTTCATGGTGAACTTGAGGAAGAGATTTATATGGATCAGCCTGATGGATTTGTTGCATCAGGCAATGAAAGGAAAGTATGTAAGTTGATCAAGTCCATCTATGGCTTGAAACAAGCTCCCAGAGATTGGCATAAAAAGTTTGATGAAACTATATTGCCTTTCAGTTATAAGATTAATGAAAGTGATAAGTGTGTCTACACTAAAGTTAAAGGTAATGAGTGTGTTATTTTGTGCCTATATGTGGATGACATTTTATTGTTTGGAACTAATATTGAGATTATTAACGAGACTAAAAAATTCTTGAAAAGACATTTTGAAATGAAGGATATGGGTGAGGCAAGTGTGATTCTTGGAATCAAACTGGTTCAGTCCACTGAAGGAATAACCTTGACTCAATCTCATTATATAGAGAAATCTATACTTGAGAAATATGGTTATTCACAGTGTAGAATCGCTAGTACACCTTATGATTCGAAAGTTTCCCTTGTCAAGAATACTTCAGGAGTGCCTGTGTCTCAGTTAAGGTATTCTCAGATTATTGGGAGCTTGCAATATCTTGCTAACTGCACTAGACCAGATATTTCATATTCTGTGTCTAAATTGGCTAGATATACAAGCTGTCCAAACAGAACTCATTGGGATGCTCTTGATAGAGTACTTAGATATCTAAAAGGCACAATGTACCTTAGTTTACACTACAGGAGATTTCCTGGTGTGCTTGAAGGGTACAGTGATGCAAGTTGGATAGCTAAGAAGTCTGGTTCCAATGGAGTGACTGGATACGTGTTCACCTTGGCTGGTGGAGCAATATCCTGGAAGTCAAGCAGACAGACTATAGTTACTCGATCTACTTTTGAGACTGAGTTGTGTGCACTTGATGCCACAGGGACGGAGGCTGAATGGTTACACAGACTTATGTCTGCAATACCTGTAGTAAGCAGACCGCTTCCTGCTATTGCTATTCACTGTGATAGTCGAACAACTATCGACAAGATTAGCAGTAAAAAACATAATGCTAAAACTAAGAGACACATCCAAGTTAGACTCAAGTCTATAAGGGGTTTAGTGACTGATAGGATCATAGCTATACAGTTCATAGGAACTCAGAATAATATAGCTGATCCTCTTACTAAAGGACTGGAACCTGCAGTGGTCCTTAAGTCAAGGTTGGGGATGGGATTGTCAACCCATCATAATTCATCAACAGTGGGAACCCAATACACATGAGAGGAGATCCCTTGAAGTGTATTCAATGGGTAATAACAAGCTGTAAGGATGAGTTGGTAGTACCTTTGCTACATAGATGATACTACAGTATCTGAATCTATCCCCTGTAAACCTAGAAGGTACTGACACTGCCAGAAAAGCAAGAGTGTTAAAACTCTGAATGGGATCAAGTCATTTGACGAGATAGAGGCAGTATATCTCTGGAGATGCCCAGCTAAGCGAATGTAATTGTGTGGTCGCAATTAGAGGATAGGGTTAATCCTTGAAGCATTCGACGAACAGGATCAAGACATGACCATTAATGTCTCAAAGCCGTAGATTGGCACCATAACCTTTGACTTGTCGTCGTCTATGGAATATGGTTATACTAAACGGATTAAGATTCAAGGTGAAACATTCCATCTGAGTCCGATAGCCATTGAAGTAGAGGAATTAGGAGGGTTCAAACCCGGAAGGGTACCGACTCTGAAAAACAAGTCATGATGGGAAATTGATCACATTTCTGTATGAATTTGTGGGGGATTGTTAGAAAATTAGGATTTTAGAGCTTAATTTAATTATGTTCTTGATGTTAATCCTAAAATCTAATGATTGGAAATTGTTCAATGATATTTGAACTTAAATTTTCATGTATGGTTTTAAGAATTTTCTTAATGAAATCCATATGAAATGAGAGATGAAAGTAGCTTGGAAAAGCTTGGAAAATTTGAGAATATTTGTCCCACATTGAAATAAATAAAGGGGGTTGTGTGCTTTATATGGTATTACCCACATGAGTAGTATACAACTACTAAGGTGTGTGATGGTCCATTGTGTTGTTGTGTGCTTCACGCGCACACACACACACACGCGCGCCCCGCCCCGCCACGCACCGCACCGGACCGGACCGGGTCGAAGGGCGATTTGGGCGAATGTCTCGGCGTCTCGCGTACGCGAGGCGACCTGGGCGAGGATTTTATTTATTTGAGAATTATTTTAATTCGAATTTATTTATCGGTGATTGGATTATTGGGCTGGGTTCTGAAATAGGCTAAGTAGTCTAAATATATTGAACCTGCAAATAATCTGATCTGTAACAAGTTCTGATATAAGAATCAGAACTTAAGAACTGATGAATAAAATCAGAACTTAACAAGTTCTGATATCAGAATCAGAACTTAAGTACTGATGAGTCGAATCAGAACTTAAGTACTGATGAGTCGAATCAGAACTTAACTTAAGTTCTGATAATAATGTGGGTGTTAATGTGAAAAGCTGTTACAAATAATTTAAATTCAAAAGCTGTTCAGTTTTGATTTTTTCATTTATGAATTCAAAATCTGATCAGTTTTGATTTTTTCATTAATGGAGCAGTTTAATTCAGACATTAAGTGTGTGGACAGTTTCATTTTTCCTCTCCTATAAATAGAGGCTAAACTGAATGAATATAACACACTACATTCTCATCTCTTCTCTTCAACCTCTCTGCATTTCTCTCCCATAAGTCCTGAAGTGCTGATATTTTCCGGCGACTGAGGTGCTGGTCGAAGTGGAGGTTTTGTTGCTGCTGTTAACATAAACTCCGAGCTGTTTTATCCTGGTGGAGATATTGCGCACATCCCAAACGCAGCAGGTAGGGGACAATAATCTCTTCAAGAGCAGCCAGGACTTCGAGCAAGGCCTGGTGACTCAGCTGTGATTATTTTCTTGGCATTTTGTATCTGTAAACCTTTATTTCAGTCACTGTTGAAAGCTATGGTTTCGGGTACATCTTTCTTTCTCTCTTCGTTATTTCAGTTACTGATTTTGTTTACCTGCATGTTTTGTTTTGTTAACTGTGGTCTTGGCCTAAACTTGTTAAATTCTTTATACACTTGCCTCTATTTTGCTATACTTGTTAGTGAGTTTTACAACATTTAGTACCCGAAAAAATGGATCTATCTGCCAGGAAGAAACTGCACCTGTCTTCTCGTTTCAGCATATACTACCCGCAAATTCAACTTCATTTTGGCCAAATGAATTGTTATTTGTAACGAATATTAAGAAACTTGGGATCTGAACATTGTGAAAAATTATGGAACTTTGCTAAAACACTTAGAGAGGTGTTTGGGTGTGGAGTATATGATTTACCCACTTGAGTAAATGAGGTTCTATTCCATGGTCTCTAATAACTAATCCAAATGAGATTGAGATTTCTATTCCTGTTAATAGGGGCGGACTCATGATTCCAAATTCACATGCGGTTGAAGTAAAAAAAAGGGTTTTTTTCATAAATATGCAAGTTTTACAAAAAAATTTGTAAAAATACTGTCATTTTTTAAAACAAATTGTAAAAATACTATCTTTCAAAAAATATTTGCAAAAATACGGAGGTTACATTTGCAACAATATCTGTAATTGCTAGTAACCATATATGCAACCACAAATGCAAATTTGAAAAAATCTGTTCAAATTATATTTAGTTGCAAAATAAGTTGCCCAAGTGGTTGCAAATGACAAAAATGAGTGCTCCTGCGGGATCAATACTAATATCACAAAAGTAACCATGAAATCAACTAAAAGCAAAGCAAATTATACTTAAGTTTGTTATTACTCCTCTGCTCCGACCCTGTCCTGTCCACCGGCAGAGGTATCGATTTGAATCTCCATCTCCCTTTGTATCAATACAATTCTGCTATTAATATCTGAATGCCTCTTTTTATGTTAATTTCAATTCTGTTTTATTATGCCTATTTAATTTTCATGAAGATAATTTAGTAGACTAAAAGAACAACAAATTTAGTAGACTAAAAGAACAACAAATGTGCCAAATTGCAAAAACAAGAATAACAAAATATCTCACTGGCGTTGTATATAATGCCGGAGCCGATGCCGATTGTCTACTCGTCGTCGGAATCGGTGTCGCCGTATGTGGTGAATCCGAAAGGACGAGGTGGAATGAGGCGGCGGAGGAAGGTTGTGGTTATGAAGGAAGAGGAGAGGGTTGAGGAGGAGGTTGTGGTGGAGGAAGATGAGGTGAGGAAGGAACAAAAGTGACAATTTATGCGAGTTTCAAACAAGTAATACAAGCAGATCGAAAAAACTTAATCGAGAAAAAAAGAGAGAAAAAGTAAGAGAAAGAGGGATTTATGTAAAAGAGAAGAAGAGAAAAACAGAGAATGAATAAAGAGGAGGATGAGGAAAATGGGTCGCGTATTAGAAAAGGAGTGCAACGTTGCAATTTAAATTATTTAGTTTTTTTAAAATAGTAAATTTGCAACAACTTTGAAATGTTAGTATTTTTGTAAATAAATACCTCAAATCTGGTAATTTTAACAAATTCCCAAAAAAAAAACTTAATGGAAGGATGTTAGTAAACTAGTATATACATGTAAAATCAAATTTTTTTGTTAATCAACACATAAAACTAAAAAATATATATTCATTATGAAATTATGGGGTTTTAGTCTTCTATCAAATTTAGATTTTAAAGAGGACTAAGAGCTAATTTTTTTTACCTAAAGGCTATCACTCGTTCCAAACACAAACACTATATCTAAATTATTAAAAAAAATGTAGCAATTTTAAATTATTGACATATTTAATTTAATTACTTATTAGCAATCACAATTAACTACTTATACTGAATTTATATCCTATATACTTTAAAACAAAATGAGAGCTTGATACATAAAAATAAACTAATCAACCTAATTAAACAAATAACATAATTAATAAATTTACATTGATGATAACGGTAAAGAAAAGGTGAATCAAAGATGGGACAATGTCTTCCGTGAAAGGCTAAAAATAGGATGACCTAAGTAATATTTTAATTTTATTAAAATATTTGAATAAATATAAAGTGATTGTCAAAGTGTATCGAGGAAATCTCTCAAATCTTATCGAGGAAGATTTGTAAACCTTATCAAGGAAGACTTGTAAAGCTTATTGAGGAAGTTTTGTAATACTTAATAAAGAAGATTTGAATAGCTTACTTAGTAAGCCTACCAACTAATATAAATAGCTCATTTAGCTAATGAAATAAAATATAACTTTTCTCTCAATCTTCTATTCTCCTGTACTTCCTCTACATTAAACATAACTAATATTTTCAATTCAAGGTTTATAACACGTTATCGGCACGAGTCTCTGCCAACTAAAGCTTTATTCTCGAAAGAGCTATGACTTATTCTGACCAACGAGTCCCTATCAACTAAAACTATTTCATAAAAGAGGTACGTTTTCTTTTCCTCATTTTATTCTAAATATCACTACATATTTATGTTACTGATTGAAATCTATAAAGATGGCTATGCCGTCAAATAATACTTCAAGTAATTCTACTATAAAAATGGCGCTGCCGTCAAGTAATTATCAAAAGTTTTCTGGCCGGCTATGCCGTCGTAACTTTTGTATAAAGTTATTATTTCAACTTGCCTGTTTAAATATTATGTGACATTATATCTTATTTAAAATCTATTCAGAATGGCGAATCTTGCAAAATTAGAGTTTGTTGCCTTGGATGTTTCGGGGAATAATTATTTGTCATGGGTCCTTGATGCGGAATTACACCTTAGTGCTAATGGCCTAAAAGATACTATTGACCCGGAAAAAATCTCAACCGTTGAACAAAATGCAAAAGCGATTATCTTTCTTAGGCATCACATCCATGAAGATCTAAAATCTGAATACCTCACTATAAAAAATCCACTCACCCTTTGGAATAATCTCAAGGATAGATTTGATCACCAGAAACTTGTTCACTTGCCATCTGCCCGATATGACTGGATTAATTTGAGATTACAAGATTTCAAATCTGTAGCTGAATATAATTCTGCTCTTTTCAAGTTAAGCTCAAAATTAATTTTATGTGGTGAAAATATTACTGATGCTGAAATGATTGACAAGACCCTTTCAACCTTTCACCCCAACACTATGATCCTGGCTCAACAATATAGGGAGCGTAATTTTCAGAAATATGGCGAGCTGATATCTCTCCTTCTTGTGGCTGAAAAGAATAATGAGTTGCTACTGAAAAATCATCAGATACGTCCCATAGGCTCTACCCAGTTACATGAAGTACATAACACGTCATTCCTGAAGAATGAACGTGGGAAAGGGCATAGAGGAGGACGGGGTTATGGACGAAACCGTGGATGTGGAAATTTCCGTGGTCGATTTCACAATCAATATCATTCTGGCCACCTGAAGTGGCAACGTGATGGTTATAACTCTGGCCACCAGAAATGGCAACGTGAAGTGCCAAATAAAAGAAAGGCACCCCAAGAAGGAGAGAACCGAGGCATCTGTCATAGGTGCGGATCTGAGGGGCACTGGCAACGTACTTGTCGCACACCCAAACATCTTGTTGATCTCTATGAGTCATCCAAAAGGAATAATGGAAAGAGACTGGAAACCAACTTCGCTAATTATAATCTAGTTAATGAACCAGTCAATAAGGCCTCAAATGAAATAGACACTGGTGCTAATCTTTATTATGGTTTAGACGACTAGACTTCATATGTATTGTCTTGCTTTACTTATTTCCTTTATGTTTTACTTATTTCCATTATGTACTCATTTTATGTACTTATTTCATGTTGTTGTTCTATGTACTCGGTGTGTTTTTAATAAAGATGTTTTTCGTTTATATATGTATAGAGATGGAAGATATATGCATTGTTGACTGCGCAACCACACACACTATTTTACAGAGTCAGAAATACTTCTCACAATTAACTAAAACCAACTCACATGTCTGGACGGTATCGGGTACATCAAATATAATAGAAGGTTTTGGGAAAGCTAGTTTTCTTCTACCAAACAAGACACACATACTCATACAAGAGGCTCTATACTCTAGCAAGTCAACTAGAAACCTACTGAGTTTTAAAGATATCCGTCTTAACGGGTTTCACGTTGAAACTACTAATGAGAATGAAAAAGAATACCTTCTCATCACCTCAAACACCGTTGACAATAAAAGGGTCCTAGAAAAATTCCACTCGGTTTCTTCAGGATTATATGTTACGAGTATACGAGTTCTTGAATCTCATAATGTCAACATCCCCAAAGTCATAAACCCGAAACTACTTTCCCTTTGGCATGAAAGACTCGGTCATCCAGGAGTATCTATGATGCGTCGTATCGTTGAAAATTCTGTGGGACATCCTCTTAAAACTCAAAAGATAATATCTCAAGATGAACTTCATTGTTCAGCATGTTCCTTAGGAAAACTGATTATCCGACCATCCCCAGTTAAGCTTCAAACCGAGTCCCCGAAATTCTTAGAAAGAATTCAAGGTGACATTTGTGGTCCTATTCATCCATCTTCTGGCCCATTTAGGTACTTTATGGTTTTAATTGATGCGTCAACTAGATGGTCTCATGTATGTCTACTTACAACCCGAAATACAGCCTTTGCCAAATTACTTGCCCAAATAATTAAACTCCGAGCTCAATTTCCTGACCATCCCATTAAATCAATCCGACTAGATAATGCTGCTAAATTCACATCTGCAACTTTTAATGATTATTGTATGTCAGTAGGAATCTCAGTCGAACACTCGGTTGCTCACGTACATACACAAAATGGTTTAACAGAATCCTTAATTAAAATACTTCAACTTATTACCCGTCCCTTACTCCTAAGGGCAAAGTTACCTATATCTGTTTGGGGTTATGCAATACTTCATGCTGCAAATATAATTAGAATAAGGCCTTCTGCTTACCACAAACAATCCCCTCAAGAATTAGTTCTTGGTCAAGTACCTAATATATCTCATTTAAAAGTATTTGGTTGTGCTGTGTATGTTCCTATATCACCACCACAAAAAATAAAATGGGACCTCAAAGAAGAATTGGTATATATGTTGGTTTTGATTCTCCGTCTATTATACGGTATCTGGAACCATTAACTGGTGATGTTTTTACTGCTCGCTATGCTGATTGTCATTTTGATGAGTCCATGTTCCCTAAATTAGGGGAAGATAATGATTTGCATAAATTAAATTCCGAAATATCATGGAATGCGTCAGGATTAAATTCTATTGATTCACGTACTAATCAATGTGAATCTGAAGTTCAAAGAATAATTCATATGCAAAATATTGCTAATCAAATGCCGGATGTCTTTAGTGACTCTAGACATATTATAAGGTCACAAATACCTGCTATTAATGCTCCGGCACGAGTTGAAATCCCTACTAAGAAATTAATTCCTGAATAATTGATTGGTGATTCAAAGCCACGCCAGAAGCGTGGTAGACCTATTAGTGCAAAATATATTGTACCACAAAAACGGAAATTGATTGAAATTGCCCCAGAAGTGGCAAAAGTTTCTGAAAATACCCCAGAAGTGGTATTGCCTCCTGAAGAGGTTCAAGCTCCTGAAGTGGCTGTAACAAAACTCCCAGACGTGGGATTCCCTCCAGAAGAGAATGTTGCCCCAGAAGTGGCACATGCCCCAGAAGTGGCAAATGCTTCCACAGAAGCAAATGTACCTGGAAATTATGAGATCTCAATGAATTATGTCCATAACGCGAAATTACTGGATCGTGGAAGTATTGAGGTTGATGATGTATATGCTTTTTCCGTGGCATCTGATATTATTATGAACTCCGATCCTGAACCACAAAGTGTGGAAGAGTGTCGACACCGAGATGATTGGCCAAAATGGAAAATTGCGATTCAAGAAGAATTGCAATCCTTGCGCAAGAGAAATGTATTTGGACCTGCAGTCCAAACACCAGCTGGTGTAGTCCCTGTCGGGAATAAATGGGTGTTTGTACAAAAACGAAATGAGAGAAATGAAATTGTGAGATATAAGGCCCGGCTAGTAGCCCAGGGATTCTCTCAAAGACCTGGTTTTGATTACCAGGAAACATACTCTCCTGTGATGGATGGAGTTACTTTTCGTTTTCTAATGGGTATGGCTTGTATGGAAAAACTGGAAACACGTTTGATGGACGTTGTGATAGCATACCTATATGGATCACTTGATAGTGATATTTATATGAAAATTCCTGAAGGATTAAATATTGAGGACACTAAGCCTCGACATTTATATTCTGTTAAATTACAACGATCATTGTATGGTTTGAAACAATCTGGTCGTATGTGGTACAACAGGCTTAGTGAATATTTATTGAATGATGGATATGTTAATAATCAAGTGTGTCCTTGCATTTTTATTAAACGATCATCAACTGATTTTGTTATTTTTGTTGTATATGTGGATGATTTGAATATTATCGGTACTACTGAAGATATTACTAATGCTGCTAACTATTTGAAAAATGAGTTTGAAATGAAAGATCTTGGAAGGACAAAATTTTGTTTAGGTATATAGGTGGAGCACTTATCTTCAGGAATATTTGTTCATCAATTAAACTACACTGAAAAGATTCTTGATCGGTTCTACATGGACAAAGCTCATCCACTAACCACACCAATGGTTGTTCGATCACTCGAGGTTGAAAAGGATCCTTTCCGTCCTAGAAAACAAGATGAAGAGACTCTTGGACCTGAAGTTCCATATCTCAGTGCAATTGGCGCTCTCATGTATCTTGCAAACAACACACGGCCTGATATTGCATTTGCAGTGAACCTGTTGGCAAGATTTAGTTCTGACCCTACTAAAAGGCATTGGGATGGAATAAAACATATATTCAGATATCTTCGAGGGACAATCGATCTTGGACTATTCTTCCCAAACAATTCAAGATCACGGCTAGTTGGATACGCAGATGCTGGATACATGTCAGATCCTCATTTTGGGCGATCACAAATAGGTTACCTATTTACATATTGTGATACTGCTATCTCTTGGAAGTCTACAAAACAGACTATGGCTGCAACTTCATCAAACCACGAAGAATTACTAGCAATTCATGAAGCAAGCAGAGAATGTATTTGGCTAAGGTCGGTCATTCAACATATTCGAGAATCATGTGGATTATCAAGTATTTCAGACAGTCCTACTGTTCTATTCGAGGATAACTCGGCCTGTATCAAACAACTTAAGGAAGAATATAAACACATATTGCCAAAATTCTTCTACACTCATGAACTTCAAGAAAATGGTGATATTAATGTTCAACAAATTCGCTCATGCGATAATCTGGCGGATATACTTACAAAGTCACTACCTACATCAACATTTGAGAAGCTGAGAAATAATATGGGTATGCGGAGGTTAAAAAGTTTGCTACATCAAAATGTCAGAATGTGAGACATTTTATTCAGGGGGAGGCTGTACTCTTTTTCCTTCGTTAAGGTTTTTATCCCACTGGGTTTTTCCTTGCAAGGTTTTAACAAGGCAGTCAATCTTTGCAATAATTCGCATTTGACAATCAAGGGGGAGTGTTAAAATATTTGAATAAATATAAAGTGATTGTCAAAATGTATCGAGGAAGTCTCTCAAATTTTATCGAGGAAGACTTGTAAACCTTATCAAGTAAGACTTGTAAAATTTATTGAGGAAGTTTTGTAATACTTAATAAAGAATTGAATAGCTTACTTAGTAAAGCTTGTTAACCAAATACTATAAATAGCTCATTTAGCTAATGAAATAAAATATAACTTTTCTCTCCATCTTCTATTGTTCTGTACTTCCTCTACATTAAACATAACTAATATTTTCAATTCAAGGTTTATAACAAATTTGGGGATTGTTTTTTTTTCTTTCCTGCAAGTAGCAGGCAACACACGTCTTTCTTCTTACGTTATTTTAATTTCCTATGTTTAATGGGCTGCTCAAATCTACGAGGCTAGAGTCTTTAAAATTAATGGGCTTAACATGTAGAGTAACTGGGCTTACAAGGAGGATGTACAACTGGCCGGAACCTATACTAAATATCAAATGGGCCGGGAAAAATTGACCTTGGCTGGAGTCGACCTTAACACAGCCCATGGTCCACCCCTACCCCTTAATCAAATTCATTAACTATGAACCAAACACCCAAGTGTTGTCTACTACAAATAAATGAAAACTACTCTAGTGTGCGGCGAAAATTATGCATTTGAGCTTCGTACTTGCAAAAAAACAATGAATCGAACATTTCCTTAACTCATATTAGTTTGCTCTGCGCCTGCAGTCCTTCATACGGTTTAACATCGCTCTTAATCCACAGACCACAAGTGTGTGTTGAGAGATTAATGAATACATCCTTGCTTGTATTAAAATATAATCAGATTCGACATTATAAGAAAATACTGATGATTAGATACAGTAACTGTGGATGTATGTGTTACTATTTAAGTAATTAAGTATGTATTCATAATTATAATTAATCTCACATACCTGGTAAACTTCAAATAAAAAATATTAACTTAACAGCATCTAACAGTATTTCAAAGTTGATATAGAGAAGTTGTAACCCGAAAATATTCGAACAAATTGTGTAAATCAATCATCATAAGTGCGGCACTCATTGGTCTCAGGGTTATCCTTGCAGTACTCCTCCAAGGGGTCAGAATCTTTGGCCTTGTCTTTTGCATGGCTAACTGCTGCAGCCAACTCCTCCACCTCGTCCCATGCAGCCGCGCACTCTCCGCTTACGGGGTCTCCTGCACACGCCTCCTCTGCGCTCTTGATGCTCTCTGCCACCTTCCCTGTCAGGTCTGGTTTGGTTGCCAGGGTTCGGACCACCATTCGACCTGAACCGTATTGGTTCGACTTGTTGCTCCATGGTTGGCTTAGTTTTACCCATGGGGACTTGATGGCTGGTGCATCAGAAATGTTGGATAAGAGTGTTGGAGATGAAAGGCTAACGCCAGATAATGATGCAGCCATTGAAATATTATGGTTTGGTTGGTGATGAAATGAACACTAATATTGAAGATATATAAATTAGCTGTGGAATTTTGTGCACTCATTTCTTATCATCTATTCATCAATCATGACCGTTCACGTCTCGCAGATATGGTCATTAAGATGTCTATCAAATATCTGTCCTTTTTTTTTAAATAACAAATATCTGTTTATTTTGAATCTTCTTTCTTGTGATACAGTATTTTACGTTCATTTTTAGTTTGAAATTGTCGAAGCGAAGAAAAAAACGTGATATACTTGCCAATGAAATGAATACAAAATTGAACTCAAAATATATTGGAGAAAATATCACTTGGTTATCAAGCTTTCGAGCTTACTGAAATTTTATCGAATTTTTGAATTTATCAATTTCTTATACAAGTTCCGAGATTTGACTTCAACAATTGCATTAAAACTATTAGACTAATTTACTGTGCAAGTATTATCTTTCTTAATTCTAATAACGAGAATCATTCCGAATAACATACATAATAATTTTCCATACCTAACTTTTTCAATAAATTAAATAATTTTTGATCTCATCTATTCATATATATTTTATATATTAAATTTTATCTTCATTACAAATTAAGTATCTTAATGTTGTAACGGAAACAATAAATATTATAATAAACGTAAAAAAAGAACATAAATAATTTTTTTTATTGATCTCGAGAAATAAAGATTATAACATATGTTTAGGTTATGCCGATACAAATTACAGATTACTCGTTTATGTTATGCACTAAAAATATTCTTTAAGCAGTTACAGAAACGCCCAGAAAAATAGGTCCAAAACAGATAACACCCTAAAAACATATTCAAAACGGATTCAAGACATATTCTAACAAATCCCCACTTGAACCCTCTTACAAAACAGATGTACCATAATAATGCTAGATGTACCAGAAAACTCTTATGCCTCAGATTTTTCCCTAAAAAGGGCAATCAACAACTCCAAACATTTAGCAAGTTCAAACTTGCTATGTGGAACCGGCTTGGTGAGCATATCAGCTGGGTTATCAGCATTACCCACTTTGCTCAACTTGGATTTTTCTCTCACTTCTTATAAAATGATATCTTACATCTATGTGCTTAGTCTGATCATGATGGACCTGATCCTTGGCTAAATAGATTGCACTGAGACTGTCACAATATACTGTAGCCTGATCATGATATAGACCCAAATCACTGACCGAACCTTTCAACCAGATTCCTTCTTTTGCGACTATTGCCATGCCATGTGCTATGCTTATGTAAGACAAATTCACCTTAGGTTGCAGAGTAGCTTTCTAGCTGACAATTGAACCATCCATAGTGAAAGCATAACCAGTCATAGATCTTCTACCGTCAACATCTCCAGCATAATCAGAGTATGAAAAGCCTGTCACCAAACACTCTGTATCACCTCAATAAATGAGACCAACATCAGACGTACCTTTTAATTACCAAAAAATCTCTTCACAGCTTGCCAATGCTCCCAACCTGGATCACCCATAAACCTGCTAACAACATTGACAAATTATGCATGATTGGGTCTAGTGCAGACCATTGCATACATCATGCTTCATACTGCACTAGCATAGGGAACTCGAGACATGCACTCCTCCTTCTCTGCAGACTTAGGTGCATAAGCGACGGATAAATGTACATTTGCAGTAATAGAAGTATATATGGCTTTGCTGTAGACATGCCAAACCTTGACAAAATCTTCTGAATGTATCCCTTCTATGACAAGAAGAGTCTTCTTTTGCTTCTATCCATATAAATCTTTATTCCCAAAATTTTTCGAGTCACACCCGGATCTTTTATTTCAAACTCAGCACTAAGAAGACCTTTCAACTTCTGAATATCAGACTTGTTCTCTACATCTATCAACATATCATCTACATACAGGACCAAATAGATCAAAGAATCATTTGTTGTCTTACTATAATAAACACAACAATCATACGGACTCTTGGTGCAGCCAATACATATCATATAGCTGTCGTATTTCTTGTACCACTGTCTCAGAGACTGTTTTAGTCCATACAAGGATTTCAACTACTTACAAACATAGTCTTCTTTATCAGGATCTTGAAAACCATCTGGCTGAGTCATGTACATCTCCTCTTCCAGCTCTACATGTAGAAAAGCTGTCTTCACGTCGAGTTGTTCAAGCTCCAGATTCTGATGTGTAACTATTTCTAGTAGCACCCTGATGGAAGTATGTATGACCACTGGCAAAAAAATTCATTGTAGTCTACTCCCTCTTTTTGAGTGAACCCGAGCTTTATATTTGATACCCTCAACAAATGTTTCTCCTTTCTTTTTCTTGTAGATCCATTTACAAGTGACAATCTTTCTGTCTCGAGGCCGCTTGACCAATTCCCAAGTATTATTCTTTTGAGGTGACTCAACTTCATCTCCCATTGCAGTAAACCATTTTGTAGACTCGGTACATGTAATTGCTTCTTTGTAATTGGATGGCTCATCAGAGTTAGGATCTACCTCTTCAGCAACCTGTAGTACATATGCCACCATATCTTCAAAACCATATTTCTTTGGAGGTACCCCATAATTAGCTCTCCTCGATCGATCAAGAGCCAAACTGTGCTGATTCACTACTGATAATGATGAAAATGATGATTCTGATTCTGACTGTGGTTGTTGAACTTCCTGCTGTGGTTCACTCTCATCTTGAGTGACTCCCTGCTCCACCTGTTTCTCAACACCACCAATTTCTAAAACAACAGTAGACTTCACAGTAGAGTTAAACATATAATTTTCATCAAAGACTACATTTCTACTTAGTATAAACCTATTTTCAGATAGAGACCAGATTTAATAACCTTTAACCCTCATCCCCATAGCCTAAAATACTCCTTTTTAGCTCGTGGATCCAATTTACCTTCATTTACACGATGATAAATAGTACAACCAAAAAAATTTAAATTGGAGTAATCAGCAGGCTTACCAAGCCATTTCTCAGTAGGAGTTATGAGATGAATACCTGAGTAAGGTCCACGATTTTTCAGATAACGCGCTGTACTAACCACTTTTTCCCAGAATCTTCTGGTTAGTCCAACATTAGAGAGCATGCATCTAGTTCTCTCCCAAAATGTCCGATTCATACGTTCTGCTACATCACTCTATTGTGGTGTATCCTTGACTGTATGATGCCTAGAAATCCCCTTTTTCTGCAGGATTCATTAAAATCAGATGAGCATAATTCCAAGCCATTATCAGTTCACAACCTCTTAATATTCTTCCCTGTTTGATTCTTCACTAGCGTCTTACATTGCTTAATATTCTTCCCTGTTTGATTCTTCCCAAGTCATCCTTGGGAAATAATCAATAATTTACACAAAATATCTGTGACCACCTAAATACTCCACCGGGGAAGGACCCCAACAATTAGAATGGATGTAATCAACTTAGCCTTTTGTTTTGTGTGTTGCATTAGGAAACTTGTTACGCTGTAGCTTTCCAAAAACATATGTTCACAAAATTCAAGACTTGTGACCTTATGAAAACAAAGAAGATCAGCTTTTGACAGAATTTTCATCCCCATTTCACTCATGTGACCGAGCCTCATGTGCCATAACATGTTCATGTTTTCCTTTTAATCTTAGAGGACACAACATTAACAGAACCTGTTAATGTAGGACCTTGAAGAAGATACAAGGTACTATGTTTAACACCTTTCAGAATCACATCAGAACCTTTGTAGACAATATAGGACTCCACGTTCAGCTTTAAAACTGAAATCCTTATTGTCTAACATACTCAAAGATATTGGATTCTTTGTCATTGATCGGACATGCCTAACATCATTCAATGTGCAGAAATTAACATCATGTGTCCAAAGTTTAACCGGGCCTATTCCAACCGTCTCACAAACAAAACTGTTAGCCATAGAAATTTTTCCACCATCTACTTGCTCGTAGGTTGTGAACCACTCCCTACGCGGACATATATGTTAAGACGTTCTAGAGTCAAGAATCCAAACATCAGAGTGATGCATGTGATTAGCAACAACTAGAGCAATATATTATTCAGAATTATCACCAGCTACAGCAGCAATACCCACCAATTTATCTGGTTGCTTCTTTTTCTTGGGACAATCCGATTTCCAGTGTCGCTTCTCTTTACAGTAATTGTAGACATCATTAGATTTCGAACCCTTAGGAGTTGGTTTCTTGGATTTATTTTTCCTTAACTTTCCATGTCCTGTACTTCCACTGGCTACCAACCCAACAACCTGATTATCTACACCTGTACCAGCCGCCTTATGATGCAGCTCTTTTGATTGAAGAGAAGATCTAATCTTTTCTAGAGAAATAGTATATTTACCAACAATAAACGATTGCACAAAATTCTCATGTGATAATGGTTAAGAAATTAATAGAACTAAAGCAACGTCATATTCAACTTTAAAATCAATATTAATAAAATTATATTTAACATATCTAAGTGATCTCGAAGAGGCATACCTTCCTGCATTTGCAGACTAAATAGACGTTGGTTTAGAAACAACTTATTTGTTAAAGATTTTGTCATATAGAGACTTTCAAGCTTCAACCATAAAATAGACGTGGTATCCTCCTCCATGATTCCAGTAATAATATCATCTGCAAGGCATAATAGAATTGTGAATGTGCGTTTTCTTCGAGACTGGCAATCTCAGCGCTTCTAGAAGCAGCCGATTTTGTGTTCAACGACACCCAGAGCCCCTGTTGCTTTAACAACACACGCATCTTGATTTTCCATAGACTGAAACTATTTCTCCCGGTAAATTTTTCGACCTTCACGTTAATACCGCCACACATCCCAGATATCTGTCTCCCCGAATCGAAATTCAAACCCTAGATCTAGACAGAGGCTTTGATACTAGTTTGTTATAAAGGAAGCAAGAAAGAATAGAATAAAAGAAAATTAAGAAAATAAATAGGCAGAAGAGATAAGTTGTATTGATCTCGAGAAATACAGATTATAACAGACGTTTAGGTTATGCCGATACAGATTACTCGTTTAGGTGGCTCTAGAGAGTTTATATAATACTCTCTAGGCGGTTATAGAAAATTCCAGAAAAATAGGCCCAAAACAGATAACCCTCTAAAAATAGATTCAAGGCATATTCTAACATCTAATTACTCTATAATGATATTAAAAATGAAAAAATGTGAACATTATTTTATTAATAACAAATATGATGTTAATTTTTTTCAAAATAGGCACCACTACACGTTGGTATTATTAATATTTTTATAATGTTTATTTTAATTTAATATGAATATTATATATTACAATGTTATATTTTTATAATTATATTTCATAAATGTACAAAGTACGTGGATGTAAAAGTAAGAAAATGGAACCATCATTTATATTATTATTTTAATAAGCATGAATATACTTATAGGGTAATCTTACAAATTCGAAGGGCCTAACTTTAAGATCATATGAGCTTGACCTCTAATTTCAGTTACCCCAAAGCTACCACAAAAGACGACATGACCTTAACTTCAATCACACAAACTTCGAACATGAACATCACAAGAAGAGCAACATGGACAATAAATAGAAAGAAAATTAATAAGACTAATAGATAAACAACTTAAAAAATAGACTTAGACAATTACGGTGTATTTGGTATTGCTGTTGCAGAGAGTAATATCAGCTTTTTGCTGAAAAACAACTTAAAAATTGTTTGGTAAACTTTAAAAGTTATTTTTCTGAAAAGTGTTTTTGTCCTACAAGTTGCTGTTAGAGAAAGCCGACATTCATCACAAATCACTCACATGATCTCAAGGATCTTTCAAGTGGAAAGCGAGAATCTATTCAACTCTGGGAATCAATTATATGATTGATAACAATATCAGAATAAGAATCAAGGTTCACAAGCTGTATGCTAAACAATAACACAATCAACTCTTCTCAAATCATTTCAAAACATTATAAACCATTTCATTTCCAAAGAAGCTATTTTCTAAGCAATGTATTTAATATCTTTTTATAAAGTGATAGGGAACCCTTGATTGGACTACTTTACCTTTCATAAACAATAATACGGGTGATCATCCCGTACCGACCTCCATCTGGTCGTTAAGGTACCTATGGCATAATTTCAGCCTTAAATTGGACTAGCCCCGCTCGTCTCTTATATGAATGGACTAGTCCCACTAGTCTCTTACGTCTCAATCCAATCCATCAGGAATTCATTTGGAAAACCTTGTGTTGGAAAAGAAAGGTTTTACTAAGTTAATTTTATCATTACCAAGAATATGATATCATTCAGACTCTTTCAAGTCGAAAATCATTCTTAAGTTCAATTTCAAGATTTCAAAGGAATTGAATGGATCAAGGTAATCAAAGATCAATGCTATGGTCAAGATCAAATGACAATAAAAGTATATAAGTTAGGGAATCAGAACAGTCTTAGAAATCTCTACGGAATAAGGTATACAAAGGAAAGATATAGGTTGATCAAAAAAATACGCAAGGGTGTTCATAAAGGTTCTTATAAGGTTAACAAGAATTCAAGGTATCCAAAGGAATCAATAGGTAATCAGGGAATGAATCAACAATTTTACAGTAAGGGTTTAAACAATAATCAAATCAAGTCGTTATAAGAACACTATCAGGGTGTTTCAAGGAATCAATAACTGGTATGGTACAAGAATCAATATCAGGGTTCAAGAATCAATAACAGGTTATCACAAGTGTTATAAAAGATCGATACTCTATCATGGAATCATCAACATCCTTTCAATACACAACTTTATATAAGTAGGCAGAGTTACTTGCTTAAATTTGCTTTCTTATTTGACGAGGATTGAACTACTGCCACCTAGAACACCTTTCCCTTTCCTAGCCTGGATGCCTTCATGCTCCGAATCTACAATCCAAAATCAAAACCCTAATTAGATTCCCACTCGACATTCCCGAAACGTTTAACAATTATCCCTTATCGCAATACCCTAAGAGTATTTATACTCAATCATATTTACATAGCACGTTTATACCATATACTCGTCTACTTCAAATTAAATAGTCATCGAATCACATATTGCGACGCAACCATAAAACATAGCATACAATCCTTATATCCAAACTCTATACTTGAGTTATAATAACGATTATACAATCCTATATCGAAACGACTCAATCCTTCCTCTATTTCACTTAATTCGAACCAAAACCACCAAATAAACCAATTAATTCCAAGAAATCTTACATGCATTCACTTAGTGAAATCCTAGGATCAAATTAACCTTTTTTACACCCTTAACCATTCGGCTATAACAAAAAACATAATAAAAAATCAAACAATGACATGCAAGTACCAAAATCACATATAAACTTGAGGTCAAGCCAACACTCATCCTTTTAAATCATATTTAACTTGATTAGTTACATGCAAGGTTATAACTTGACATGCATTTTGCCCTTTCATCAAAACCAAATCAAAATCATCTCTACAATCCATTTAATCACATAATTAAAACCTAAACATGGTTGATCATTCACTTTAACACATACTTCAACTTAATTTCTTAAGAACAAGCAAGAACACTCGAAATTTCCAAGAACCAAAACATGCATGCATTACTTTGGATTCTTAAACCTCAACTCAATCTATTTATTCAATAATTTTTACCAACAATCAACAATAAACTATTTACATCATCAAAATCAACTTAATCTTTTCAAAATCAAGAACCATTCGGGTTTCAAGCAAAACAATACATGCAACTTTTGAAAATCAAGTTTTAATAATCTAGAGTTCAGTTTGTACATCATTACTCACCACCGGTCACCGGAGCTCATCACCGGTGGTGGTGGTTTCACGGTGGTGCCCCCATTCGGGGGTTTCCAACCTTAAAACCTCCGATTACCAACCAAAAACACAGCAACCCTCTCATTCAATACACAATCATCATATAAATTACAGAAATTACAGTCAAACATTCGAAAAGAGCAAGAACTCGGCACTCGGCTCAAAACCGAACCCAACGCGCACACACACACTCGCATGCAAGCATAAACACACATATGCACAAGATTTGAAGCTCATATATGGTACAATGATGAGGATTCATGGAAGATTTCAAAGAATTAGAGAGAGAGGCAATATACTGAGAGAAAGAAAGAGAGAGAGAGCTTCGAGAGTGAGAGAGAAAAAGAGATGAGAGAAAGTGAGAGAAGAGAGAGAGTGACGGGTGGAGAAAGAAAAGAAAGGGGGGGGGAGAAGGTGGTATTATATAATAAAAAATCGGGGGCATTTTTGTAATTAACAAATCCTTCTTTTCTTTATTCTCCTTTTTCTTTTATTCTAAACTCAAAAACGAATTTAATTATTAAGTAGCTCTCTCAGTAAGAATGAAAATGTCACGAATAACAATTTTAGAATAAAGATATCGAAATTAGCTTTCCAACCATATTTTTTAAAAATAATTTTTGAGCGTACGGATTATTTTCTATAAATTTTACAAGATTGTGCTTAAAATAGAATTATAACTCGATAAAATCATTTTAAAATACACCGATCACCAAATAATTCCATCTATCATTTTTGTAAAGTCTCTAAGACTATTTTGAAGATAAAAAACAAATTTCACGTCTTGAACATAATCGGATAATTTTATAAAGATATATAAAGGTTCAATAAACCTTATTTTAAATCAAATAAATCCCTTAAAATCATTTAAAAATAACCAGAGCACATAATCAAGCGTATTTCAAGCAATAACACGTATTCACATATCACGACTCATATCATACACATTTGATCATAAAAATTCCCCTTTTAAATTAATAACCACTTTTCGCGTAACGGGTCGCGTCCTGTCTGACGACCCGACCTGAGCGTTTTCAATCACGCTTCTCAATCATTCTCTTCATAGCAACTGACACATCACTGGAATACTCACTTAAACATTCCTATTTCCCACAATAATACATATTTCACATTTAAATACTTTTAATTTCTTTTTAAGACGGGTTTCGTTCTACCTGACGGCCCGACAACACAACTTATCCCCTAAACTAATTCACTAAACTGGAACGTGTCATTTTACGTTCCCAGTTACTAATATACAATAAAGAAAATTAACCAACAAAATCACTTAACCCTTTATTAAATCACATAATTTATAATTATACCACAAAATTATACTTTATTCACGTAATCACGTCACAAAATTCCAAGTCGCTACAATAATATTTAAAAAAACAAAAAAAATCATTTTAAATTTTACAAAAAAAACATAACCTAATTATAAGAAAGGAAAATCAAATATGTCATAGTTCAACATTAGAACTAATATCATTTAAAAAATATTTACCAAATATAATATAAAATAATACACATTATACATGAAAAATAGTTATTTAATTTGTAAAAGTAATTTTTCTTGATAATTTAGTGATAATATATAGACCAAAAAACACATGATAATATTTAAAAAATCGGGCTTGAGTTCAAGACGACTCGAGTTCGAATTCAAATTTATTGATTCGAATTTAAAGAAACTCGACTCGACTCGACTTGAGTTTTTTATCGAGTCCAAAAATGTTTACGAAATCGAGTTTAATGTCAATTTCAGGCTGAGTCGAACCCAATTTATCGACTTGAGTTCGAACCAATCCCTACATTCAGTTTTAGTTTGAATTAACGATGTAATAAAGAACATATGATAAATATACTTACGATACCAAGTATATAAAAAATTTATATCACTTTGTTACGCTAAAAAAATGTTTTTTTTCTAACAATTAACTTAGGCTAATTTGTAGATGGGGGGTTGAATACAAATTAAAATTTTAAAGTTAATTCGTATCTGGGAGATGAAACATGAACACATATGTTTATAATTTCAGGTGGTTTGGTTTTCAACTTGCCACCTGAGGTTTATTTTTAAGAAATAATTTATTATAATTACAAATGTAATCTCACAACTGCAGTTTAAAGTGTTTCACTCAGAGGAAGATATCTCTCTTTAAAGCTCTTTGAGAATGTAAAACCTATTTCTTAAGTGAAACATCTACTCATACTTGGTTTATATATCACCAAGTTATAATGCTTGCTAGACAATGCATATTAAAGTCTTCGAGGTCCAGCAAGATTGTTTCTTCATTCTCTTTCTCGTGACACTTGACAAATGAGGCTGGATTGTATCCTGATGTGTTTCTTTGAATATCCCTCCAATATGTCTTCCACGAAAATGAAATATTTCTTCTTCTTCAGCATCCAAGATCACATGCAAAGTTTGTCTTGACTTCTCATTTTCTTTTCTGAGATTCCCATCAACCCATGTGTTGTGACATCCTAGGTTTTGACCACTCTCATGTCACTATCAATAGCTGCATATATTATTAGCCATTGAAAGTTACCATTTACAGAATTACTTATCCATTAAAAGTCTCTTGCTGCAGCTTCCCTAGCCATTGATAGTTGCATGCTTAGCATTTGATGGGCAGATCTTGATAACAATTGATGTTATTCTCTTATTTAGCATTCGAATGCTCGCTTCACTTAATCTGAATTCCATGGCATCAAATATGTACACTTAGCCACCCTATCCTAGAATAATTAAGTCAACATGACTTCTGAATGAATAACTACATCGCTATCTATTTACATGAGTCTCGTAGAAAATGTTACATAAACCCTATCACTCAATTGGTTACTCCTTCAATGATTATCCTTTAGGATGGTTAGCCATAGAAGGTTACAAATTGCCTTAACATAATTATATAATGTGATTTATTTATTATTAGGGTTTATGCTTGATTTCTAACAATCTCCCCAATTTATGACTAATAGAATAACAACCATAAATTAAAGCCTCGATGATAACAAAACACATTCTTACACATAGACATTGAAAGTGCATAATTGTGTTATGTTAAGCTATAAATAAGTATGGTGTACAAGAAAATAATTTTGAGGAAAAAATATTACTCTGAAAGTATCTCCTTCATCCTGAGCATGTGAGAGAATGATTTCTTCCAGATTCTTTTGCTATTTGATATTTCAAATTCTTTTAGAAAATATCCCTTCATCCTTCGCCTAGACAGTTTAGTCTCTTCAGAGAAATATTGAATCTTCATTCATTTTCTGAAGTGTCAGACTTATAACAGTTTTCAGCTCTTGTTGAATATGAGCATGTCTTTATGTCTAGGATATTATCCTCCTTTCAAGAATTAAAGCAGAAGTTACAAGTTGCTAATTCCTTTCCCCAAGGCCAAACACTAACTTGGTAGACAGTTTTGAGATGGAATGCAACCTACTAACTTCCTGGATCTTTTTTGAATGAAGTTTGTTTAGGAGAATGCTCATCCATATTGGCTGAATGTATGATTGAGTTATTTTCCTCAACCCTCTTTCTCTGAATTTGAAGATTTGATTTCTTAATGACTGATTTGTCTGGATCTTTCTTATTTTTGATGGCCTTCAAGTCCCTTTATGAAAAGAAGATTGTTGCAAACTTCTCATAGGATTGATAGACTCTTCATTGTAGGGAATTGAATCCTCATTAAATTTAGTAGTGGCTGTAATTACAAAACCTGAATTTATTTTCATCCTTGCAGCTGTGTCTGTTCTCTTTCCCTTGGACTTCTTGAATGTTTCTCAGCTTTCAGTTATAACTCTAGCCTTTTAGCAAGATTCAATAATTTATTTGGAGTGAAATGTCACCAAACTCAATAAGGTTACAAGTCTTCATCCTCAGCCAGTTCATAGCCTCCAAGTTTTGGAAAGATTTTCTTTGGAGCCATTACCCCCTTTGTTGATGCACTTTTATCCTTCTAGTGAACTTAAATCCTTGATGTCCCTTACTCCCTCTTATCTAAGAGAGTATTTTTAGAGTAAAATATTTACAAACTTTGCTTTAGCACCGCCTTAGCCAAAGAATTCTTGCCCCCCTCAGTTAAATAGATCTACAAAATTTCCCCTTTTTCTTATTATTCCTCCTTAGCTAGAGCTCTGCTCCACCTCTGTTAGAGCTATAGAATTTTGTAGACTTCTGTAGACTTCTCCCCCTTTTTGTTCTCATCAAAGGTTTAAAAAAATTGCATTAAGATTATTTGATTCACTTGAGGATTTGAGAAAATGAACTTTCTCCAATAGAGTATGAAGTTATGTGCAGCTAGAGTGTGACATATAGGAATGTACTTTGCAACAATATGCTGATGTAACACTAAAGATATTCATATTGCATCTAGATGTACCTGTAATTTTCTCATGTTCTCTATGTTCTTGCATTAGGGGCTCCCCTGGCTCACACACCACACACCTTTACCATCACCTTCTAAGGTGGAACACTCAACCTTACTTGCAGAGCTGAAAGAATTGCTCTTCCCCTCATTCACACTGCTCTCCTTTTGCCTGCTATAAAAAAAAGATTTTTACTTTTAGTGTATTCACTCCCTTCCCTCAGACCTAGGAGTATTAGACTGATTATCTTTAGTAATCTGCAAAAAGTTTGCAGAATTTACTATTATCAATTGCTATAAGATAGCCATTGATGCAACACTTTGTCTCGTCAATGGCTATACCAGTAGGATAGACATTGGAGAATTAACACTTATCAATAGCTGAACAATAGCCATTGATGAAAAGAAGAAGATAGCAGTTGAGAGTGTCATATTAGTTAAGATCTGTGAAAACTGATTCAAAGTTTAAGAGCACAGTTTAACTTTTTATGACTAAAATGAGAAACTGATGTTCCAACTTATCATCCAGAGAATGATGAACATCAATTTTAGGATATGCCTTCTTCATGACCGCAAGAATTGTAATATTATGAAAGTATTGGTAATTAACCATCATTTATGAGAAGGCTGGATGAGCTGTTTGGGTGTATGTGAGGATCTATTTTCAGATTGATTTGGATGAATTTGAGTTGTGATTCTTCATAGATAGAGATCACATCAATCTGAATTTAAGAAGGGAATTATTTCAAGGATTGAGATGCCTCATGTTCTAAAGTGAACGGTTAGAGATAATTGATGATATCAGCATTTAGAACTATCAGAGTTTGACATCAGATTTACTGACTGGAAAAGATCAGAGTTTATGAAGACTATCAGTATTTGATAGATTGGAGTTTAAAAATGAGAAACATGCATGTACATAACCAGACTAAGTCATACTGACAAACCTAAGGATATGTTGTATGATAATCTAAATTTGTATTTTGTAATTGTTTTCCTTGGGTCTGTAAAAATGTTAAGTAGATTAGACCAGATGATTTTTCTGTGAACAACCTTCAAGCTAAGGAATAAACTCTAAAAGAAGATTAAATCCTGATCATGCCTCAGAGAGAAGTGTAATAGCTTGAATTTGAATAATACTATTTTACAAAAAATGATCTAAGTCAGATATCGACAAGTCACAGATCAAGGGATATCGAGAAGTCGAAAATGACTTGTAGAGAAGTCCCAAGAGATATCGACAAGTCAATATGCATGTAGAGGTATCAAATATCGATAAGTCAAAATGTCTATGTAGAGAACTAGAGATATCGATAAGTTATTTTTTTATATAGAGATCTAGAGATATCGACAAGTCAAATATTCATGTACAGAACTAGAGATATCGACAAGACAAAAAGTCTATGTAGAGAATTGGAGATATCGACAAGTCATTCTACATTTAGAGAACTGGAGACCTCGACATGTCAAATACATATGTAGAAAACTCAAGATATCGATAAGTCATTATACTTATCGATATGTGACATCTCTATGGAACAAAAGAGATCTCGACAAACTATCTCAAAATTCAGAATGCAGACAAATTCAATATTCAAGATTATCAGTCAATAAACAATTCTATCACTGAATTGGAAAGACTATAAATGCAGCTTGAAAAATTCAAGATGAAGGGCCAAGATTCACTGGACAAAGGAGGGTCACAGACCTACAAGATTCTGCACAGATTTGCTAACACTGGAAATGGAATTAGACAAGATAGCTTTAGAAAATGTGTTAGTACAATATAATGCAAGTTTTGTAAACCCGTGCTATTGGTCTATAAAGCATGCACGAGTCCTTAGTTTAGATGTATCAAACAGATCTAGAAAATTATCTTGAATTCTCTTTCAAGATTTGTAGTTGAGTTCTTATTTTCAAGAACACAGATTTGTAGCAAAACAAATTTGATTAATACAATCAAGTGAGTTTTTGATATTTTGTTTATGTGCTTACAGTTAAATA
The DNA here is from genome assembly GCF_009905375.1 of Apium graveolens. NCBI lineage: Eukaryota > Viridiplantae > Streptophyta > Magnoliopsida > Apiales > Apiaceae > Apium > Apium graveolens. The sequence continues at coordinate 266,964,989 of NC_133655.1, read as the reverse complement.
ATTTATCCCTACAAGTTCATATCCGCTTTGTTCATTTATAAGCCAAATACTTTCAAAGCCAATTAAAATCCAAAGAAACACATTCACCCCCCTCCGTGTTATATTTCATTGCACTCAATATCTAAGAAGTGTTATCAGAGCAAAATCTGAAAGAAAACAGATAAAGATCTTGGAAGAATGAGTGCATAGAAAATAAGCAGTATCAAGATACCTATCTTTGACAAGATAAACTACACCTTATGGAAAAAGAAAATGATTTGTTCATAAGGATGTCCAATCCAATGTACATTGAGATTCTCAGGCATGGACCCTTTATTCCTATGGAAAGGAATCTGAAGCAACTCATGAAGACATGGTCATACCTGCACACTTTGCACCTAAAGATCCCTCTAGCTACACAGAACTAGAGAAAGAAAAGGTGGCACTGGATAGTGGCTTACAACTCATTTTAAATGAGTCTCTTGATAATATAATGTATAATAACATTATTAATTGTGAGTCAGCTAAACAGATATAGGAGAAAATAGAGATCTTGTGTGAAGGAACAAGAAAGGTTAGATCTAATCAAATAAGGATCTTGGTTTCACAATATGAGGGTTTTATGGATAAACCAAAGGAAGGCATAACTGAGGTTTTTGAGAGATTTAACAAACTGATAAATGATTTGCAACTTCATGACAAGTATTATGAAGCTGAAGAAGTTAACCTGAAATTTTTTCTCACTCTCCCTGATCACTTAGAACAGAAAATTTCTGTAATTAGAGAAGGAAGAGAACTATGGAGAATAACCTTGGAGGTTTTGTATGGCATATTGAAAAATAATGAGTTGGAGATGTTGCAGAGAAATTTATTGAAGTCTAATCAAGGACATATTGTGGATGTGTCAAGTGCCTTGGTAGCAAATAATAGCAAGCTAAGTGAAGATGAAGCTAAATGCCAGACTCAGGTTACTCAAGCTGTTGAGCAGAAGAATAAGGAACCTCAAAAGAAAGTCATTTTAGAGCTAGAGGAGGATGAATTTTACACCCTTGATGAACTGGATGAGATGGACCATTCAATGACTTATCTTGAATGGAAGTTCTCTAACATAAGGGTCAAGAAGCCAAATTACTTCAAGAGCAAGGGTCAGACATCCAACAACATCAATTGGAAAGGAAAAACTCAATTCAATTCAGCTGGAAAAAGTGGCTACAAGTCAGGGTGACAGATCAAATATAAGGTGCTACGACTATGATGAGCTAGGTCACTTTGCCACTGAGTGTAGAAAGCCAAAGAAGGTGAAGAAAGATAAATTTTATTTGGAATTGGAAGCAAAATATGAAGCACTCTTGAGAAAGAAATATTGAAAGGCTTAAATAATAGAAGGAAAAAGTTGGGATGATACAAATGATGAGAATGACTGTGAAGAATATGGGAATTATGATCTCCTGACTCTAGAGTAAGGAGAATCATCTGCATCCAAATCAGAGGTACCTATTCTAACTACAATTGATATAAATGCCATTCAATATAAAAAAAACTGTTGAGAAAATGAGTGTAGAGATGCTTCATATTCATACAAGCATGATGGAAGCTATTGAGGAAGTGAATAGGTTGTCAAAAATTAATGAAAAGCTTGAGGTTGAGAAACAGGTTCTGGAACTGCAGCTTATTGGTCTTGAAACAGTCAAACAAGAAAATGAGTACCTCAAGAACAAGCTTAAGTGTGCTGGAGAAGTGGAGGCAAAGTTGAGAGAAAGAATTGAGAAAAATGATTTGAAGCTCAAGTCAATCAAGAATGTATCTCAGTTGATTGGCAAGTATCATGAGAAAAAAACCATGTGCTAACATGCTATTGGTTTGGACTATGAGGCTTTGAACATTCACAAGAAAAATGAAGTTGACAAAGGAAAATAAATTATGAATCAAGATGTTCCTGTAATGTTGAAGAATGTAAATGCACCTTTCTTCAAAGCTTGTGAAGTGAATTTCAGTGAAGTGGAGTTGGTCATTGTTATTCCCTAACAATACAACAAGAATTACAGAAGGGGGTTGAATGTAATTCTGGCTACTTTTTGAGATTTTAAAATTGTTCTAACTTAATATATATAACAGTGTTTGATTTACAATAGTGCGGAATGAAAGAGTAATAGAAATCAAAACACTAAGTAATAAAACACAAGCTTTAAAACTTTCTGGTGGATTTGAAAGTATCCACCATATATATATAAGAACTCTGTGAGGCTTTGAATAGCTCACAACTATTTTACAAGTTGAACAAACAAAACTACAGAGAAATTCTTACATAATGCAGCTTGATATGTTTCTCTGAAAAATAAGCTTGCTTAGTTAATTGTTCTTCTTGCTACACTTGGTTTATATTCTTCTTGCTACACTTGGTTTATATATCACCAAGTTTACATGACAGTAAGATAAGATAATAAAACAAAACTATATTTAGTCTAACTCCATGCTACTTCATTACTTTATTCCAGCATCTTTGAACATCTTCTTAGTTGCATGAAAATGGTAATGCTTCTTTGTTCTCAAAATCCTGCTTAATAGGCTGCCACATTCCTTTTGCAAACACCCGACACATGTGACTGTGTTGTCAATATCAACAGCTATTTTGAATATGATCATCCATCGGGAGTGTGTTGAACATTTGTCGGGAATATGTTGATGATCCGTCGGGAGCCTTGTAGATCATCCGTCGGAGCCTATCTGTCACTTGACTCTATTTCACTTATATAGAAAACAAGACATCTCATATTTATAATTAGCCAACCTATTATGCATATCAATCTAGTAGTCAACATGACTTAGAGAATCCTACATAATCTACTAGACTAAAACATGTTGTTTGCAGGATGTGCTATAATACTTATTTGTTACATAAGCTACACTCTCGATGGATGTCAAATTCTCATCCGTCGGGACTATATTAGAATATCCGTCGAGAGCTACAAAATTCACTAAGTTAAATCTACTAAGGTGTTTTGTTTAACTTATCATCAAGTTCACAACATATTCCTAACAGTCATCAAGCAAGAAATTGCAGATGAAGAAAAATAGAAGAATGATGCAGAAATCACTCTTATTGCTGAAAGTGAAAAGAAGCCCATAGTAAGCCAAACTGCAAAGACACCAACAAAGGAGACCAAAATTGAAAACACTGGGAAAAACAAAAAGAACAGAAATGGAAAAATAGGTGTAAACAAGAGCAATAATTATGCCTTTGTTGCAGATGCTCCAAGGAGACAATGTCAAAAATGTAGCTCAAGAAATCACCAAACTCACCTTTGTAAAAAGGCTGTTAGTGATCCAAAATTTGGATCATGCAAGTACAATGAAGCACTGGATAAAGATCCCTATTCCTTCTGTAATAAGTTTGACTGCATCCCTTGTAGTATGACGGTTATGACAAGCTGTCATAAATTGAGAAAAGATCTTAAGGAAGTCAATCTTGGATCTGTAATTGATAAAAAGATCTTGGATCTGCCATATACCAAGAAGATAAAGGTTTTAAAGTAATATTTGATAAAAAGGATTGTTCAATCACTAACAAGAAAACTGGTAAAGTTGATCTGAATGGAGTAAGGAAAGGTAGCCTGTTTGTTGCAGATTTAAATTGAGAATACAAGAATGAAATTTGTTGCTTCTGCACCAAGGTATCCAGTGAGTAAAGTAAACTATGGCACAGGAAACTCTCTAACTTGAATTATAAAGCAATCAACACCTTAGTGAAAAAGAAATTAGTGAGATACATTCCAGCTCTAGAATTTGCTCAAGAAGAAGTTTGTGAATCTTGTCAAAAAGGGAAAATGAAGAGGTCTAGTCACAAGAGCAAAGTTGTGAATTCAATAAGTGCTCCATTATAACTTATTCACATGAACCTGTTTGGACCAGTTAATGTCATGTCTATATCCAGAAAGAAATATGCATTGGTGATGGTGGATGACTACTCAATATATACTTGGGTAGAATTTATCCATTCAAAGGATGAAACTCCACACATAATCATTGAACACATAAAGAAAGTTGAGAAGCAGGCAGAAGACCAAAACTCTTTTAAAAGATTGAGAAGTGATAATGGTACGGAATTCAGAAATGCAATCTTAAGTGAATTCTGCAAACACAAGGGCATTGTTCAAGAGTTATCAACTGCAAGAACACCTCAGCAAAATGGAGTTGTTGAAAGGAAGAATAGAACTCTAGTTGAGGTTGCAAGAACAGTGCTGCAAGATGCCAATTTGCCAATACGTTTTTGGGAGGAAGCTGTCAACACTGCTTATTACACTCAAAATAGATATCTAATCAACAAAAACCTTGGTAAGTCACTATAACAGCCCGCACTTCTGGACCATTAATTCTAAATCAAAATTAGTACAAAATACAAGTATTAATCTAAAATTCTAATATATCGCGAAGGTCAAAGCGACGGTTAAACTCAATAAATAATATCATAAAAACGGAGACGCAACTCCAAAATTCCGATAATAATTGTTTAAACAGATAATAAATTTATTCTCTAAATACAAAGTCTTTATTCTAATTCAAATAGCATGACACTAAGTAGCACAGATCTCCACATAGTTCTCATTCCTTATTCTTAATATGCTCCAAAATTCCGAACCTGAAATATTAAAAGGTGTGAGCTACAAAGCTCAGTAAGTACAAAATGACTAACAATTTAACTGAAAATCTATGGGTATTTTAATAAAATGATTTCTCTCAAAATAATAATAATTTTGTAAAACATTTCTAAAATAGATTCAACCCAAAGTTTTTTTTATTTCAAATTTCAGAATTTAAAACAGAACAGAGCATATTTTATAACAGATCAAAACATAGTAAAATAGAACGAAATGATAATTCTTATAATTACCACAGTCTTGATCTACGGCCACACTTTCCCAGTAGCCGACATCTTATTCTTATTTTTATTCTTTATACCACACTTTGCCAGTGGTCGACATCTAAAGTTCAATAATTACGCACCCTTAATAGGTATCCAAAGTTGCATACTTGTGCGCCTAATAAGGGCATCTAAGGCTAGTTCCGGAACTATAGCGTAAATTACGAATGAGTTCGAAAATGTAGAGACTGGGTTTCAAAAGATTCTCGTATCTTATTTCTTATACAGTTCGAAATAGAATTCTTATATCTTATACGAAATTCGAAAATCAGAATATCCAAACTTTTCCGAAAATAAGAGTAAGTCAAAAAGTACTTATCTCAAAGCCGACACTTAAAATTCGAAATTAATTACACGAAAAACTCCTAAAATTTAATAAGAAAAACATAAATAATTATTTTTAATCTATAAACATATTATATTCTGACACCACAACATACCACATATTTCCTATATAGCCTGGACCGAGACTTTATCATTATAATTTAATTAAGTGAAGACCAAAATTACACATTTAACATGATGGTAACAACAATACAAACTTTAAAATTATATGCAAGGTCCCGTAAGAGGGCTATATTAAGCTAGAAAGGGGGGGGGGGGTTGAATAGCTTAATTATCAATTTAAAAATTATTATGGTGTTTTAAAATAATTTATCCCTTTTTAAAACTTTACCGAGTGGTTATGCAGTTTATATGTGCAGAAAAATAAAGTGCAAGAAAGAAAATACCAAATGGTGATTTTATCCTGGTTTGCGATGGCGCAATCTCTAATAGATTCGTTCACCCCTACGTCCAGTCCCCGAGCTCCTATCCCGGACTCGGGATTTCTCCTTATAATAAACTCGCTCCTTTAATAGGTGGAGAAACCTTTACACCCTTACAAGTATTTGTCTTGGTGCGTAATACAAGGGTCACCACCTCAAAATAAATGTAATATCTACACAACTTATCTTAGGCAATAACTTCCCGCTATTTCTTCAAAGTTGTTGTAGAACCTTTGTGTGAAATTGGCTTCCTTAGCTTTTGTCGGTCTTGGATCTTAGTGATCCGGTCTTGGGTCTTTCCTCTTCTTCACGGTGCGAGGACTACTAACTCCCCATTAGTACGTCCAGGACTTGGGTCTTAGAACGAGAATCACCTCACGTCATTTCATCTCACTACAAAACTAATAAGACAATCCACGAAACAAAACAAGTAGAGAAAGGTTTATTTTGAACTAGTATGTTACGGTACTAGCCCGCAAGATAATATAATATTCAAATTAGAATATTAAGCTCAATACGTATACTTGACTTGAGATATTGAGCAATAAGTCAAGTATACTTTCGATTACTCCATCTTTATCAAATATATGTTTATCGGAGTAATATAAGAAGTCTTTTTATATAAAGCTTATGAATTCTTAAGTATTATTCTTCTTTCGATGATGTATTTATAGATCGAAGAATACTTTAGTTATAATCTCGGAATTGTAACTTATCATTTACACTCGTAGGCTTAAGGATTTTGATATACTTATGTTTTGACAATTATGTAGTCAAAGTATACTTTTAACTTCAAGAACTTGTATAAGATTTATGAGTCTTAGCCAAGATTCTAATAAGTGAAGTGCAAGTAATTGGCGTAAGATCGTGCTTTGAAGTTTAGACAAATAATTACGAGTAGCTTATATATATCGAATAAGAACCCCACGAAACACTGAAAGATGTTAGAAGGGGTTTATACGATATGTCTCGTAATTGTTTATATACACGATATGTGTTAGCCAAGATCCAATTAAATGATATGAAATTAATTGGCTAACTCGTGAATTGATTCGTCTTTAAAAATAATGGATGATTACGAAGTGTTTATAGATCAAGTCATAATCCCCCGAAACACTAAAGATGTTAGAATGGATTAAATTATGCTTTGTAATATTTTATGTGCACGATATTTGTTAGCCAAGATCCAATTAAATAACGTGAAAGTAATTGGATAACTCGTGAACTTAATAAGTTTTGATATTTGACAAATTAAGAAGTGTTTATGGATCGAGTTATAATCCCCGGAACACTAAAGATTTTAGAAGGGATTAAATTATGCTTTATAATTATTTTATGTGCACAAATATTTGTTAGCTAAGATCCAATCAAAGAGCATGAAAATAATTGGCTAACTCGTGAACTTGTATCAAATATAATCTCACCTTTGGAGATTAAGTACTTATCTTTATAGATCTTCTTGTTGAAATGATTTTTGAAGATCAAGTACTTATTCGAATTCCGAGTTCGAATCACTTAATTAAGCATTAAACACCAATAATTATGACCACCTTAAAAACTACTAAATAAATACCATAAAAATATGATAATGAGTGCGACTGTATAGTAGGTCTCCGGCACGATTCATGTTGCGATTCGGGATTTTTAACTCGCGACGTGATATCTAGGCAATGGCAGATCCTGATTTCCTGCATCAACTGACCGTTTGGAGCTTTCCATTTAAGGATCATCATCTTCTTCCCGATTCGATTTGCGCCTTATTCTTCCATCAGTATTAGCGGTATTACCTTCTGTTATGACAGTTGCGCCTCTCCAAGTTATTCAACGCTATTCTATCATCTTTTGGTAAGAGATTACCTATTCAAGAACCTTCATTTGCTTCTTCTTGTTCTTTTGAACATTCAACTATGGATGTATCTTTTCTGTTTACTATACACCATATTTTATATCCTCAGTTTAAAAAAAAAAACCTTTCCAATGAAACATCAACATTTGCGAGAAGGGACACGATAGCTGCAGTAAATGGTGAGTATTGAGATACAAATTAAGGTGAGAAGGAGTTTAGAAAGAAGATTTAAGTGTTCCGGAGGATGGCTGTTATCAGATTACAAGAAGCTGTTAGTAATTAGGCCACTCATGACTAGCTTGTGAAATGGAGTAGATAAGTGTTGAAGAGAGAAAGTTAGAGGAGATTAGGGATCTGAAGATTTCTTGAAATTAATGATGTTGTAATGATGTGGTATATATTTTAACAAGATGATGTGACATTAGCTGACTTGTTGACTATGGGATAGTCTGTTCCACTTAATGATTGCAGAGTGGTTAATGGGAGTACTACCAGTATGGGAGCCTTAATGTGAAGCTACGAATAAGATAACGTGCAACAACAGCAGACGTTTTTATTGATTAAGGAATGTAATAGACCCCAATGAAGGAGAGGAGATAAATGGAAGTGAATGGACCTTTGAGTGATCGTTCTTTAACTTGGTATTTGGTCATAAGAAGGACAACAACCAACTCACATAGTGAGGACAACCAGAGGTGTGATTTTCAAAATTTTCAAAATTTTTAACAAGTTTTCGAAAAAGATTTTTCCTCACAAAATTTCTAAAAGCCTTTTTGAATAAAATAAGTTTTAAACCTTGGTTGTCAAATTACTACTTGAGTTTCTTGTTTGTTAAAAGACCCGGATTATCTGGAAGGATGTTGTTTTAGACTCAGTATTGTTAATTTGAGAACGAGGTAACCTGTGATTATGAAGAAGTGAGTGCAAGTATTGTCTGATAGGATTAACAACAGAACTAGCGTACGGAGTAACTATTCATCCAATTACTGGGATTATTAGAGTTCGAAGAATTCATTAATTAAACGGAAGCCTGAGCATGACCGAAGAAGATTGGGAAAATTTCCAGACTTTTCTAAAGGAAGAATATTGTTAATAAAATGATCGCTATGTTGAATGATTCATGATTATTCCAAATTAAAAGAGGAAACTCAAGGTTATTTGATAAGAACGCCATTACGATCGAATTGTTAAAGTATTACATGTGTTGGTGCGACGTTACAAGTAAGAATCTACCATAATGCTTAGTTGCGAAGGCATTTTAGCATACTTCTAAAGTTGTTATACGATACAATTGGGATATGATCGATCAAACTCGAAAGATGAATACAAGTGGAATGTGGATGGTGACCAATGGTATCATTCTTGTCCTCAACATTATAGCGTATATGCCTTTTTAATTCCTAAAAATGTATGAACTCCTTTTCTTAATAAATTCTTTCTGATGATATCAAAACAGAGGATTTTGCATTCCTTTCAAACTTAATTGTTCCCCTTGAGTTTTGTTTTCTGATAGAGACAAACAGTGTTATGATAAGACACTTTGTCGGAATGACGAAGAGTCGAGTGGGACGCCACCTAATCATGTGCTGTATGCCATACGGTATGAAAGACTGGCCATCTTAAGTACTATGTGGTTGTCTCATTCATATTCAAATCATTACTTCTTCTTTCTTTTCAACTCTAAGTTTATTAAAATCGTGAATCCTTCTAGTAGTTTCGTTGTATCGTTGCTCTTTCCGAGAGCATTTTAAACAAAAGTCAACGTATTATACACCCAGCGGGCAAAGTCTCATTTATGTCTCATGCATGGAAAGGAAACAAGGGCATATGGTGAGAATTGTAAATCACTGGCCCTAGCCAGGGATGCATTAACAGTCAAAGGAATCTACTTCAATAAGAGATACGTCTTCGAGAACGAGAATTTGTGATATGATATTTAGAATATGGATGTGATGATGTGGAAGATTAATGTGAATACCTTATGCGTTAAAGTATTGAAAGATGTGGGAGCAACTTGATTGTATATCTCTCAAGGTTTTATTAATCAGATGAATTATCTTGTTGAATCAATAAGTTTATGACCAAAGGACTAGCAAGTTAAGAACGTGCAGTTATTGAATAAGTAAGTACCAATGGCGGAATCGATATTTCTGGCAATAAGTTGCAAAGAATTGATATCATTTGAGATAAGAGGATTTGACATTATTCTAAGGAATGGATTAACTATTCAAGTGTGATGCCCAGGTAGACTGTCGTGATGGAAGATAGTTTTGAAGATGCCAAATGAGAACATGAAGAAGTTTAAAGGACAAAGGAAAGTAAAGAACTTGTTAAGAATGATTTAGGATTACAGTGACCGAAATATACGTGCTATGGTGATTATAAATAAAAGTCAGGAGCAAACCGAACTTGAAGATTTTACAGTCTCAAGATATGTTTCCAGATGAGTTACCAATATTTCCTTTAAATAAAGAAAATGCGTTTATGATTGATTTAGCACCTGAAATGAAGCCAGTGTCCAAAGCCCCGCACAGAATGGCACCAGATAAAATAAAGGAGTTACCAGAGCAAATGCAGGAGATAATTAGAAGAAAAAGCAACTGGACCTAGCGTTACCCCTAAAATGCACCGGTATAATATGTTAATAAGAAAAAAGGAAGTATGAGATTATGTGTTAGCGAAAGCTCAACGAGTTTACGCTCAAGAGCAGATATCGGTTACCTCGAACCAATGATTTGTTTAATTATATGAACGAAGCAAGGTATTTTTATAAGATTGATTTAAGACTGGGTATATCACCAAGTGAAGATTGAACTTATGGACATATCAAAGATAATTTTCAGAACTCAGTACTGTTGTTATAAAATTCTAGAAATGTTAGTTGGATGGTGTTACTTAAGGAGAACCATGCAACCTATACAATGATAGCTGAGGAGTTAAAGAAGAAAGAAGCGGTATAAGAAGGGTTTACCAGGTGAAAACTTTAATGGCAGGAGGTATAATTCTTAGTATAGACAATCAGTAAGGAGGAGACAAAAGGGGATTCAGCAGAAAATTTAAAGATAGTATGAATGAAGAAAGACCAGAAGCACCAACAAAAGTAAGAAGTTTTATCATGGGCTAGTTATTATTGGAAATTTGTGCAAGATTTCTTGAAAATTGCAATATTTTGGATGAAGCTGACCAGGAAAAGCAAGAAGGTTATGTGAAATGGAGAAGGGTGGGGAAAGTTTTGCGAAGTTAAATGAAAGAATGATTATAACATCTATTTTATCACTTTGAAAGTATTAGGGAGATTTGGTAGTTTATAGTGATACTTCTCGTAAGGGAATATGATGTGTGATGACGCAAAATAATAAAGTTATTGCATATGCATCCAGACAACTGAAACCTTATGAACAGAAGTACCCTACTCATAACTGGGAATTAAAAGCAACAATAATATTCGTTTTGAAAGATTGGGAAATATTATAAGTATAGAGAAAGATGTGAAATATATACGGACCATAAAAGTCGAAGTATGAACTCTCGAGGAAAACCAAATGTAGTGGCAAGAGATGAGCAAGAAGGAGAGAGAATGAACATAGAGACTGTACCGGAAGAATTATCTATGGGATTCTAGAAGTTGGAATTGGAAGTCAGAGTGCATGATCCAAAAAGGAGTAAGAATGTATAAGTATAACTTTTCAGTCGGGATTGTTAGAGAAGATAAAGAAGTGTCAGGAAGAGGTAGTAGATCAGGATATAAATCATTTAGTATGGGAAGAATAGTGCACGCAAAAAGGACGATCAAGGTATTCTTAGGTTTTCTTCTAGAACTTGGATTCCACCAGTGATGGAACGGAAGGATGAAATTTACAGGCAGCTCATAATTCGAGTTATTCAATCCATTCAGGGAGTACCAAGATGTATAGAGATTTAAAGGAAATTATAGGTGGTTAGATATGAAGAGGTTGCAGAATGAATTAGCAGATGTTATATATGTCAACAGAGTTAAAGTAGAGCATCAGAGATCGAGTGGATTGCTACAGTCATTGGAAGTTCCAGAGTGGAAGTGGGAGCATATCACCATGGATTTCATAGTTGGGGTTACCAAGCACAAAAACTAATCATGATGCCATTTGGCTTATAGTGGATAGATTTACTAAGTCAGCTCATTTTCTGCCTATAAATGAAAGATTTTCGCTCGATAAGTTGATCCATAGGTGCCTGAAGGAAAGTGTAGCTCGTCATGAAATCCCTTTGTCTATCGTATCTGATCGAGATCCAAGATTTAATTCGAGATTTTGGAAGAGTTTTCAAGAATGTTTAGGAACAAGATTGAATATGAGTACAGATTATCACCCACAGACGGATGGCCAAAGTGAAAGAATAATCCAGACAATATAAGACTTATTACGTGTTTGTGCTATTGATTTCAAAGGAAATTGGGGCGAGCATTTACCTCTGATAAAATTTGCTTGCAAAAACAGTTATCACGCTAGTTTCGGGATGTCACCCTAAGAAACCCTTTATGGACGCAAATACAGATCTCCAGTGTATTAAGACGGAACAGTAGAGCGCAAAATACTTGGACCTGAATTAGTACAGCAGACAAAGGAAATTGTTGAAGTTATCCAGAAGAGATTGATAGCCGTACCAGACCGTCAAAGGAAATAAACAGATCAATCAAGGAAAGACATGTAATTCGAAGAAGGAAGCTTAGTACTACTGAAAGTATCGCCGTGGAAGGGATTAACGAGGTTTAGAAAGAAAGAAAAACCGAGCCTAAGATATGTCAGACCTTTTGAAATTTTAAAGCACGTTGGCAAAATAGCTTTCGGGTTAACGTTACCTTTGCACATGGAGCACATTCATAATATTTTTCATGTATCGATGCTTAAGAAGTATAATCCAGACTTCAGGTATGTAATAGAATATGAGCCGATAGAGCTTCAGGAAGATTTGTCATATGTAGAGAGTCCGATAGAGATTCTAGAGGAAAGAGAGAAAGTATTAAGAAATAAAGTGGTAAAGTTAGTAAGAGTATTATGGAGAAACCCAAAGGTTGAAGAGTCAACCTGGGAGTTAGAAAGTGATATGAGAGCAAAGTGTCCTCATTTGTTTTCTTAGGAGATTCTGAGGACAGAATCCTTTTAAGGGGGGAAGGATGTAATATCCGGGATATATCGTGCAATTAATTTTGCTAATAGATAATTATTATATGTATTCAATATCTATTCTGTGAATTATTTGTTAAGTGTTAAATGTGTTTGAATGTTTAAAAATGTTATTAATTAAGTATTTCAATTTTTATATGTTCCAAATAAAATATAGATAATTGTCATATTTTCCTAATTATTTTTATGTTGATTTATGAATTTATAGGAATCATATGGATTTTATAAAATCTTTTTCCAGGTATTTAAAATCTATTTTATAAAAACGGGAACCAACCGACGTCATCCGTTGTTACGTTTTTAGAACCCGAAACTCTTTCGAGAACTCCTTCCTAACCTAATTGTAATATTCTGAGCATTTTCCATGTTTTGACTTTTTCGATCCGGCGTACGGTTTGTCCTGCGCGGGTCCCGGCGCAATATTTTCGATACAATATTCGTTTCGGTAAATCAATAAAACTCGTATTTTCGATAAACGGGAGCTTTTTATTAAACTATCACAATTATCACTTCGTAGTACGTGTAACCAGGCGCTGAGACCAAGACCGCAGTACAAATTGTACTGATTTGGATAATTATCTCGAAAACCGGTACCGTTTGGATCAGTTTTTATAAATAAACGTACCATTTTATATCTGGAATGATCCAACGGGATACTAATTTCCCTTAATTATAAATAGCCTCTACCGTATTTTATTTTGTACCGGAAATCATTTGCAAACAGTATTTACAGAGAAAATACTATGATTATATTTTGTTCTTCGTAATCAAACACAAATTCGAAGGCGTTATCGATATCCGATTTTGGCGTACATATACTCAAAACGAAGCTACTGAAATCTAGAATCCAAATTTTCCATCAATTTCAACCCAGAAACATTAGGTGATTTTCTGTTTAATTATTTACATTCGAATTTCTTGGTATTTAAATTACGAATTTTTGTTCAAGAGCTTGTTTGTATGATTTGATGACTGCATGTTGTAGAGCTTTTCTTCCTGATGATTTTGATATATTATATGATTGATTTAGAGTTCAATAACATGTTCAAATAAGTGTTTGATTCTCGAATTAAATAAACTAGGGTTTATATACTTTGAATATTCTTAATTGGAAATTAGGGATTTTTGTTTTAAGCGTTATTGATTTAATTAGATGTTACCAGCTTATAGATCGTAAGGAGAGGAATTGATTGATCCCAGTTTAATGTACAAAGGGTTCCCGGTTCGAGCTCGCCGGAGTTGGACGAACACGGCGGCGACGGGAAGTTGCTTCGGTTTTTCCGGACATATAGCTTATCTTCAGTCCATTCCAGACCCATGGGGAGAATCCTTGAGAGTTGTAGAACGTTTCTGGAGCTGTTGAGTGATTTCTGTGTAGCCGAACGCCACCGACGTCGTTTCCGGCGACGTTCTCCGGCGACCTGGGGGTGGCGGCGGACAAATATCCGTTTAGCCCCCAGGGTTTTACAAACATTATAGTTAAACCCCAAAAGTTTGCAAACTGTACAGTTTTAACCCTGCGACTAAAAGTTTTGAAAACTTACACTTTACCCCCTGGAATTTCTACTTTTTAAAAATTGTCTTTATTTATTTATTTTAATTCCAAAAATCATTTATTTTATTTCTAAAATTCATCTTTAACTTAAAAATAAATCTAAATCACTTAATTAATTAATTTTAATTAATAATTAATTGATTGATTGATCAATTAATTTAAATATTAATTGATTAATTAGTTTAATTATTTATTAATTGATATTAATTGATTAGTTAATTGGATTTAATGATTTTAAATGATTTAAAAATTCCGAAAAATAGTTCGAGCTTTAAAATATTATTTTAAATTATTTCCAAGGCTCGATAATTATTATAAAATTGTTTCGAAGCCAGAATTGGCCAACCGAACCCTGTTTATTACTCTGAAATTGATCCAACGACCCGTTTTAATTCTGAATAATGTTTTAAAAATTATTTTAAATACCCGAAAGCCTGTTTATGACCCGAGACTTCTTTATAAATGATATGTCGTTGATTATTTGACGTGTTATGTGTTATATGTGACTTATTGTTTGATTGTCGGTCTATATGTTCGATGATTACTTGTTTATAACATAGCTTTCGATCCATTAATCGGATTTGGGTGAAACGAAGGGTAGATAGAAGTATGTGTTGAACAAAATCGTATGAGTGGAATATTGATAGATACTTATGATGTCTAGCAGAGTAAGCAAGACGTAAGAAAGAGAAGCAGGTGATCAGAAAATAGAATTGACATGTAGAAAATACAGCAAGTGAGCAGAAGATAGAAGCGAGACATAGGAGAAGCAGACGAGTGATTGTTGAATGGGGTCATTAGACAAATACAAGTGAAGTTGAAATCGATTATGATAAGGCAAGTATTTCTAAACCTTTCTTAAGATACAACACAAATATTTTTTTAAATTCTCTTGTGACAAATTGTTAATACCCAAGATAGCTCTATTTTATACTGTACATATTTTGAATCCTTCAGCCTTGAACCTGAGCCATATCATTTGATCTTTGAGCTGTAAGCATTATTCTTTGTAAACCATTTATTGTAGATTTACCAGATACTAAACCACACAAATACGATACTACTCCACAAATATATACCCATCATATACCAAACACTGGAACAAAATTGTTTACATATACAGAAACTTTTATACTCAATCATACCTTGTGATATCAAAGTACTAAAACCTTGTAAAAAACATTATTCTTCTAATACCCGATTATCCTACCGGCTGGAAGCCACTTCTTTTATGTATTTTGATATACCCTTTTGGTAACCATGAATTTTTACCATGCTCTTTTATAAATGTTTTATGATTATTAATTATGATCTGGTTTTATTGAACTCTATTGTTTATCATATTGAAATGCATTAGAATTGGATAGTTTTCTTTATGTGGACCAGATTCGTGGTCAGACCATATCAATGGTCAAGTTAGGCCAATGTGTGCCTTGGATCCAATAGTCAGAGCAGTGCTGTGTGCTTTGCTCGGGGTTAGTGCGTGACTGATCAGCAGCCTAACCTTGGTTTTAAAAACTTGAAATGAATATCCAATTCTATTGGTTGTTTAACAAGAAGCTTGATTCCTTTGAATCACCTCATTTATTATTGTTTAACCTCAGTTATTGATAATATGACTTGCTGAGCTAGTTAGCTTATTCTTGCAAATTTTTTTATGTATTCTACAGTTAAGAAGGATACGGTTGATAGCAAGGTTTCCCAGTTCAATGTTCGAGCTAGGATTCCAGATTATGATTGATCGAGCTAGCAGGAGCTTATTGCAGTAGTGAGATAGTAAGGTTGTAAGAATATTTCATATCAGTTGTAAATTAAATTAGTTGGGATTGGTACGTTGTAATAAAAGTTAAGGTTGTGGCTTGTTTTCATACTTTAACCTGTTGCGATCCGTGGTTATGTAAAGCAGGGTCATTGCAAATAATATTTTATATACAGGTTTATATATTGAGTATGTGTTGTGGACCCCAAACCTCTGACCCGGGTTTGGAGGATGCCACAGTTAACATCAATAGAGGATCTACCCCTTCCAGTATAGAAAGAGAATATCCTATGTTATTCTTAGTATGCGAGTTTTGGAATCTCTGGCCAGAGTGTATGAAATTAGAAAGGAGTTTCTAATTTGCATTAATATGAACTTTGCATTATGAATAAGAAATCATATGACTAAATTTGATAGGTCTGACACGAGATCCATGCCTTATATTTAATCAGGATATTGTAAGGGTAGAAGGAATACATTGTACGGTAACTAGTCACTGACAGGTTCTTGGTATTCTATACAGTGAATTCATATTATCCGGATAGTCGCGATATGTTGAGAAGCATCACTCACGATGTAGAATAAATATAATTAATCAGTTAATTATATTTAATAAATTTTAAAATTCATATAAATAATAAATAGAAGGTTTATTATTATTTATTTCTACTACCGGCTTAATATTAAACCTACAGGGTCACACCATAAAAGGATTATAACACGCATCCCGATTGCAAATCGATTCATATAATTACATTTTAAACACATATTAATGACTCAGAAAATTTTCTGGTCCGCACGGGAACACAAATAATAGTTATAATGTTTAATATCATGGCAATGAACATTTTAAACTCATAAAACACATTATATGTATTTATTTAACATAAATATTCACATAATTTTCCCGGATATTACATCTTTCCCCCTTAACAGGATTCTGTCCTCAGAATCAGCCTAGGAAAACAAGTGAGGATACTTGGTTCGCATTTCGCTTTCCAACTCCCAGGTCAATTCTTCAACCTTGGGATTCCTCCATAAGACTTGTACTAAAGACATAGACTTATTCCTAAGCACTTTACAAAAGATAAATCTGGCTGAATCTCTATGGCCTCGTACTCTATCACATGATTGGAATCAGGAAAATAATGCTTCAACATCGACATATGGAACACATTGTGAATATGATGCATGTGAGGTGGTAACGCTAACTCGTAAGCAACATTTCCCACACGCCTCAAAATCTCAAAAGGGCCAACATAACGCGGACTCAGCTTTCCTTTCTTCCAAAATCTAGATAAACCTTTCCAAGGTGAAATCTTCAATAACACTGCTTCATCAACTTCAAATTCCATATCCTTTCTGACAGGATCAGCATATTTGTGTTGACGATCTTGAGATGCAACTAATCATTTACGAATGAGTTCTATCTTCTCCTTTGTCTGCTGGATTAATTCTGGACCCAAAATCTTTCTCTCACCAACTTCATCCCAACAGATTGGGGATATGCATCTTCTCCCGTACAAAGCTTCGTGAGGCGGCATTCCAATACTAGCATGATAGCTGTTATTGTAGGATAATTCAACTAATGGTAAATGTTCATCCCAATTTCCTTCAAAATCTAGTGCACATACTCTTAGCATGTCTTCTATAGTCTGCATTGTCCTCTCACTTTTACCGTCTGTCTTTGGATGATACGCGCTACTCATGTTCAGCTTCGTTCCGAGAAAATCTTGAAAACTTCTCCAAAATCTTGAATGAAATCGAGGATCTCTGTCTGAAATTATGGATACTGGAACTCCATGTCGTGTCACAATTTCATTCATGTATAATCCAACCAATTTATCCATTGAGAATCTCTCGTTGATAGGAAAAAAATGCGCCCACTTCATCAATCTATCAATAATAACCCAAATAGCATCAATATTTGACTTGGTCCTCGGTAATCCCACTACAAAATCCATCGCGATATGCTCCCACGTCCATTATGGAATGTCTAATGGCTGTAATAGTCCATTGGGCATTTGATGTTTCGCTTTGACTCGCTGGCAAGTGTAACACTTACTCACCCATTCTGTAATTTATTTCTTCATATTTGGCCACCAAAAGCTTTTTCTTAAGTCTCTATAAATCTTCGTACTTCCGGTATGAATTGAATATCTGGAGTTATGAGCGTCTCGAAGAATTTCATCTTTCGGCTCGGCTACATTTGGTATCCATCTCCTGGAAGAAAATCTTAAGATTCCTTTATCATCCTTTTGACTCCCTATCTCTTCTCCTGTTAACTTGTCTCATTTATGGCTTATGACTTCTTCCTGACATCTTCTTACCTTCTCTAACAGTTCTGGTTAAAAAGTTATAGCACACAACATATCTGTAGGCATACTTGCAATACTGATCTCTATTTCAAGCTTCTCAAATTCCTGGATCAACTCCTTAGACGAAATGATCATATTTAACCTTTCTTTTCTGCTCAGAGCGTCTGCCACCATATTTGCTTTGCCTGGATGATAGTTGATGGTACAGTCGTAGTCCTTGATCAATTCTAGCCATCTTCTCTGCCTCATGTTCAATTCCTTCTGGGTGAAAATATACTTCAAACTCTTTTGGTCCGTGTAGATCTCACACTTTTCCCCATACAGATAATGCCTCCATATCTTTAATGCAAACACTATAGCTGCTAATTCCAGATCATGAGTTGGATACTTCTCTTCATGTGGTTTCAACTGTCTTGAAGCGTAGGCTATTACTTTGTCATGCTGCATTAAAACACATCCCAATCCTTTGTATGACGCGTCACTGTAGATCATAAAGTTTCCTTGATTGTATGGTAAGACTAGCACCGGAGAAGATACTAATCTGTTCTTTAATTCCTGGAAACTCTTCTCGTATTTCTCATCCCATTCAAATTTCTGGTTCTTCCTGGTGAGCTTTGTCAATGGCATCGCTATCTTCGCAAAATCTTGCACGAATCTTATGTAGTAACCTGCCAATCCCATGAAACTTCTTACCTCTGTTTGTGTTTTTGGTCTCTCCCAGTTGATTATGGCTTCAATCTTTAACGAATCCACTTCCACTCCTTTATTGCTAATTATGTGCCCAAGAAATCGTACTTCCTTAACCAAAATTCACACTTGGAAAACTTTGCGTACAATGTCGCAGTATCTCCAAAACAATCCTCAAATGCTCTGCATGCTCTTTTTCCATCTTGGAATAGATCAAAATGTCATATATGAACACAATCACGAATTTATCCAAATACTTCTTGAATACTCGATTCATTAGATCCATGAAAGCTACTGGTGCGTTGTTTAATCCAAATGCCATCACCAAAAACTCATAATATCAATATCTGGTTCTAAATACTATCTTCAGAATGTCCTCTGGTTTAATTTTCAGTTGATGATATCCCGATCTTAAATTAATCTTAAAAAACCATACAGTGCCTTTCAGTTGTTCGAACAAATCATCAATCCTTGGCAACATATACTTATTCTTAATAGTTAGTTTATTCAATCCCGATAATTGATAAACAGTCACATACTTCCATCTTTTTTCTTGACAAATAACACTGGTGCGCCCCACGGGGAGACACTGGGTCTTATAACTCCTTTCTCCAAAAGATCTTGCAGCTGAGTTGCCAACTCTTTCATCTCTACTGGTGCCATCCGATACGGAGCTTTAGAAACTGGTTCCGTTCGGGGTGCTAAATCAATTGCAAACTCAATCTCTCCATCAGGAGGTAGCCCTGGAAGATCATCTAGAAAGACATCTAGAAATTCATTGACAACTGGAATTGCTTCTTGTGCTGGAACTTCTTTGTTGGTGTCTATCACATGGGCCATATACGCCTCGCAATTCTGACGTAATAACTTCTTTGCTTGAGTTATCGTTAAGAACTTCTTTTCTTGCTTACTCCCTCGAAATATCACCTTCTTCTTACTATCCAACGCCTGAAGTTTCACTTTCCTATTCTTACAATCAATTTGAGAGTTATTCTCTGACAACCAATCCATTCCTAAGATAACATCAAATTCTTCCAACTTAAAAGGTATTAAGTTGGCATAGAAATGATGTCCTCCTATCTCAACGTCACACCTCGGGCACACTCGATCGACGGGAACTTGGTTCTTATTAGCTATTTCTATCATTAATGCTTGTTCTAACAATTCAACTTCACAATGCAGTTTATCGATAAAATCTTGAGAAATAAATGACCTCGTAGCTCTAGAATTAATTAAAACTTTAGCATCTATATATTTGACTAGAAGCGTACATGCAACCACGTCTGAACTCTGAACATCATCCTTCATAGTCATGTTGAATGTCCTGGCCTTTGGCTAGTTCTTTGTTGGTGGTACTTCAATCCTTGCCACATTAGCTGCTAGTTCAGTTATTTGGCAGTCCCTGGAAATATGCCCCATCTTTCCACATTTAAAGCACACTATCCCTGATTTCTGGGCTGAAGTCTGACTTCGACACTCATTAGCATAGTGCCCCTTCTGATTGCACTTATAGCACAACACATTAGCCTTACAAATCCCAAAGTGCCTTCTACCACAAAACTTACATTCTGCCACTGGTGGACGATGGGACCTTTGTTGATCTAAATTCTGAAAATGGCTGTCCTATCCTCCATTTCCTGATTGTGGTCTTCTGAATCCCACATTCTTGTTACCTTGAAACTCTGGCCTTCTGTTGAAATGACCCTGAAAATTACCTTGTTGCTGGCCTCCTCCTGAGGTTTCTAAATTCCTTTTCTTTCCATCCTTTTCTCTTTAAGACGTGTCGCTTCTGCTTTCAATCACCATTGCTTTATGAACCACTACTACGTAAGAAGTCAGCTCAAACATGGCCACTCTATTCTGAATCCAAAACTTTAATCCCTGTTCGAACCTTCTTGCTTTCTTTTCATCTGTGTCCACCTGATCTGGCACAAATCTTGCCAATTTAATAAATTTAGCCTCATCCTTAGCGACATTAAGATCACCCTGGGTCAGGTTCAAGAACTTGACCTCCATTTGATTCTTCATGTACCTCGGGAAATACTTCACCAGGAACAGCTCTGTAAACCTTTCCCAAGTTACAAACTCACCTCCTTCCAACGCTCGCGTGGATTTCCACCAATAATTTGCCTCACCCTTCAGAAAGTAGCTGGTAAATTTGGTCTTTTGTTCAGCTCCTGCTCCGACTAAGTCAAAAGCTTTCTCAATCTCTTTAAGCCATGCATTGGCTTCCACGGGGTCAACACTTCCCTTGAACTCAGGTGGTTTCTGTAGGATTTTTAATCGCAGCGGGGCATGGCAAAACACTTTTACACATATAAAATCCAAATAAAAGCATATAAATCGTGGTAAAAACATGGGGATCAAATCTAACCTTTAAAATAATTCGGAGACAACGATCAGAGATCCTTAGCAGTTGCTCCTCAGTTTCCTTTCTTTCCATATCTCATACGAAGTTTGAGGAACAGATTTTGGAAGGCACCTTATTCAGTAAATATGCTGAGGTTTCCAATGCATAACCCCATAGGAATACTGGAAGATTTGCATAGCTCATCATGGACCGCACCATGTCTAACAAAGTTCGATTTCTCCTTTCAGATACTAATCTGGAGGAGTCCACTGGGAGACTATACCATTTACTTTGAGATAATCTAGAAACATTACATTCAAGTATTCACCACCTCGATCTAATCGAAGAATTATAATACTATGTTTGGTTTGTTTCTCCACTTCATACTTATACTCTTTGAACTTTTCAAAGGCTTCAGACTTGTGTTTCATCAAACACATATCCGAATCTAGATCTATCATCTATGAAAGTAATGAAGTATGAAAATCCACCCATGTCTTTCTTAGATATTGGTCCACATACATCTGTGTGTACCATTCATAGCAAATTTGCAGTCCTCTCTCCATGTCTACTAAATGGAGACTGCAATGCCACTATGAAGTGAGATTTTCATCATCCCTTTTCTTTTATTAGTTTATTCAATCTGAAGTAAATTATGTCACATTTATACAGACCATTATTTAAAGTACCACGTCCATAAAGAATATTATCTCTAAGAATAGAACATTCATTATTCTCAATAATAAATGAAAATCCAGCCAAGTCTAACATGGGAATAATATTCCTCACAATCGAGGGAACAGAATAACACTTATTTAAAACAATAGTCTTGCCCGTAGGCATATGTAAATGAAATGATTCCACATCTTCAGCAGCAACTCTTGCTCCATTTCCCATCAGTAGAATCACCTCCTCTTCCTCAAGAGTCCTACTTCTCCTTAGTCCCTGCAACAAATTGCAGATATGAGAACCACAGGCGGTATCTAATACCCAAGTAGAAATTTGATTTAATGACATATTCACTTCTATCATGAACATACCTGAATCAGAAGCGGTAGTCTCACTACCCTTCTTCTTCTTCTTCTTCAATTCTGCAAGGTAAACCTTGCAGTTCCTCTTCCAGTGCCCCACCTTGTTACAGTAAAAGCAAACAACTTTGCTCTTGGGGTCTTCAGCTTTTGGCGGAACCAGCTTTTATTCACCTACTTTCTTCTTCTTGGAAGAGTTCCTCTTCCTTTTCTTAGGATTGGAACCTTCACCAATTAGAAGAACATAACTCTTCTTAGGGGGAAAATTCGATTTCGCAGTCTTCAACATGTTGTGGAGTTCAGGCAGGCTGACATCCAACTTATTCATGTGAAAGTTCACAATAAACTGCGAGAACGAACTCGGAAGCGATTGCAAGACCAAGTCTTGGCTCAGCTCCCCATCCATGGCAAAACCAAGTTGTCCAAGACATTCAATCAAATTGATCATCTTAAGTACATGGTCATTCACAGATGATCCCTCAGACATCCTACAACCGAATAGCTCCTTCGATATCTCATATCGAGCTGTCCTCCCCGCCACATCATACAACTCTTGTAGATGCATTAGGATAGTGTGAGCATCCATATGCTCATGTTGCTTCTGTAGCTCAATGTTCATGGAAGCTAGCATGATGCATTGAGCAACATTTGCATCATCTATCCACTTACGATACACAACATGTTCATCATTATGTGCATCACTAGCAGGTTCAGTAGGCTTAGGTGAGTCAATCACGTATTCCAGCTTCTCAATCCTGAGAACAATTCTCAAGTTTCGAAGCCAGTCAGCATAATTAGGACCAGTCAATTTATGAGCATCCAGTATGCTCCTGAGTGATAGTGCAGAAGACATAATGTATATTGTAAATCTGTAAATGATAAACATATAACAACACTTAACAAATATTCGATTTCATTTTAAAACACTATATGAATCGGGTCTTTATTCATAAGTGGCTCCCACTAGTTTATCTAATTTATTCAACCCCCTACGTGAAAAATTAAGCATTCATAATGCTAGTGGGAATAGGGATCCTACATTCCATTACACAACCCCGGCTGTAGCACGAACCGCCATGTAATGTTCAATAGGCAGACAACTCTTGTCAATTACATCTTATGTTATTCCCTAATCAAACTTTAGCCTCTTGAATAATTGAGTCACGGCTGTGGCACGACAAACTCAATATTCTAAGTCAAGTCTAACCCAACATTCCGTACAATTGAATCAGTCCCCAAAGGCCCACGGTTGTGGCACGTACCGACCTTTAGATTCTTATTCAATGTACACATCTCTATGTAATAGACAAGTATTTCTTATTTCGAAATCAAAGCCCTCGGCTGTAGCACGAACCGACAATGATTCAAAAATAAGAACTACTTTCTATCATGTTGGAAGGCTATGACCGACACAAGCCCGTTGTGTCATTGGCCAATTACTACTTGATATTATTTAATTTTAGAGGGATTATATTACGTTACAATCATAATCATATTATAAAGAGATTCTTCCTTTTAAATTAAATATTTCAAATCAATAATCAATAATCAGATGATTCCCAGATCGGGTGGAGCATTGTCAAGAGGCGTCACTTAATAACCCTTTCTTACAGATAGAAATCTGTTGTTGACAGAATCATCCTTTCTCTCATATCGAAAATTCATATTCAATTACGTGTTTCATAAACACAAGAATCTCATGATTATATTCATAATATTATTCTTAAGGTTATGAAACAATTTCACTATACTAGGTTGTCTAACAAACGCCTTATGTTCATTTAAGTTCACCTAAATCTATCATCGCATGATAAAATAAGCATATATCACATATATAAACATGAATAAACATCAAGTTAGGCATGTTATATCATCTAGCACATTAGTCTAAGCATTATACATCTCTATGTATCACATGAAGCATTTAAAAGCAATTAAAAATAGTTAAAAACAACTTTAAAACACTTTCGGAAATATAAACAGTTCAAAACTTTTATATAAACTAAAATTGATCACTCCATTAGATCCGTCTCGGAAAAACGAATCTAACGGTATATTGCACGCCTAAAACGGAGTTACGAAACTCCCAGAAAATCAATTTTAATGTAAACAGTCGGGCTGTAACGCATTACAGGAACGCGTTACAAGCCCTGTAACGCATTCCGGTGATGCGTTACAACCCTTTTAAGCCATTAAAAGGTGTAACGCATTCCGTGAATGCGCCACAGGGTGTAACGCATTCCCGGAATGCGCGACACCTTTTTTTTTATTATTATTTTATACAGCCGCCTGACATGCTCCCGCACGGAATTCCGTGCGCCTGACATTCTCGATCTCCGTGCAGATAGACAAGGAGCAGACAAACAGCAAAGGCAGATGCATAATACAAACATATATATATATATATATACTATATATACATATATTTATACTTATTAAATTACGAATTTAATTGTAAGAACTTCAAAAATTCATAATAAAAAATCTATACATCCTAAAAATATAAAAAAAAATACCCAGACGATCTACAACACTTGTAGAACCCAGATCAACATTCAAAATTATTCTGAGAAATGATTTCTCATCAGATAAAATTAATCCATGATATAATTTGTAAAAATCATAATTAATTCATACAAGCACATAAAATTCTGAAATTTTTACCACAGATCTATATGCATACAACCTATGCTCTGATACCATTGTTGGATTTTTAATCGCAGCGGGGCATGGCAAAATACTTTTACACATATAAAATCCAAATAAAAGCATATAAATCGTGGTAAAAACATGGGGATCAAATCTAACCTTTAAAATAATTCGGAGACAACGATCAGAGATCCTTAGCAGTTGCTCCTCAAGAAAACGATGTTAAGGAGGAGGAAGGAGGTGGAGAGAATTGAGTTTTCTAAACTTTTTGGGTTTTTGGGGTTCGAATAAAATATAGGGTCTATAATAGTATATTTATAGGCAAAATTTTCAGCTGAAATTTTACCATAAATATTATTATTATTATCCCATTTATTATTTTCATTAATAATTAAAACACCTTTTAATTATTAATCCTTTTTCTAAATACTTTAGAAATAATTCTCTCTCTTGATTTAATTTCCAAAAATTAAATCTTTAATTAATAATATTAAGAACTTTTCTTAATTAATTTATAATCAATTAAATCTCATTTAATCAATTATTAAATTTGCCAATTAATTATTTATTTCACAAATAAATAATTATTAGCCATTATTAATTAATTCCTCCACCATTAAATCATTCTCTTTTTATGGTGTGACCCTGTAGGTTCAATATTAAGCCGGTAGTAGAAATAAATAATAATAAAACTATTTTATCATTATTTATATAAATTCTCTAATTTATTAAATATGATTAATTAATTAATCACATTTATTCTACATCGTGAGGGATACTTCTCAGCATATCGCGACTATCCGGATAATATGAATTCACTGCTTAGAATACCAAGAACCTATTCAGTGAATAGTTACCATACAATAAACTCCTTCTACCCTACAATGTCCCGATTAAATACAAGACATGGATCTCGTGTCAAACCTATCTAATTTAATCACTTGCTTACCATTTACTATGCGTAGTTCTATACAAATTAGAAACACCTTTCTAATTTCATTCACTCTGGCCAGAGATTCCTGAACTAGCATAAGTGGATCAGCCTTGAACATTCGCTTCCTTCACTGGAAGGGGTAGATCCTTTATTGATCATACATTATCTTCGTGTACAAATTCCTATACCCAGTAAAGCCCTAATAATTGTCCCTGGAGACTAAGAACTAAACCAAAGCATAGTTCAGTGTTCACAAGATGACTATGATGACCTCAAGTCTAAGGATACTTGTACAACTATCACTATATGAACAACTGCTGACACGTGAGTGAACTCCATCAGTTGTTCAGCTTGGCGAGTCATGTTCAGTGAACTTATTCTATAATAAGCACCTACATACTAGCTATAGTGTCACCACACAAATGTCTATGAGAACAGACATCTTTCATAATGAAGCAAGCATAGTATGTACCGATCTTTGCGGATTATTAATTACCAGTTAGTAATCCTACGACCAGGAACTATTTAAGTTTAGAGTTATCATCTTTTAGGTCTCACTATTATGATCTCATCATAATCCATAAAAAGCTTTACTCTAAACTATGGTATATCTTATTTAAACGCTTAAATAGATAAAGGCCGTAATAAAAATAAAACAAGTCTTTTATTAATAACAATGAAATCAAAACAGATTACATAAAAGTTATTCCTAAATCCTCATACATGATTGGACTTAGGACATATTCCTTTCAGTTTCACAGCTTGAAACTGCTTAAAAGTCACTGCAGGTGATGCTGCCGCTTGCTGCTGCTGCTGTGTATGATGCAACATCTATTGCTGCATCAGTCCCAACATCTGGACAATCGCTGGATCTGTATGACTCTCGGTACGATCCTCTCCTGAATTACCCCTCCTCTTTGATGCCATTATTCTGGTAAGAAACAAGCAACATATATAACAATCTATCAATCTTTGTGTCAAATATGTAGCAATCCTTTAGCATATCAAAATTCTCAAGCATCATCTCTTTTCAAAGTATCATAAACTTGCTACCATATTAACACATGCGACATGATTATCACATAATCCTGCTAATTATCTCGAGAATAATAACACAAAGAAAATTAACGAAAAAAATTATCCAAACCTTTCAACTCTTGCTTAAAATCTCAAATAACCAATAAATGGTGGATAGGGTTGCAACACAACCTTCCAACCTCATTCTTCATTTATTACTATCCTCAGAAACCAACAAAATAGCAAAGCAATGACACAAAATCCCAAAGCTAAACACAAAACAGGAAACCTGAACAACTTAGCTATAAACCAGCCCAATAACCTAAACTTAATCCTATGAGAGCTAAACTACACGCACTTATCTTATGTGATCTTCCTATGACTCACCTATGACAACCCTAAGCCTATTTCAGTGACCATAACCTATAGCTCTGATACCAACCTGTGACGCCCTCCAAACCCGGGGTCTAGATTTGGGGGTCACTAACCGATAAACAAAAACTAAAATAAGAACAACAGAATAATATAATAGATATGACCCGTTGCATGCAACTGGATCGATCACATGTTATAGTATGAAATAGACACTAAAACAAACCAACTGTTATTACAAGCAATACGTCTATTTAGTTTTACAACTTATTCAAATTTTATTACAAACCTCTAGACTATCCAAGTGTCCCAAACTGTCTACCTGGAAAATACACCAAACTATCTACAAGCACACAACTCCTGGTCAAACCTGGAACTCAAGCCTGCTCTGACCTAGCTGAAAGAGTCAGGATATAAAACAAGTATGAGCGAAAGAAATGCTCAGCAAGCAGTATATAGCTTATGATTCAGGACCACAACAAGGATATATATGAAGAACAAAACCAAACAACAATACCTGAACAATATTAAAAACTGATATAAGTTTTGATAATAAACAACATTTGTATATATAATTTTGTTTTGGGATTGGAATCCTCGAACGAAGGTGTGTTGCCGCCGGTGATCAGCCGCAGAGCAACACCGGTATGCCGAAGCATATCCAACTAAGCAAAAGAGTACCCAAGGCACATATCGACCAAGCAAGGTGTTATATCATGTATAACACATAGCTCACACTGGACCGCCGCCACGACCTCTTACGCAACCATCCAATCCATAAAAACAATTTTCAATCAAAGGAGTCGAATCAATTGACATCCTTAACCACATAACTCCCCATTTCTCATGGTCCAGAATTATCTCAACAACCGATAGCGAAATAACTAGAACAATTAGTTATTCGCTAATCTCAATTCAAAGTTTTACTTCATAGAGTAATTTTTAGCGAAATGTAAAAACGTTTAACTATTCTGAACTTAGAATAGTATAGAAACTTGAATAATAAAGTCAGAATAATTATCACTTGAACGATAAGTGAAGGTATAGATACTTGCAATTATACTATAAGAAGGTTGAGGAATACTTGCACAATAGGATTCATAATAAGATCACTTGAACAATAAGTGGAGGTAGGTATACTTGCCTGGTATGCTCAATAACTTCTTACTATAACTCTGGCGTATAGCTGCTGGCTACTATCTCCGTCTAACAATTGACCGCACTCCTTGCTACTTGATTCTATAAACAAAAAGGACTATCTTAATTGACAGAACCAAACTCAATCGACGTAACTATACGTCTTGACATCTACCCGATCGTTTATAATTAATCATGGTATTTTAAATCTGTAAATAGATAGCATGCATATCACATATCATATAATCATGGTATTCATATAACACATAATCATATATTTCATGTAACACATAAATCAGATAGTTAAAAGATAGGTCTCAGTACGTTTAGAATTGCAAGCAGGTCAATAACAGTGTTTATTGATCAGATACCGACTCCGAATGATACACACTTTAAATGACATTACATTACATCATAAATTAGACCTCAAAAGTATTTTTATTGTAAGCGTAATATTTTTCTGAGTCTATACGCGTTCGTTTCGTGTTAAACGGACGAACGGTTTATTTATTACGAATAAAATAAGAATTAAATAGAATTAAATCAATTTATAATAATATTAATTGATTTTTAAATACCAAAATACAAATTTTAAAAGTTTAAAACTAATTCTTAGAAATTATTTGAATTAATTATAAATAATTTACATTTCATTTAACTATTTATAAATAAAACTAATTGATTAAATGAATTAATCAATTAATTAAATTCATAAATAATTAACAAAAATAAATTATAAATAATTAAATTGAATTAGATTTTTAAAAATAATAAAAGAAAATATTTTTTTTTGAAATTTAAAATATTTAAGAAAATAATTTTTAGAATTAGAAATAATAAGTAAATGATTTTTGAAAATAAAATAAATAATTTTTGGAAATATGACACTAATTTTGAAATAAATTTTAAAATAAAAAATGTATAAACAGATTTAAAGAAACAGAAAAGAGGTATTTAATATTGAAACCGGGTCGTTTTAAATCAGAAAACGGGTCGGTAATTTGGGTCATCGGGTCAGCCAAGAACACATGAATCCTACAGGAACTTTACCAGATTCCAGCGATGACCAGGAATCCGGAGAAGCTCCGACGGGGCTCCAATCAACGTAGTTTGGCTTTGTTCTTCGCAATAACTTGTTCTCCATCAACCCAATAACTCAGAGATGGCAAGAACATCGATCAGTTATTCCAGAATCGTCGATTCCGGTTAAAAGACTCCATGAAAACCGCCAGCTTTAGCCAATATCCGGCAGCCTTCGATTTGGCTAAAAACGAGCTCGGTTTTCTTCCGTTTTTTCATCAACAGATTACCTATGTACCCAGAAACTCATCACAATCATCTATTGTCAAAAACTAACATAATATTCCGATTCCGGCCAAAAATCTTTTCTAAAACCGGTGAGTTTCCGGTGAAACTCGACTACCCTGAAATCATAACCAAACCTTACGTTCTATAGATCAAAATCATCCTATACTCATACCAATTCATTATAACCCTCTAAATTAACCACCAATCAATCAAAAGTTCCGAAATTCGAAATAAAAATTCAAGAACAACCAAGAACTCGGGTATATTGATCCCGGACTAAAACAATTCAACCAAGTACATAAATCGATTCTACAAATCATCCTAAAGTTATTTGTAACATCAAAATCAATCAAAGATCAACAAAAATCCAAAAATGAATGCAAGCCAAAACACAAAAAATCATTTTTAATCATAACTAACCTTAACTTGTGATTTTGGTACCAAAAGATCCGTCTCCTCGAGAGGATTGTTTTGATTACTGGAGCTCAAACAGAGGTTCAGTAAATCTCTCAAAATCAATGGATTTGTGTCAAGAACAAAATTACACCCCCAAAGTTTGTTCTTGGATTTTCTATTTTCTGAAAATAAAATGAAATAAAAATAAAGTAATCTAAGAAAATGTGCTATTTATATTATCTGGAAAATAAATACCCAAAATCAAATAAGGGTGTTTTTATTCGCATAATTAAAATAATTAAGCCCCAAAATAATAATTACGGAGAATAATTTTAAAGTAATAAAATATAATTTTTTTATCAAAATTTCCCGAAAATTGTGAATAATTAAAAATACAAAAAATATTAGGTATTTGAAATACGTATAATTTTGTAAAAATAAAAATGTGAATTTTATGGGCTTTGACGTCCCGGTGGGGTCCCGGTCCGCTGATTTTTAAAAAACAGAAATGATTCCTAAATTAACAGAAAACCCCGAAAACATATAAAATACATACAAACAAATATAAAATGAGTAAAATGAGTACCTCGATAAAGACGCAAATAAACACTGTTAGTCGCTAAACACGCGCTAACATTCACGCAAGTATGCGCGTTCGCAAGTAGTATAAGATATAAATCAAATTCGTTCCCACAGAGACTGGTTTAGGTTAACTTTGTAATTTATGCACTTATGCAACAATGATATGGCTATTATTCAATACTAAGACGAATAACAAATTGAGGTTGTTTTATAACTAAGAATTAAACTAACAATTATAACTAAGAGAATAAGAATGGTTGAATTAATATATATGACAAACATGGAATTCTAACTTCATTAATTACCTCATTCAAAGGAAGTTAATTACTTCATTCAAAGGATGATTCTGATCTGTAAGAAAGGGGTATTAAGTGACACCTCTTGACAATGCTCCCCCCGATCTGGGAATCATCCAATTATCGATTATTGATTTGAAATATTTAATTTAAAAGGAAGAATCTCTTTATAATATGATTATGATTGTAACATAATATAATCCCTCTAAAATTAAATAAAATCAAGTACTAATTGGCCAATGACATAACGGGTTAGTGTCGGTCATAGGCTTCCAACATGGTAGAAAGTAATTCTCATTTTTGAATCATTGACGGTTCGTGCTACAGCCGAGGGCTTTGATTTTGAAATAAGAAATACTTGTCTATTGCATAGAGATGTGTACAATGAATTAGAATCTAATGGTCGTTACGTGCTACAGCCGTGGGCTGTTAGAGACTGATTCAATTGTATGAAATGTTGGGTTAGACTTGACTTAGAATATTGAGTTTGTCATGCTACATCCGTGACTCAAATTATTCAAGAGGCTAAATTTTTATTAGGGAATAACATAAGATGTAATTGACAAGAGTTGTCTACCTATTGAACATCACATGGCATTTCGTGCTACAGCTGAGATTGTGTGATGGAATGTAGGATCCCTATTCCCACTAGCATTATAAATGCTTAATTTTTAACTAAGGGGGTTGTATAAATTAGATAAACTAGTGGGAGCCACTTATGAATAAAGACCTGATTCATATAGTGTTTTGAAATATAATTGAATATCTGCTAAGTGTTGTT
Organism: Apium graveolens; assembly: GCF_009905375.1. Classification (NCBI taxonomy): domain Eukaryota; kingdom Viridiplantae; phylum Streptophyta; class Magnoliopsida; order Apiales; family Apiaceae; genus Apium; species Apium graveolens. The sequence continues at coordinate 266,933,151 of NC_133655.1, read as the reverse complement.
ATGTGTTTATCATTTACAGATTTACTATATAGGTTATGTCTTCTGCACTATCACTCCGGAGCATACTAGTTGCTCACAAATTGACTGGTCCTAATTTTGCTGACTGGCTTTGAAACTTGAGAATTATTCTCAGGGTTGAGAAGCTGGAATATGTGCTTGACTCACCTAAGCCTGCTAAACCTGCTGACGATGCACATAATGATGAACATGTTGTGTATCGTAAGTGGATAGATGATGCAAATGTTTCTCAATGTAACATGCTAGCTTCCATGAACATTGAGCTACAAGAGCAGCATAAGCATATGGATGCTCACACTATCCTAACGCATCTATAAGAGTTGTATGATGTGGCGGGGAGGACAACTCGATATGAGATATCGAAGGAGCTATTCGGCTGTAGGATGTCTGAGGGATCATCTGTGAATGACCATGTACTTAAGATAATCAATTTAATTGAACTTCTTGGACAACTTGGTTTTGCCATGGATGGGGAGCTGATTCAAGACTTGGTCTTGCAATCACTTCCGGGTTCGTTTTCGCAGTTTGTTGTGAACTTTCACTTGAATAAGCTGGACGTCAGCCTGGCTGAACTCCACAACATGTTGAAGACTGCAGAATCGAATTTTCCCTCTAAGAAGAGTTCTGTTCTTCTAATTGGTGAAGGTTCTAATTCTAAGAAAAAGAAGAAGAACCCTCCCAAAAAGAAGAAGAAAGTAAGTGAGAAAAAGCCGATTCTACCAAAAGCTGAAGACCCCTAGAGCAAAGCTGTTTGCTTACACTGTAACAAGGTGGGGCACTGGAAGAGGAACTGCAAGATTTACCTTGCAGAATTGAAGAAGAAGAAGGGCAGTGAGACTGCCGCTTCTGATTCAGGTATGTTCATGATTGAAGTGAATATGTCACTAAGGAAAATTTCTACTTGGGTATTAGATACTGCCTCTGGTTCTCACATTTGCAATTTGTGTGGCGCCCTCCAAACCCGGGTCAGAAGTTTGGGGTCTACACACAAACCTTAATTATAACCTGCTTATAACAATAATAAAGATAATAATAATATATGCAATGACCCTACTTACCAACCACCACGGACCGCAATAGGTTAAAGTATGCACACAAGCCAAACACACTAATATATTACAAACCGTTCAAATCCCAACTATTTTAAATTCAAACTGAGTATTAAACATTATTACAAACTTTTACAAACTTAAATTATTCCAAAAGAAGCCTACTAGCTCAGCTTTCTCAACCTGAACCCCTAGCTATCACGCTGGACTGGGGATCCTCTTTACCAACTGGTTCCTTTTTAACTGGAAAGAATATAAACAACATCGCACAAATGAGCTAACTAGCTCAGCAAGTCACAATGACAAAACTGAGAATAATGATCATCAGGTGAATATGGTTATGATATCAAGTGAACAATGGATTATGATTTAGAATTGGATATTATACTTTTAATTTAAAAACCAAGGTTAGGCTGCTGATCAGTCACGCACTAACCCCGAGCAAGGCACACAGCATTGCTCTAACTACTGGATCCAAGGCACACATTGGCCTAACTTGACCATTATATGGTCTGACCACGAATCTGGTCCATAATTTTATAAAAACAATCCAATTCTAACATAATAACAGAGTATGCAATAATAAACAATAACCGAAATCATTAACAATAATAAATGTTTAACAATGAAAGGGTTTCAATCCTTGTAAGGATCAATAAGGCAATTTAAAAGCTTGGATGCTGGGTAATGAAAGAATTGGATAACAAAGGAATCAACGTTTCAATGTTTCAAGGATTTGGTCTTTCAAAGTATAAGATACCATGGGTTGAGTATATAATAGTTCATTTCAGTGTTTGGTATTTAGTTTGTATGTATTTGTAGAGTAGTATCGTAGATTCGTGGTTCTTGTTTGGGTATACAATAATCAATGGATTAGAAAGAATATGATTCATGGCTCAAGGACAATAACTGAAATCAGGATTTAGGTTTCTGTGCTTCAAAGCACTTGCAATATCACAGGATTATCAAGTACTACAATATCTCGAGAAAGTTCAGAACACTTGCCTAGTATTAGCTTACTACACCGCACTCGCTTCCAATCACAACCGTTTTACTCCTCAACTACCTGTTTCCCTTTCCTACGTCTTGCCTCTTCTGCTCACATATCATAAGCATCTATCAATAATTTACTCATGGAATTCTATTTAAACATTTTTCGGAATCAAAACGAGTCGTTGGATCAATTTCGGGTTAATAAACAGGGTTCGGTTGGCCCATTCTGGCTCCGAAATAATTTTAGAATAATTATCGAGCCTTGGAAATAATTTAGAATAATATTTTAAAGCTCGAAACTATTTTTCAAAATTTTTAAATCATTTTTAAATAATTAAATCTAATTAAATAACTAATTAAAATCAATTAATAATTAATTAAATCAATTAATCAATGAAATTTCGAATTAATTGACCAATTAATCAATTATAAATTAACTGAAATTAATTAACTAATTAATTTAGATTTATTTGTGAATTAAAAATAATTTTCAGAATAAAAATAATAATTTTTAGAATTTTCAGAATTTAAAAATGAATTTTTATAATAAAAATAAATAGGAAATATGATTTTTAAACATTTTATAAACAGGAATCCTAAATTTGCAAAGTCTGGAAATTTCAGGGATTTAACTGCATCGTTTTCAAAAGTTGGGGTACTAAACTATAATTTCCAGCTCTTCGCCGGAAAACAGTCGGGTTCGCCGGAGAACACGTTCCCGGCGTCCTCACCCCGCCAACACCTCCAGATCACATCTACACAACATCAGGAACACAACCATGCAATCAATTCATCCTAACAATCCGTGAGTTGGCCGGAATTTGGCGGTGAAGTTTTCCAGTTTCCGGCGAACATCGGAAAACTTCAAAACACAACTCCCTTCTCTACAGATCTCGTTGGTTCATGAAACTTATACGACTAGATTGCAAATTTCACAGAGAACACAACCCACTATAACACAACATCAATCTATCACAGAATAAGAAACCCCCGAATTTTAATTAAGAACATTCATACGGGTTATAAATCCTAATTTTGAAATTCGAAAATCAAACTCAAATTTGAACATGTTATTGAACTCCAAATCAGACGTATGACATATGAAAATCATCAGGAAAATAAGCTCTACAACATGCAATCATCAAATCATACAAACAATCATCCGAACAAAAATTCATATTTTTAATAAAATAAATTAAAAAATAAATAAATTTTTAGAAAAATAACCTTGATTTCTGCAGTGAAACAAAGCTCAGAATCTGATAGAACACTTCAAATCCTTCGTTTTGGTTACTCAAGCTTTGAAAACAGAGATCGGTAACGCCTTCGTTTTGCTGTTTGATTCTTAGAACAGTTTTAGGAAATTAGGGCTTTTCTCTGAAAATTATATGATTAACTATCTGCAAATGATTTTGATACGAAATAAAATACGGTAAAAGGCTATTTATAATTACGGAAAATTTGTATCCCGTTAGATCATTCCGGATATAAAACGGTACGTTTATTTGTAAAAACTGATCCAAACGGTATCAGTTTTCGGGATAATTATCCAAATCAGTACAATTTGTACTGCGGTCTTGGTCTCAGCGCCTGGTTATACGTATTACGAAGTGATAATTGTGATAGTTTAATAAAAAAGCTCCCGTTTATCAAAAATACGGGTTTTATTGATTTACCGAAACGAATATTGTATCGAAAATGTTGCGCCGGGACCCGCGCAGGACAAACCGTACGCCGGATCGAAAAAGTCGAAACATGGAATATGCTCGGAATATTACAATTAGGTTAGGAAGGAGTTCTCGAAAGAGTTTCGGGTTCCAAAAACGTAACAACGGTTGACGTCAGTTGGTTCCCATTTTTATAAAATAGATTTTAATTACCCGGAAAAAGATTTTAGAAATTTCATATAATTCGTATAAATCCATAAACCAACATAAAAATAATTAGGAAGATATGACAATTATCTATATTTTATTTTGGACATAAATTAAAATACTCAATTAATATTATTTTTGAATATTCAAGTACAGATAACACTTAACAATTAGCTCACAGAATAGATACTAAACACACATAATAATTATATAATAGCAAAAATAATTACACGATATATCCCGTATATTACATCCTTCCCCCCTTAAAAGGATTCTGTCCTCAGAATCTCTAAGAAAACAAATGAGGGTACTTTTCTCTCATATCACTTTCTAACTCCCAGGTTGACTCTTCAACCTTTGGGTTTCTCCACAATACTCTTACTAACTTTACCACTTTATTTCTCAATACTTTCTCTCTTTCCTCTAGAATCTCTATCGGACTCTCTACATATGATAAATCTGCTTGAAGTTCTATTGGCTCATATTCTATTATATGCCTGGAGTCTGGATTATATTTCTTAAGCATTGATATGTGAAAAACATTGTGAATGTGCTTCATGTGCGGAGGTAACGCCAACTCGTAAGCTACCTTGCCAATACGCTTTAGGATTTCAAAAGGTCCAACATATCTTGGGTTTAGCTTCCCTTTCTTCCCAAACCTCGTTAGTCCTTTCCACGGTGATACTTTTAATAATACCAAGCTTCCTTCTTCAAATTCCATGTCTTTTCTTGACTGGTCTGCATATTTCCTTTGACGATCTTGTGCGGCTATTAATCTTTTCTGGATAATTTCAACAACTTCCTTTGTCTGCTGCACCAATTCGGGTCCGAGTATTTTGCGTTCTCCTACTTCGTCCCAATATACTGGAGATCTACATTTGCATCCATAAAGGGCTTCATAAGGTGGCATCCCAATACTGGCGTGATAACTGTTGTTATAAGCAAACTCTATTAGGGGTAAATGCTCGTCCCAACTTCCTTTGAAATTAATAGCACAAACACGTAGCATGTCCTCGATTGTCTGGATCGTTCTTTCACTTTGGCCATCCGTTTAGGGGTGATAGGACGTACTCATATTCAATCTTGTTCCCAAATATTCTTGAAAACTCTTCCAAAATCTTGAATTAAATTTTGGATCTCAATCAGATACAATAGACACTGGAACTCCATGACGAACTACAATTTCTTTCAAGTACATATGAACTAACTTGTCGAGCGAAAATCTTTCATTTATAGGCAGAAAATGAGCTGACTTGGTAAGTCTATCTACTATAACCCAAATGGCATCATGATTAGCCCTTGTCCTTGGTAATCCAACTATGAAATCCATGGCAATATGTTCCCACTTCCACTCTGGAATCTCCAATGGCTGTAGCAATCCGCTTGGTCTCTGATGCTCCGCTTTAACTTTCTGACAGGTATAGCATTGCTAACCCATTCCACAATTTCCCTCTTCATATTTGGCCACCAATAATTCTTCTTTAAATCTCTGTACATTTTGGTACTCCCTGGATGGATGGAATATCTTGAACTATGTGCCTCTTGTAAAATTTCATTTTTCAGCTCCGTTACTGGTGGAATCCAAATTCTTGAAGAAAACCTAAGAATACCTTGATCATCTTGTTGCGTGCATAATTCCTCACCTACCAAACTATTTATATCTTGATCCATTACCTCTTTCTGGCATTTCTTTATTTTCTCCAGTAACTCCGGTTGGAAAATCATACCGTACACTTTTGCTTCCTCAGGCTTGCAAATTCTAATCTCCAATTCCAATTTTTGAAATTCTTTATATATCTCTTCAGGTACGGATAATACATTTAACTTTTCCTTCCGACTTAACGCATCTGCTACAACGTTCGCCTTACCGGGATGATAATTAATCGAGCAATCATAATCTTTGATCAATTCTAACCATCTCCTTTGTCTCATATTAAGTTCCTTCTGGGTAAATATATATTTCAAACTTTTGTGATCCGTGAAAATCTCACACTTTTCTCCATACAAATAATGTCTCCAAATCTTCAAAGCAAAAAATATAGCTGCTAACTCCAAATCATGAGTAGGGTACTTCTGTTCGTGTGGTTTCAATTGCCTTGACGCATACGCAATCACCTTGTTGTGCTGCATAAAAACACATCCTAATCCTTTGTAGGAAGCATTGCTATAAATTACGAAATTCCCTTGATTGTCTGGAAGTGACAAAACAGGTGTTGTGATTAATCTCTGCTTCAATTCCTGAAAACTTCCTTCACACTTGTCATTCCATATAAACTTTTCATTCTTTCGTGTAAGCTTTGTCAATGGTGTTGCAATTCTTGAAAAATTCTGAACGAATCATCAATAATATCCTGCCAATCCCAAGAAACTTCTTACCTCAGTGGGTGTTCTCGGTCTTTCCCAATTCGTAATTGCCTCGATCTTTGCCGGGTCCACTTTGATCCCTTCGTTACTGACTATGTGTCCTAAGAACTGAACTTCCTGTAGCCAAAACTCACACTTCGACAATTTAGCATATAACTTCTTTTTCCTTAAAATCTCCAAAGCTGTCCTTAAATGTTCCGCATGATCCTCCTCCGTCTTTGAATAGATCAAAATATCGTCTATAAATACTATAACGAACTTGTCCAAATATTCCTTGAAAATTCTGTTCATCAGGTCCATAAACGCTGCTGGGGCGTTGGTCAATCCAAAAGACATCACTAAAAACTCGTAATGCCCATACCTTGTTCTGAAAGCTGACTTTGGTATATCTTCTGGTTTGATCTTCAGTTGATGATATCCCGATCTTAAATCAATTTTGGAGAAATACTTGGCTCCCTTCAATTGGTCAAACAAATCATCAATTCTGGGTAACGGATACTTATTCTTGATCTTCAACTTGTTGAGCTCCCTATAGTCGATGTATAGTCTCATGCTTCCATCCTTCTTCTTGACAAATAATACCGGTGCACCCCACGGGGATATGCTGGGTCTAATTACTCATTTCTCTAACAGCTCTTGCAATTGCTTTGCTAACTCTTTCATCTCAACGGGTGCCATTCTATACGGGGCCTTGGATACTGGTTCGGTTCCAGGTGCTAAGTCGATTGCAAATTCAATTTCTCTATCTGGAGGAAGTCCTGGTAAGTCGTCGGGAAATACGTCTGGAAATTCATTTACAACTGGAATATCTTCAAGTTTTGCTGGCTCCTGACTTCTGTCGATCACATATGCTACGAAATGCTCACATCCTTGTCGTAGTAACTTCTTGGCTTGAATCATCGTTAAGAACTTCTTTACCTGCTTCTGTCCCTTGAACGTTACTATTCTTTCGTCTGGCATTTTCACCATTACTTTCTTATTTCGACAATCTATCTGAGCATCATGCTTAGATAACCAATCCATTCCTAATATAACGTCAAATTCTCCTAACTTAAACGGTATCAAATCTACACAAAACTTACTACCAGAAATCTCAATCTCACAATTCCCATAAACTTGGTTAACAGTTACACGTTCTTGATTTGCTAATTCCACAGTCATTATTTCATTTAAATACCCAACTGGACAATTTAACTTACTAATAAAATCTTGTGAAACAAACGATCGAGTTGCTCCCGAATCTATTAACACTTTGGCACATAAAGAATTCACATTAAGCGTACCTGCCACGACATCCGTATCCTGGATCGCATCCTTCACCGACATGTCAAAAACTCTAGCCCTCAGAGTCTCATTCACTGTTGGGGTAGATTCCATAATCCTTAATGCATTACTGACTGGGGTTGGTGTCTTGCAATCCCTGGCCATATGTCCTGGCTTCCCACATTTAAAGCATGTAAATCCAATGACTGGAACTTTCACTGCTGGATTCCGGATAGGCTGATCCTTATTTGCTGGCTCTCTTGCTGGCTGATTTCGGCACTCCCTCGAGTAGTGCCCTTTCTGGTTGCATTTAAAACATACCACATTCAACTTGTTACAAACTCCTCCATGCTTCTTTCCACATACTTGACAATCTGGAAAAGTTAATCTCAACTGATTCGGCTGATTCACATTAGCTGAACGATTGCCCTGGCCTCCGTCTCCTGCATTTTGTCTCCTGAAATTAAAATTTCTCCCTGGTTGAAACCTGCCCTTCTTAAAATTTGGAAACTTCCCTGTTTGTGACTGACCCTCACTTCCCTCAACTTTCCTTTTCTTGCTTTCCTTTTCTTTCTGGAACATCTCACTCTCTGTCTCTGCGATCATAGCTTTCTGTACAACCCCGACATAGGTATCCAATTCAAAAATAGCTACCTTCCCTCTGATCCATGGCTTCAAGCCTTGCTGGAATCTCTTAGCTTTTTTTCTATCAGTATCAACATACGATGACACATACCTTGACAATTCCTCAAACTTCCCCTCATAATCTGTAACTGATATGTTACCTTGCTTTAATTCTAAAAACTTCAGCTCCATTTGATCTTGAACAAACTGAGGAAAATACTTTTCTAAAAACAATTCCTTAAACCTTTCCCAAGTAATAACATCTGTGCTTTCCAATGTTTTCACCATTTCCCACCAATAGGTGGCCTCATTCTTCAGATAGTAACTTGCAAATTCAACCTTCTGCTCCTCTTTCACTTTTACCAAGGTAAAAGCCTTCTCTATTTCCTTTAACCACACATTTGCTTCAATTGGCTCTAAGGAACCCTTGAATTCTGGTGGGTTTACTGCCTGAAAAGTTTTGAAAGTTACCTGGGGATTGGTTTGTCTCTGCTATTGTTGTGCCAGGTGAACTGTTTGATGGGCCAAGATTTGAAGAATCTGGGCTATTGCTGGGTCCATGGGTCCTGGGTTCATATTCTGGTTTATATCATTTTGGTTGTTATTGTTGTTGTTGTTGGTTTCTTCATTCTGGGTGTTGGTGCGGGTATTTCTTCTGGGAGGCATTTTCTGTAAAGAATCAATCAATTTATTTAGCTTTTGAATCAAATCTTTGTATAAAAGAAAAGTTTTGTGAAATAGAAATATCTCTTTTTGAAAACAGTTGTAACTAAGTAAATTGCATGCTTCTTTACAGAATATAAACAGTTATGGAAAACAGGGTACATGGTATCACAGGGTATACTGGTGCAATAAATAAGGTAAAGTAAAACAGGTGCAGTAAAGTAAATGACAGTGTTGGAAAGGAAAAGGTACTGATATATAGATCAAAAGTTTTAGGTAGTACAAGCGTAAAGACGCTTCGAAAGTAAAAACAAAAAGGGTACAACAACCTACTCACTAGTCAGCATCGCTAGTCTATAAATACAACTCAAAAGTCTTCTGATACACACTACACACTACTGTCCATACTACATAACCATAACAACACTGCTCAGCATCTCCATCTCAAAATCTCTAACTCAGCTCCAAGGAAACTCTGGTCCTGCCAGCCTCTCAAAGTCCTCCATCACCTCAGTAGCCCAGCCCAGCAGTGCATCAGGGCCTCTGCCAGGTAGTGTAGCTCCATGTAGCCTAGCCTCAAGAACCCTCCGTGTCACAAGAATCTCCTCTCGAAGCTCCCTCACACCACGATCAACATCTGTAGTCCTAATGATATGCTGTAACTCTCTAATCTGAGCCAACAAGGAATCACAATCCAATAGAAGAGCCTCATACCGATAATAAGGAACTGGGGGCAATGTAGACTGGAATGGGGCACTCGCTACTGAATGCCCAGTGGAATCTGAATCAGCTGGTGGGGGTCCTCTGACAGGTGGCCTCATGCCTGGAGGTGGAATAGCCTGCAATGGTACGGGCTGCAACACCGGTGGAGGTAGAATAGCCAATGCTGGTGGAATAACAGGACGTGGATCCGATGCTGGTGCTCCAACTGAAGGCTCTGAATGATCAGCTGATACGGGAATAAAAGAGTCGACCATCTCTGCTATCTGAAATCATATCGTAATATAAGGATCTCGTACCACGACGCAAACTATACTAATACCGGTTATACCATAACACTCAATCTCTCGACGTTCTATCATCCTATACCTTACTTCTAATCCTATCCCTCTACCCATTCCCGTCAACCTAGGCTTGTGTCAGTGACTTATAACCTGTGGCTCTGATACCAAACCTGTGGCGCCCTCCAAACCCGGGTCAAAAGTTTGGGGTCCACACACACACCTTAATTATAACCTGCTTATAACAATAATAAAGATAATAATAATATATGCAATGAACCTACTTACCAACCACCACGGACCGCAATAGGTTAAAGTATGCACACAAGCCAAACACACTAATATATTACAAACCGTTCAAATCCCAACTATTTTAAATTCAAACTGAGTATTAAACATTATTACAAACTTTTACAAACTTAAATTATTCCAAAAGAAGCCTACTAGCTCAGCTTTCTCAACCTGAACCCCTGGCTCTCGCGCTGGACTGGGGATCCTCTTTACCAACTGGTTCCTTTTTAACTGGAAAGAATATAAACAACATCACACAAATGAGCTAACTAGCTCAGCAAGTCACAATGACAAAACTGAGAATAATGATCATCAGGTGAATATGGTTATGATATCAAGTGAACAATGGATTATGATTTAGAATTGGATATTATACTTTTAATTTAAAAACCAAGGTTAGGCTGCTGATCAGTCACGCACTAACCCCGAGCAAGGCACACATCATTGCTCTAACTACTGGATCCAAGGCACACATTGGCCTAACTTGACCATTATATGGTCTGACCACGAATCTGGTCCACAAATTTATAAAAACAATCCAATTCTAACATAATAACAGAGTATGCAATAATAAACAATAACCGAAATCATTAACAACAATAAATGTTTAACAATGAAAGGGTTTCAATCCTTGTAAGGATCAATAAGGCAATTTAAAAGCTTGGATGCTGGGTAATGAAAGAATTGGATAACAAAGGAATCAACGTTTCAAGGTTTCAAGGATTTGGTCTTTCAAAGTATAAGATACCATGGGTTGAGTATATAATAGTTCATTTCAGTGTTTGGTATTTAGTTTGTATGTATTTATAGAGTAGTATCGTAGATTTGTGGTTCTTGTTTGGGTATACAATAATCAATGGATTAGAAAGAATATGATTCATGGCTCAAGGACAATAACTGAAATCAGGATTTAGGTTTCTGTGCTTCAAAGCACTTGCAATATCACAGGATTATCAAGTACTACAATATCTCGAGAAAGTTCAGAACACTTGCCTGGTATTAGCTTACTACACTGCACTCACTTCCAATCACAACCGTTTTACTCCTCAACTACCTGTTTCCCTTTCCTACGTCTTTCCTCTTCTGCTCACATATCATAAGCATCTATCAATAATTTACTCATGGAATTCTATTCAACACATACTGCTATCTACCCTTCGTTTTACCCAATTCCGATTAACGGATTGAAAGTTATGCAATAATCAAGTAAACACCGAATATATAGACCGATAGTCAATTAACAAGTCACATATAGCACATAATACATCACGTAATCAATGATATATTATTTATAAAGAAGTCTCGGGTCATAAATAGGCTTTTTGGTATTTAAAATGATTTTTAAACATTTTTCGGAATCAAAACGAGTCGTTGGATCAATTTCGGGTTAATAAACAGGGTTCGGTTGGCCCATTCTGGCTCCGAAATAATTTTAGAATAATTATCGAGCCTTGGAAATAATTTAGAATAATATTTTAAAGCTCGAAACTATTTTTCAGAATTTTTAAATCATTTTTAAATAATTAAATCTAATTAAATAACTAATTAAAATCAATTAATAATTAATTAAATCAATTAATCAATGAATTTTCGAATTAATTTACCAATTATTCAATTATAAATTAACTGAAATTAATTAACTAATTAATTTAGATTTATTTGTGAATTAAAAATAATTTTCAGAATTAAAATAATAATTTTTAGAATTTTCAGAATTTAAAAATGAATTTTTATAATAAAAATTAATAGGAAATATGATTTTTAAACATTTTATAAACAGGAATCCTAAATTTGCAAAGTCTGGAAACTTCAGGGACCTAACTGCATCGTTTTCAAAAGTTGGGGCACTAAACTGTAATTTTCCAGCTCTTCGCCGGAAAACAGTCGGGTTCGCCGGAGAACACGTTCCCGGCATCCTCACCCCACCAACACCTCCAGATCACATCTACACAACATCAGGAACACAACCATGCAATCAATTCATCCTAACAATCCCTGAGTTGGCCGGAATTTGGTGAAGTTTTCCAGTTTCCGGCGAAATTGGAAAACTTCAAAACACAACTCCCTTCTCTAAAGACCTCGTTGGTTCATGAAACTTATACGACTAGATTGCAAATTTCACAGAGAACACAACCCACTATAGCACAACATCAATCTATCACAGAATAAGAAACCCCCAAATTTCAATTAAGAACATTCATACGGGTTATAAATCCTAATTTTGAAATTCGAAAATCAAACTCAAATTTGAACATGTTATTGAACTCCAAATCAGACGTATGACATATGACATATGAAAATTATCAGGAAAACAAGCTCTACAACATGCAATCATCAAATCATACAAACAATCATCCGAACAAAAATTCATATTTTTAATAAAATAAATTCAAAAATAAATAATTTTTTAGAAAAATAACCTTGATTTCTGCAGTGAAACAAAGCTCAGAATCTGATAGAACACTTCAAATCCTTCGTTTTGGTTACTCAAGCTTTGAAAACAGAGATCGGTAACGCCTTCGTTTTGCTGTTTGATTCTTAGAACAGTTTTAGGAAATTAGGGCTTTTCTCTGAAAATTATATAATTAACTATCTGCAAATGATTTTGATACGAAATAAAATACGGTAAAAGGCTATTTATAATTACGGAAAATTTGTATCCCGTTGGATCATTCAGGATATAAAACGGTACGTTTATTTGTAAAAACTGATCCAAACAGTATCGGTTTTCGGGATAATTATCCAAATCAGTACAATTTGTACTGCGGTCTTGGTCTCAGCGCTTGGTTACACGTATTACGAAGTGATAATTATGATAGTTTAATAAAAAAGCTCTCGTTTATCGAAAATACGGGTTTTATTGATTTACCGAAATGAATATTGTATCGAAAATGTTGCGCCGGGACTCGCGCAGGACAAATCGTACGCCAGATCGAAAAAGTCGAAACATGGAATATGCTCGGAATATTACAATTAGGTTAGGAAGGAGTTCTCGAAAGAGTTTCGGGTTCCAAAAACGTAACAACGGTTGACGTCAGTTGGTTCCCGTTTTTATAAAATAGATTTTAATTACCCGGAAAAAGATTTTAGAAATTTCATATGATTCTTATAAATCCATAAACCAACATAAAAATAATTAGGAAGATATGACAATTATCTATATTTTATTTTGGACATATAAAAATTAAAATACTCAATTAATATTATTTTTGAATATTCAAGTACAGATAACACTTAACAATTAGCTTACAGAATAGATACTGAACACACATAATAATTATATAATAGCAAAAATAATTACACGATATATCTCGGATATTACAATTTGTTGCAGGGACTAAAGAGAACTAGGACTCTCGAGAAAAAGGAGGTGATTCTACGGATGGGAAATGGAGCAAGAGTTGCTGCTGAAGCTGTAGGATCATTTGACTTACATATGCCTACGGGCAAGACAATTATTTTAAATAATTGTTATTTTGTTCCCTCGATTGTGAGGAATATTATTTCTATTCCCATGTTAGACTTGGCTGGGTTTTCGTTCGTTATTCAGAATAATAAATGTTCAATTCTTAGAGATAACGTTCTTTATGGTAGTGGTATTTTAAATAATGGTCTGTATATATGTGACGTAGAGCATAATTTACTACAAATTGAACACACAAATTATAGGAAAAGGGATGATGAAAATCTTACCTATTTATGGAACTGCAGACTTGGTCATATTAGTGAAAATAGACTGCGGACATTGCATAAGGAAGGGTTACTTGACCCCTTTGATTTTGAATCATATCCTACATGCGAGTCTTGTCTATTGGGTAAAATGACCAAATCTCCATTTAGTGGACATGGAGAGAGGGCTGTAGATTTTCTAGGATTGGTACACACAGATGTATGTGGACCAATGTCTACGCAAGCAATGGGTGGATTTTTATACTTCATTACTTTTATAGATGATCGATCTAGATTCAGATATGTGTATTTGATGAAACACAAGTCTGAAGCCTTTGAAAAGTTCAAAGAATATAAGAATGAAGTGGAGAAACAAACCAAACATAGTATTAAAACCCTTCGATCAGATCAAGGTGGTGAATACTTGAATGGAGAGTTTCTAGATTATCTCAAAAAAAATGGTATAGTCTTTCAGTGGACTCCTCCATATACTCCACAGTTGAATGGGGTATCTGAAAGGAGAAATTGAACTTTGTTAGACATGGTTCGGTCCATGATGAGCTATGCAGATCTTCCAGTATTCCTTTGGGGTTATGCATTGGAAACCTCAACATATTTACTGAATAAGGTGCCTTCCAAATCTGTTCCTCAAACTCCATATGAGATATGGTAAGAAAGGAAACCGAGTCATAAACATGTTAAGATTTGGGGATGTCTAGCTTATGTCAAGAAAGTTGACCCTGATAAGCTGGAATCTCGATCCATAATATGTAGATTTGTGGGATATCCTAAAGAGACTTTGAGGTATTACTTTTAAACCCGATCATAGGGTATTTGTCTCCAGACATGCTACCTTTTTGGAAAAACAGTTTATCCTTGAAGGAAACAATGGGAGCAAAATAGAACTTAATGAAGTTCAAGAAGCGCAAACTACTACGGTTCAAGAGGAAACACCTGTTCAGACTGAACAACTTTCTATGGAACAGCCCATTCGTAGGTCAGGGAGAGTGTATCGCCAACCTGGGAGATATTATGGCCTTGTCATTGAGAATGACAATGAGTTGTCATTCATTGATGATGACGACCCTATGACCTATAATGAGGCTATGAGTAATATTGATTCAGAGAAATGGCAGAGTGCCATGGAATCCGAAATGGAATCTATGTATGCCAACCAAGTATGGACTTTGGTTGAAGAACCAAAGGATGTAAAGCCTATTGGGTGCAAATGGGTATACAAAAGAAAGATTGGAGCAGATGGCCAGGTGGAGACCTATAAGGCGAGGCTCATGGCAAAATGATTCAGACAAAGGCAAGGGATTGACTTTGATGAAACTTTTTTACCTGTAGCCCTGTTGAAATCAATTCGGATTTTGCTTGCGATTGCTGCTTACTACGACTATGAGATCTGGCAAATGGATGTCAAAACGACCTTCTCAATGGGAAACTTGAAGAGGAAGTGTATATGACACAGCCAGAGGGTTTTGTTTCCAAAGGGAATGAACACCTAGTGTGTAAGCTACTATAAACCATATATGAATTAAAGCAAGCTTCTCATAGATGGAACATCCGTTTTGATGAGACAATCAAAGAGTTTAGTTTTATCAAAAACGTAGATGAACCATGTGTCTACAAGAAGGTTAGTGGGAGCGTGGTAACATTTCTTGTATTGTATGTGGATGACGTACTTCTTATAGGAAATGATATACTGATGCTACAATCAGTCAAAGTGTGACTATCGAAGAACTTTACTATGAAGGACTTGGGAGAAGCATCCTACATTCTCGGTATGAAGATATATAGAGATAGATCTAGAAGAATGATAGGTCTTACCCAGGGTACATACATCGAGAAAGTGCTTAAAAGGTTTAACATGGAAAATTCCAAGAGAGGTCTCATACCGATGAGCCATGGAGTATCCCTTTCCAAAAGGATGTCTTCTAAGTCACCTGAGGAAAGAGAGCGTATGAGTAAGATTCCTTATTTTTCATCAATAGGATCTATCATGTATGCGATGTTATGTACTAGGCCTGATGTTGCTTACTCAATTAGTGTGATAAGCAGATATCAGTCCGATCCAGGAGAAGACCACTGGAAAGCATTGAAGAACATCCTTAAGTACTTGCGAAGGACTAAGGATATTTTTCTTGTTTTTGGTGGATCTGAATTGAAAATAGAGGGTTAGACTGACTCTAGTTTTCAATCAGAAAGTGATGATAGAAAATCCATGTCAGGGTACGTGTTTACTCTAAATGGTGGTGCGATTAGTTGGAAGAGTTCCAAACAGTCTACAACGGCTGACTCCACAGCGGAAGCAGAGTATATAGCTGCAAGTAAGGCTACAAATGAAGCCATTTGGATGAGAAAAATTGTTTCTGAGTTGGGAGTTGTTCCTAGCATTGAGGAGCTTATTGTGTTGTATTGTGATAACAATGCAGTAATAGCACAAACAAAGGAACCTAGGTCTCATAAAAATTCCAAACATGTTTTGTGATGCTTTCATTTGATTAGGAAAATCATTGAAAGAGGAGATATCAAGATTGAGAGAGTTGATACACATAACAACGTAGCAGACCCAGACACAAAGTCATTGTCTCAAATTCACTTTGATCGTCATAAAGAGAAGATGGGTATTAGATACCAGGGTGATTGGCTTTAGTTCAAGTGGGAGATTGAAAGTGTTTGTCCTAAATCCAATCATGTATGATGAGTTAGGAAGAACTTTCTTGTATTCTTATTTGATTTCATTAATATTAATAAAAGACTTGTTTTGGTTTTATTATGGGCTTTATCTATTTAAAGTGTTTTGAATAAGATGTTCCATAGGTTAGAGTAAAGCTTCTAGAATTATAATGAGATTGTAATAGTGAGATCTAGAAGATGATAACTTTAGACTTAAACAGTTCCTCATCATAGGATAACTAATCGGAAGTTAGTGAATCCATAATGATTGGTACATACTATGTTTGCTCCCTTCAGGAGGATGTCTGTTCTCATAGGCATTTGTGTGGTGACACTATAGCTAGTATGTAGGTGCTTATTAGGGAATAAATTCAATGAACATGACTCGATAAGTTGGATAACTAATGGATATTACTCATGTGTCAATAGTTATTCACTGAGTGTTAGTTGTACAAGTGTCCTTAGACTTGAGATCATTAAAGTTATCTTGTATATAATGAACTATGCTTTGGTTTATTCCTTAGTCCATTAAGTCTATTCTGGGCATAGGGATTTGTGTATGGAGATAGTTAACATCAATAGAGGATCTACCCCTTCCATTATAGGAAGAGAATATCCTATGTTATTCTTAGTATGTGAGTTCTGGAATCTCTGGCCAGAGTTTATGAAATTAGAAAGGAGTTTCTAATTTGCATTAAAATGAACTTTGCATTATGAATAAGAAATCATATGATTAAATTTGATAGGCCTGACACGAGATCCATTCCTTGTATTTTAATCAGGATATTATAAGGGTAGAAGGAATTCATTATACGGTAACTAGTCACTGACAGGTTCTTGGTATTCTAAGCAATGAATTCATATTATCCGGATAGTCGCGGTATGTTGAGAAGCATCATTCATGATGTAGAATAAATATAATTAATCATTTAATTATATTTAATGAATTTTAAAATTCATATAAATAATAAATAGAAGGTTTATTATTATTTATTTCTACTACCGGCTTTATATTGAACCTACAGGGTCACACCATAAAAAGATTAATTTATTGATGAAGGTATTTTGAGAGAGCAAGTTGTTTTCTAAAGAGTTTAGAAAAATAATTATGATTAAAATAGTTTTAATTATTATTTAAACATTTTATAAGATAAAGTGTGGGATTTATATAATAATATATTTTGATATATTAATTATATGAAAACCTAGTGAGCCCTATATAAAGAATGAGATGAGAAGGGTTTTGGCATGCACTTGTGTTTTTGTTAAAACTTAGTTGCCACCCTCTTCTTCTTCTTCATCTCTCTCTCTCTCTCAAAAGAAAAGGGCACCACTTTTATAAAGCTTCATCTTTATAAAAGCTTCATCGAAGGATTATTCTTGGTGGATACCAGTAGAGTGCTTCACACTCTGAGGAGCAACTGCTAGCATCTATTTTCATAAAGCTTCGATTTTCAAGGTATGATTACGATTCCTCCACTCCCTTGATTTTATATGTTTTTTCTATTTGTGCGATACATGGTTTTACAGAATAATTGTTATATCATGCTTCCGCTCGTCCGTAAATTCCTTCAACGGGCGCGCTGAGTTTCTGGACTTCGGGCGCGGCCGCGCGCTATCACAGCACAGGCGCGCGCTATCACAGCGCGGGCGCACTGATTCCCTGGATCAACTTCTGATTTCTTCATTTTCTTGCTGATTTGAGACGGCTTCCCAAGAGCTTTTATTCCAACACCACCTTAACATCAAATTAGCACCAAAATAATGCTAATTCATCTGATTACCTAGATAATGCCTGAAAATGCAAAAAAACTAGAAAACACATGAAAATGCCAACAACTTGAGTACATTTACACCAATTCAAAGCTTTGCGGAGCGTAATAAAGTGTCGTAAATGCCACTCAACATACCCCCAAACTTGAATCGATGCTTGTCCTCAAGCATAAACAGACTCAAAGAACAAGAAATAAAAATGCATGAATGCTACAAAATCAATTTTTACCCGAATTTTACTCTTTCACATCCCAAATTTTCCTCTTCAGATCAAACCCATTATTCCCATGATTTCCATAATCAATTCCCACTTCTATTCTATATCTAATTCTTTTCTCACCACCTATATATACACACACTTATACACAAACTTCTCCACCATATCACAATTTCTCAAACACAAAAATCTCTCAAACACTTAGCTTTTATTCTCTCTTATTCAATCCTAATGGCACCTAAGAGACAAAGGGCTCAAGTAAGCAGTAGCACAATCGATTCTTCATCTATGGGTGGTGTGAGGCCAAGGTTTTCTACTCCAGAGGCTGAAGAGGAGTACACGAGGCTTCTCTCGAAGCCCATTACAAATAGCGAGGTTTTTGCATATCTAATGGAGTAAAAAACCTCGCTATTTGTAATGGGCTTCGAGAGAAGCCTCGTGTACTCCTCTTCAGCCTCTAGAGTAGAAAACCTTGGCCTCACACCACCCATAGATGAAGAATCGATTGTGCTATTGCTTACTTGAGCCCTTTGTCTCTTAGGTGCCATTAGGATTGAATAAGAGAGAATAAAAGCTAAGTGTTTGAGAGATTTTTGTGTTTGAGAAATTGTGATATGGTGGAGAAGTTTGTGTATAAGTGTGTGTATATATAGGTGGCGAGAAAAGAATTAGATATGGAATAGAAGTGGGAATTGATAATGGAAATCATGGGAATAATGGGTTTGATTTGAAGAGGAAAATTTGGGATGTGAAGGAGTAAAATTCTGGTAGAAATTGATTTTGTAGCAAAAATCCCGTATTTCCTCTTCAAAACTGCTATTTTTATTTTTCTGAGTTAGGACCCTGGCGCGGTCGTGCGCTAGACCAGCACGGGCGCGCTCGCCTTCTTCCAAATCGGCGCGGCCATGCCCTAGATTAACGCGGGCATGCTTACCTTCTGGAAAAACAGCGCGGCCGCACGCTAGATCAGTGCGGGCTCGCTTGGCTACTGAAGTTGGCCCTCAATTTTTTCTTTTTCTGATTTTTTTGTGTTTTTCTTCTTTCTTCTTGCTTCCTCTACCTACTAATGTACAACAAACTTGGATTGCCTCCCAAGAAGCGCTTGTTTTATGTCGTTAGCTCGACGTAGAAACTTGAGATAAAATGGACAACAAAACGGCACTAACCACCTCGCAGTTTTCCGTGTCACCATAGTAATGCTTCAACCTCTGACCATTGACTTTTAATGCTTGGCCCAGATCACTCTAAAAAATTTCCACCGCTCCATGTGGAAATACAATTTTGATTATGAATGGCCTTGACCACCTAGACTTCAACTTTCCAGGAAAAAGACGGAGATGAGAGTTAAACAAAAGAACTTGTTGCCCTGGCACAAATGATTTGAGTACTAGACCCCTATCATGCCACCTCTTGACCTTCTCCTTATACATTTTGTTGTTCTCATAAGCTTGAAGTTGAAACTCGTCGAGTTCATTCAATTGAAGCATCCTCTTCTTACCAGCTGCATCCCAATCCAGATTCAACTTCTTCAAAGCCCAATATGCCTTATGCTCGAGCTACACCGGCAAATGACACCCCTTACCATATATCAACTGGAATGGCGACATTCCAAATGGAGTCTTGTATGCTGTTTGATATGCCCAAACAGCTTCATCAAGCTTCAAAGAACAATCTTTTCTTGATGGACACACAACTTTCTCTAAAATACGCTTGATCTCCTTGTTAGATACCTCGGCTTGACCATTCGTTTGAGGATGATAAGCCGTAGCAATGCGATAATTCACATTATACCTTTGCATCATAGCGGTGAAATTGCGATTACAGAAATGCGACCCCTCATCACTGATTATGACTCTTGGAGTTCCAAATCTTGTGAATATCTGCTTGTGAAGAAAATTAAGCACTACCTTTGCATCATTCATTGGCAGAGCCTTAACTTCAACCCATTTCGACACATAATCGACCGCCAACAAGATATACTGATTGTTAAAAGATGAGACAAATGGCCCCATGAAGTCAATTCCCCAAATATCGAAGACTTCAACCTCGAGAAGCACATTAAGAGGCATCTCATCCCTCTTAGACATATTACCCACACGTTGACAGTGATCACATTTCAAAACGAACTGATGAGCATCTTTAAACAAGGTTGGCCAAAAGAAACCTGCTTGAAGAATACGAGATGCTGTCTTTTCTCCTCCATAGTGTCCTCCATAAACCGTTGAGTGGAAACCTCGCAAGATCCCCCCATTTCGCTGTAAGGAATACATCTCCTGATGATTTGGTCAGCTCCTTGTCGAAAAAGAAACGGCTCATCCAATATATACCACTTCACTTCATGCATAAACTTCTTCCATTGAGCATATGATAAGTCGGGAGGCATGATGTTACTCACAAGGTAATTCACAATGTCTGCAAACCACGGTTCTTCCTCTTGCACTCCAAACAACTGCTCATCGGGAAAAAACTCATTTATCAATGTCTTGTCCAGTAAAGTAGCATTAGGGTTCTCTAAATGCGAGAGATGATCAGCGACTTGATTTTCAGTTCCCTTTCTGTCCTTGATCTCTAATTCAAATTCTTGAAGCAAAAGAACCCATCTAATCAATCTAGGCTTCGAGTCTTTCTTTGAGACAAGATATCGAATTACAGCGTGATCAGTGAAAACTGTCACTTTAGTCCCAAGTAGATAAGATCAAAATTTCTCAAAACCATAGACAATAGCCAAGAGTTCTTTCTCCGTAGTAGTATAATTCAGTTGAGCACCATTCAAGGTCTTACTAGCGTAGTAGACCACATGAAATATGTTGTTTTTTCTCTGCCCAAAAACTGCTCCAACTGCATAGTCACTTGCATCGCACATCATCTCAAAAGGTTTATTCCAGTTAGGTGCAGTTATGACAGGTGCCGTGATTAAACTCTTCTTCAATGTCTCAAAAGCGGCAAGGCACTCATCATCGAACTTGAAAGGGACATCTTTCTCTAGCAAAGTGCATAATGGCTTCGAAATCTTAGAGAAGTTCGTGATGAAACACCTATAGAAACCCACATGACCAAGAAAACTGCAAATTCCCTTAACAGAAATTGGTGGAGGAAGATTTTCAATGACCCCCACCTTGGCTTTGTCCATCTCAAGACCTTTACTAGATACCTTGTGCCCAAAATTAATGCCCTGTCACACCATAAAGTGATATTTTTCCCAATTGAGAACTAAGTTGGTCTCAACACATCTCTTGAGAACATGTCCAAGATTCTGCAAGCATTCATCAAAAGAATCGCCAAATACGAGAAGTCGTCCATGAACACCTCCATATTCTGGCCAATCATCTCAGAAAAGATGGCCATCATACATCTCTGAAATGTGGCTGGCGCACCACATAGACCAAAAGAAACTCATCTGAAGGTGAAAGTACAAAATGGACAAGTGAAAGTAGTCTTTTCCTGATCTTCTGGAGCGATACAAATCTGATTGTAACCCGAATAACCATCCAGAAGGCAGTAGTACTCATGACCGGCTAATCTGTCAAGCATTTGATCAATGAAGGGCAAATGGAAGTGATCCTTCCTAGTGGCTTTGTTCAGCTTCCTGTAGTCCATGCAAACTCTCCACCCCTTGACTGTTCTAGTAGGAATAAGCTCATTCTTCTCATTTTCTACCACAGTAATTCCACCTTTCTTGAAGCAAAAGAACCCATCTAATCAATCTAGGCTTCGAGTCCTTCTTTGAGACGAGATATCGAATTGCAGCGTGATCAGTGAAAACTGTCACCTTAGTCCCAAGTAGATAAGATTGAAATTTCTCAAAACCATAGAAAATAGCCAAAAGTTATTTCTCCATAGTAGTATAATTTAGTTGAGCACCATTTAGGGTCTTTCTAGCATAGTAGACCACATGAAATATGTTGTTCTTCCTCTGCCCAAGAACTGCTCCAACTGCATAGTCACTTGCATCGCACATCATCTCAAAAGGTTCATTCCAATTAGGTGCAGTTATGACTGGTGCCATGATTAAGCTTTTCTTCAAAGTCTCAAAGCTGCAAGGCACTCGTCATCAAACTTGAAAGGAACATCCGTCTCTAGAAATCTGCATAATGGCTTTGAAAGAGAATTCTTTGATGAAATGCCTATAGAAACCCGCATGACCAAGAAAATTACGAATTCCCTTAACAGAAATAGGTAGAGGAAGATTCTCAATGACCCCCACCTTGGCCTTGTCCACCTCAAGATCCTTACTAGAAACCTTGTGCCTGAGAATAATGCCCTGTCGCACCATAAAGTGATATTTCTCCCAATTGAGAACCAGATTGGTCTCAACACACCTCTTGAGAATGTGGCCAAGATTCTGCAAGCATTTATCAAAAGAATCGCCAAATACAGAGAAGTCGTCCATGAACAGCTCCACATTCTGGCCAATCATATCAGAAAAGATGGCCATCATACATATCTGAAATGTGGCTGGTGCACCACACAGACCAAAAGAAACTCGTCTGAAGGCGAAAGTACCAAATGGACAAGTAAATATAGTCTTCTCCTGATCTTTTGGAGCGATACAAATCTGATTGTAACCCGAATAGCCATCCAGAAGATAGTAGTACTCGTAACCAGCCAATCGGTCAAGCATCTAGTCAATGAAAGACAGAGGGAAGTGATCCTTCCTCGTGGCCTTATTCAGCTTCCTGTAGTCCATACAAACTCTCCATCCCATGATTATTTGAGTAGGAATGAGCTCATTCTTCTGATTAGCAAACACTGTTATTACCTCCCTTCTTTGGTACACACTGAACTGGACACACCCAGGAACGGTCAGAAATGGGACAAATAATCCCTGCATCCAGCCACTTAAGAATTTCCTTCTTCGCTACTTCCTTCATGATCGGATTAAGTCTTCTTTGCTGCTCAATCGTAGGCTTGCTACCTTCTTCTAGCAGAATTTTATGCATATAATAAGAAGGGATGATCCCCTTAATATCTTTTATGGTCCATCCAATTACCGATTTGAACTCTCTTAGAATCCTCAAAAGCTTCTCCTCGTCGCTACCTGAAAGGTCAGATGCAATGATCACAAGCAAAGTAGATGCATCACCTAAAAATGCATACCTCAAATGTTCAGGTAAAGGCTTAAACTCAAGAGTAGGAGCTTCCTCAATAGATGGCTTGAGGCGTTTAGGAGTTTTGTTCAATTCCTCCATTCCAAGAGATTCAAAAGGCATATCAATTTTCCTCTTCCAGGGAGAAACATTCAGATATTGCAATTTTTCTTCACCTTCGTCATCTTTACTATCTGAATTCCTCAATAAGGCCTTCTCTAAGGCATCAGACCTTAGCAATTGATCAAGTTCTGAAGTAACCACAGAATCGATCAGCTCCACATATAAGCACTCCTCATTTTTCGTAGGAAATTTCATAGCATTAAATACATTAAAAGTTACATCCTGATCCAGCACTCACATTATAAGCTCACCCTTCTGCACATCTTTCAAGGTTCGGCTAGTCGCCAAGAAAGGTCTTCCCAAAATTATGGGAATCTTCTTATCCTCCTCGAAATCAAGAATTACGAAATCAGCAGGGAAGATGAGTTTATTAACCTTGACCAAGACATCCTCCATAATACCTTGCGGATATGTAATAGAACCGTCGGCCAACTATAAAGTCATATAAGTCAGTTTGGATCAGGAAAGTTCAACTTCTTGAAGATTAACAAAGGCAACATTTTGATGCTAGCTCCCAAATCACATAAGCATCTGTCAAAAGACACTTTTCCAATAGTGCATGGAATAGTGAAGCTTCCTGGATCTTTAAACTTCGTAGGCAACTTCTGTTGCAGAACAACACTGCATTCCTCCATGAGAGCGATAGTCTCTAAATCATCTAGCTTCACTTTCCGAGAGAGAATACCTTTCATAAACTTTGCGTAACTAGGCATCTGCTCAAGAGCCTCAGCAAAAGGTATGTTGATATGAAGTTTCTTGAACACCTCCAGAAACTTCTCAAATTGCTTATCCATCTTTTTCTTCTGCAACCGCTTAGGAAAAGGCGGTGGAGGATAGATCTGTTTCTCCCCTGTATTACCTTCAGGAGGAGTGTACTCAACAGTAGTCTTCTTTGGTTCCACTTCTGCTTCCTGCTTCTCTACATCTTCTTCAGCCCCGGCTTCTTCATTCAAAACTTGAGTTTGTTCGGGATTTGCAACATTTCTAGACCTCAAAGTGATTGCCTTCACTTGCTCCTTAGCTTACCTCTTTCCTGGCACTTCAATGTCACTAGGTAGTGTACCAGGTTGATGATTTAGAAAGGTATTGGCAATTTGTCCAATTTGATTCTCCAAGATCTTGATAGAAATATCTTGACTCTAGCACATAAAATTCAACTCTTCTAATTCAGATTTTTCATTAGCTTGTTGCAGCTGAAGTTGCTGCCTTGGTGCATATTGTGGTTGCTGAAAGCCAGAGGGTTGTACTGCTTAGTTGGGTACTGCTGATAAGGCTGTTGAACCACTTTCTGAGCGTTGCTCCAGCTGAAATTAGGATGATTGCAGTTGTTGGGATGATAAGTGGTTGGCACATGTTGCAGCGACCGTTGAAAGTTGCTCACGAACTGAGCTGATTCACTAGAAATAGCATACTAATTAGTCTCATGGGCACCAACACAAAGCTCACAGACACTAGTGATTTGATTAACTCCATAATTAGTCAAAGTGTCCACCTTCATCGTCAAAGCCTTAAGTTGGGCAGCTATAGCAATTGCTGCATCCAACTCCAGAATTCCTGCCACTTTTCCCTGAGTCAGTCTCTGAGAAGGATTCTGGTATTCATTAGCAGCCATCACTTCAATCAATTCATAAGCTTCATTGTAGCTCTTAGCCCACAAGGCTCCTCCTAATGCTGTATCGAGCATAGGTCTAGAAGTAGCACCCAGTCCATTGTAGAAACAGTTTATAATCATCCAATCAGGCATGCCGTGGTGTGGGAACTTCCTTAGCATCTCCTTATACGATTCCAAGCCTCACACAGAGATTCACCAGTTTGCTGAGCAAACTGAGTAAGAGCATTTCTGATTGCACCAGTCTTTGCCATAGGAAAGAATTTAGTGAGAAACTTTTGAGCAAGGTCCTCCCATGTGGTAATAGACCCTGGTTGTAGAGAATGTAACCAGCACTTTGCTTTATCCCTTAGAGAGAATGGGAAGAGTCACAGCTTAATAGTATCTTCAGTCACACTATTGAACTTGAAAGTGTCGCAGATCTCAATGAAATCCCTGATGTGCATGTTGGGGTCTTCAATAGGAAAACCCCCAAACTGAACTGAGTTCTGTATCATCTGAATCGTGCTTGACTTGATCTCAAAAGTGTTAGCCGAGATGGCCGGCCTAATGATGCTTGACTGAATATCATTGATCTTAGGCTGAGAATAGTCCATCAAAGCCTTAGGAATTTCTACTTGATCTCCCATCACTACTAAAACTGGTTCCTCGATTTTCTCTTCTTCTTCTACCTTCTCTTCGTCCTAAAAAACTTCCTTTCGAACCACTACAACTTCTTTCTCGGCTTTATCCAGAGTTCTCTTACGAGACCGCGAACACGTATGCATACACGCTCGCTAGAGTACCTGAAATAAGACAAGGAAACAGATAAGTAACAATGTCCGAGTAAATGAACTTTAACGACCACTGTTGATAAACACATAAACTAAAAATTAACATCGAGTCCCCGGCAGCGGCGCCAAAAACTTGTTAGTCGCTAAACACGCGCTAAACACGCAAGTATACGCATTTGCAAGTAGTATAAGATATAAATCAGATTCGTTCCCACAGAGACTGGTTTAGGTTAATATTGTAATTTATGCACTTATGCAACAATGATATGGCTATTTATGACAAACATGAAATTCTAACTTCATTCAATAGTCTTTTCGTTCTTAACCTTAGCATGTAATGGTGATGACACTAATCAGATAACACGAAACTGATAAACGCCAACTTGCATTGCACGAATACCATACTACCAGACATCCACAAAATAGATAGAAGTTGAATAGATACCAATTATAATGAGACCCTATGTGTCTATAGAATTTGACAACATAACGGTTTTATGCACAAGTTATCTATCGTGATTACATAGGGCAAGTAAGATGGTTAAAATTACCTATGAATCATGCATAACAATAACACATGAACATATGCTAGCATGGCAAGTTCTAAACTCTTAAATTCACTTTCGTTTCATTAAGAATTAACAAGCTATCTTATAAGTTCGCTACGTTCATAAGACGAATAAGCAAAACCAATACTAGGTTATCATATAATCACCACACACTAAGGTATCGAAATAGATCAACTAAAGAAATCCATAATTAAATCCGCTAAAACCCCACGATAACGATTAGCCCATAATCGGACTCATCATCAACGTGGGTTCCGATGAAAGCATGGTATAATAAACGTAGTCTTTATAAATGAATAATAAACAAAGTATAATGCAAGAGTATAGGTTCAAGAATAAGAAAACTAGCATCCAACGTTACAACTTAAACAAAGAATCACAAGTTAAAACTAGGTCTTCTTCGCCTTGGTTGAATTGTGTTAAAACGGTCTTCTTTACTCCTTCTCCTTGTGCTCTAGTGTGTCTCTTCTAAAAAACGAGCTTAATTATGTATATATAGCAGCCCCATGCAGAGTAGAAGTCTTCTGGATCAAAATTAGAGTAAAAACAGGATTCTTTAAATTTGACCTGGCGCGGGCGCGCGCTATCACAACGCGGGCGTGCTGAGTTTCTGGACTTCGGGCGCGGTCGCGCGCTATCACAGCACGGGCGCGCTGACTTCATGGATCAACTTATGATTTCTTCATTTTCTTGCTGATTTGAGCTGGCTTCCCAAGAGCTTTTATTCCAACACTACCTTAACACCAAATTAGCACCAAAATAATGCTAATTCATCTGATTACCTAGATAATGCCTGAAAATGCAAAAACACTAGAAAACAAATTAAAATACCAACAACTTGAGTACATTTACACCAATTCAAAGCTTTGCGAAGCGTAATAAAGTGTCATAAATGCCACTCAACAAACACGTGTCCCGATTGCAAATCGATTCATATAATTGCATTTTAAACACATATTAATGACTCGAAAAATTTTCTGGTCCGCACGGGAACACAAATAACAGTTATAACATTTAATATCATGGAAATGAATAGTTTAAATTCATAAAATACATTATATTTATTTATTTAACATAAATATTCACATAATTTTCCCAGATATTACATCCGTGGTCCCCTTAAGATATATCAATATCCTTTTTACCGTGGATAAGTGAGATTATTTTAGTGCTACTTGAAACCTAGCACACTTACAAACACTATATTGAATATCGGGATGACTTGTAGTTATGTAGAGCAAGCTACCGATCATTCCCCGGTATTTATTTATGTCAACGGGAATTCCTTTTGGATCTTCCGTTAATTTATCAGATGTAGACATAGGAGTAGAGATGGGTTTGTTATTCCCAGTGAACTAACAATGAGATTTACAGAAGGGGGGTTGAATGTAAATCTCAAAACTTTTTCAAGTTTTGAGCAGTTTCTAGGCTATGTGTTTTAATGAACAAGTGTGTGTGAATTGCTTTCAGCTAATGCAGCCAGATATATATTCAAACACAAATGTAAAGAACACAACAGACTTAAAAACTTTTTTGGTGGATTTGTTGTTCCACCAGAGATGTGTTATTTCAGAAAATCTGTGATTCAAAGAATTAAATCACAGCTGCGTCCTAGTACAAACTAGATGATTTTCTCTCTGGATTTTTCTAAACAGCTCTGGAAAATTCACACCTAATTACTAGCTGCTACTTGGTTTATATATCACCAAGTTTACAAGTGAAGACAAAACTGTAAAATACAAATAAAAGATTCTTCACATGTTTCTTCTTCATTTCTCTATCCAATGCAATTTAGGTTTAGCTATGAATCTTTGAATACTTCCTTGTTTGCACCAGAATGGAAATGCTGCATTTTCTTGATTCCTCCTAGAGGCTGCCACATTCCAGTTTATCTCTGTCAACCCATGTGCCTCAGTCAGCTTATGAATTATCACTATCAAATGCTATTGAACTAAGCATCCGTTGAAGCTTTCATCCGTTGATGCTTTATCCGTTGAAGCTTTATCCGTTGAAGCTTTATCCGTTGATGCATTTAGCAGTTGAAGCTTTATCCATTGAAGCACTCATCCGTTGATGGATGTTATCCGTTGAAGCTTTAGAGACATCCGTTGAAGCTTTGTTTCCCATCCGTTGAAGGCCTTTAATATCAGTTGATACTACTTCACTTATACAAAATTACAAGGCATGAAATATTTACAATTAGCCCTCCTATTTGCATATCCACTAGTAGTCAACATGACTGATAATTTCCCACAACATCTAAGAATTACAACTTAAATACATAGAATGAAATGTGTTACAATACTAAACTTATTTCTAAGTAAAGCTACTCCTTCAATGGATAGCCAAAATGGTCTTATCCGTTGAGGCTACAAATACTAGATTTCTACTTAAGTGTTTTGTTTAACTTATCATCAAACTAATACACATATTCCTAACAATCTCCCCCTATTTATGTCTACTAGAACTGTAGGCATAAATTTGGGTTTAACTTGATGATAACAAAACACTTAACAAACATATGAACTGAAATCAAGTAGAAATTCAAAAGTGCTGCAAAAGTGTGTATACTAAGATAGAATTGAAAAATTACATTGTTTCCAAGGGTGCTCCTTTAGCCTGAGCAGATTAATTTCTTTTCCTTTGATCCCTTGTTTTCTTCCCTAGCCTCCTGTCATTCTCCTCTATTTGGAGTTGGAGTTATCTGTAGAACTCAGCTTCATCTTCTTCATTGATGTCCAACTTAGATTGCATATCCTTGAGAGTTTCATTACTGGCAATCTCGAGCTGATCTTCAAGTCTGAAAAATCTTCTGACTCCTTTATTGTCTCTGAACTCCATCAACCAATGAGGTGATTTATGAATTATAATTCCTCTCTCTTGGATGATTAATGTTCTGGGCAAGGCATTGGGCTCCCACCAAGTTTTCCTTATGCTGGCAATCTTGTTGAGAATCTCAATTTTGACAGTCCTGGTAAAGCCAGAATCCCTTTTTATGGCTGAGTAGACTCTAACCAAGGTAGAATAGCCTTCATTCAGAATCCTGTAGAGAGGCCAAGTCCTTTCCCCACTTCCTTTATATTTGAACACTAGTCTTTCTGGAAGCTGTCTGTAGGCATCTATTCCCCTTACTTCCTCCAGCTCATCCAGATAGAGTTCAATGTCTGAAAATTGCTTTATGTCACAAATGTGAACATAATCATCCTTTGAGGCTTGTGGCTTAGGCTTAGGCTTCTGAGTATATTTGATTGAGGTTAGAGGAGGTGTTGATTTGATTTTCCTTTTCTGTTTCTTTGATGGTGGAGAAGTGGTTAAGAAGGTGGGCAATTTGATGGTGTCCCAATCAATTGGTTCCTCCTTAGGAGTGATTGTTTCACCATGGATGTTTATGAAGGGGTTAGGCACAATGGGTTCAGGAATAGAAGGTAGTGGTTTAGATTTTGATTGGGTTTCTTCAGTTTCATCTACCATCTTCCTTTTTGCATTGGCCTTCTTTCTGTTCCCTTTCTGCTATTCCTTTCTTTCCTTACTTCTTTCTTCCACATCATCACTAATCATGTCCCCCATACCTACATCTTCACGCTTCTCTTCAATTTCTTTCTTTTCTTCAGCTTGACTTGACTTTAGCTGTTTTTCAAGCTTTGCTTGTGCTCTTTTGTCAGCCTTTAGCTTTTTAGCTTCTTCCTTCAACCTTCTGGTTTCTTCCCTCTTGGCTATGGAGAATTTGGGATGTCCTTGTATCACACAAATACTCTTTCCCTCTCTAAAGATAATGGCCATGTTCATCCTTTCAATCACATACTTGGTCTCCTTGTGCTTCATGATATTACCACCCAAAATCTTGTCTTCATCAGGCTTTGGAAGAGGAAAGTCCACTTCTTTCAACTGAGCAAGGCTTAGAGGGTTCTTTGTAGAGTCCTTATTGGATCTGTTGTTGGGCTTGAGAACCATAGGTTTCAGATTCTTAGAAGAAGTCTCTCCAACCTTATTCCTCCTTACTGGCTTGAGCTCCATAATGATTGGCTCCACCTTTGTGCTATGCTTCACAGATTGTGATTTAGAAGTTGTAGAACTAAAGATTTGTTGCATCCTTTCATCAATTTTCTTCCTTTGCTCTTTGACTTTCATCTCAGCTGCTGCTATCTGGATTAGATCAATTCCATCAAGCTTTCCTTTGATTTGAAGAGTTGAAGAAGTGGTGATGGCAGGAACTAGCACTTTAGATATTTGAAATGTTGTTGATGGCTCTCCTTCCCTTTTATTCTCCCCCTTTTTGTTATCATCAAGGACGGGGGTCAAGCCTTGTGCTTTTGCCAGCTGCAATAGTAGATTTGTCTGAGATTGTTGATTTTGAAGAATGGTGACCACAGAGTCTTCAATGATTTGAACTCTGTCTTCTAACTTGGCCAGCCTCTTGTCAGCATCAGATTCTTTCCTCAATCTCAGCAACAAATCTTGCATAGTACCATAAGGCATAACTGAATCCAACTTCTCAGAATTGTAGGATTTCAGATCAGCAATATCCTTTTTGAGTTCATCTACACTTAAATTCTGTCTGATATGCTGCAACTGCAAGAGATGCAGAGAGTCTAGATGAGCTTGAAGAATAGCCTTTGTACCAGCATCTGTAGTCTCCTGGAGGGCCTTTTGAATAGCCATTACTTGCTTGACCAAAGCTACACCAAACTGTCCTGGTGTAGATTTCTTTGTCCATGCCCATTCAGGTAAATCTGGAACAGAACTTGGGCCTTCATCTCCCCCTAAGTTCATGCTCCCATCCAAAGAATTAGAGTCATCATTATTAGAATTTACTTCAAATTCTTCAGATGGCTCACCAGCTTGAGAAGTCATCCTATTAACAGCAGCTTTATCTCTTTGAAGAGATTCTGAAGTGTGCACTATGTTCAAAGCCTGCTCTGCCTCCATATTGCCCTGAGTAGCCAACAGTTGATAGGCTGAAACAGGATGAGTAAAAGTGTCAGCATC
The DNA here is from genome assembly GCF_009905375.1 of Apium graveolens. Taxonomy (NCBI): domain Eukaryota; kingdom Viridiplantae; phylum Streptophyta; class Magnoliopsida; order Apiales; family Apiaceae; genus Apium; species Apium graveolens. The sequence continues at coordinate 266,901,523 of NC_133655.1, read as the reverse complement.
CAAGGAAATGTTATCAATTTCAGCTTTGTAATATTGTTAAAATTGTCTTTTCTTTTCAGCATCATCCACAATCATTGACTCACTAGCAATGGCTGGATCCACCCTTATAGCTTCTGTACCTGCTTTTTTCTCATTTTCTCTATATTCTTGCATCAGGGGCTCCCCCTGGCTCACACACACCCTCACACCCTCACCTACTAAGGTGACACTCCCCTCACTTACTTTTTCCATGCTGGAAGAAATAGCATGCATATTTTGACTCTCAACCTCTCCTTTTGTCTGGGAGCAACCCAGCCTCTCACTCAAATTATCACTCTCTTCCCTCAATCCTAGAAGTGATTGTACAGTAACCATGTCTTCTACACTTGGAATTGAATCAGTTATATGCGTAGAAACCATCAACGGATAGGGAGTATCTGTTGAAGTGGAAACTGATGATATCAATGGATAACTGTTGTTAAGCTTATCCGTTGAAGAACAACCACTTGTCAACGGATGAGAGATATCCGTTGAAGAAGGAAAAGATGTAGATATTGAAAGTGACATAATTGTTAAATCTGTGTGAATTGATTTTAAGTGAGGTGACACAGATTCTTCAACTAAGTCTGAAAGAATTGGCTGATGATCCAACAAGTCATCTAACAGATGATGATCACCAGGATTTGAGTGGGGCTCCTCCCTGAGTTTTAAAGAGGGAGAATCAGGAATTGATGTGAATATCATATCCACATCCAGAGATGGTGGTGGAGAATTTGGTGATTATTGTGTGTCTATTATGAGAGAATGGGGCTGTGACTCCACATTTGCTGGAGCCACATCAAGCTGAATTTGAGAAGGCAAAGATACTGGTGGATGTATCTGTGCAGTGTGTGCCCCCTGTGTGGAAACTAGGGTTTTAGCCTTCTTTCTTCTTGAAAAAGCTTTGACAGGTGAATTTGTGGCTTTAGTGTCCCTCCCTCTTTTATTCTGTGTCCCTGGTTGGGGACTATTTTCAATAGCTGCATCCTTTTGGGAGGATGCAACTAGGGATGTGTTTGACTCCTTTTGAACCACCACAGTCTTTTGAGAAAATGTGGCTTGGCTGGCTAGGGTACCACTCACCTCTCCCACCTTATCCTGGGGGGTTTCTTGATGTTCACCCCTCCCCTCACCACTCACACCCTATTCACTCCCTTCAGGGTTTTTGGTAGTTGTTACAACTATTGTCTTTTGAGAAACAACAGAGGTAGTTTTCTTTGACTTGTGTTTTGGAATTTTAGGTTTGGTGGCTTTGGTAGGAATCTGTTGGGACAAAGACACAGATACCATTGCCACACTAGATGGCAAAGAAATAATGGGGGTGAAAGATATATGAGTTGCAGAAGTATTTACCTCACTTACCTGAGGTGCATTCATTATTGGTAAATATACCAATGACACCTGGCTGTTGAGGTTAATTCTCAAAAGGTCTGCAAGGACCCTTTTCTCTTATGCCCAGCATTTGAGTTTATTGCTCTCATTAGTTATGACCAAACCTTCAGCAACATGGTTAACCAATAACATAAAGAATCTAGCATAGTAGATGTTATGAGGTCTATTAGCTTTGTTACCTAACCTGGAACCTAATTCTAGCATGACATAGTTGCTAAAATTAAAGTACCTATCAGAAACTAGCATATAGAGCATATTAACAAGAGATGGAGTTATGGCATCAAAATTGCTAATCTTCCCAGAGAAAACCTTGATAAAGGCATCTCCAAGAAAACTCGATTATTTCCTAAGGCCCTTTCTTCTAATGCTCCCTAAACTAGCAGAATCAAAAGAATAGCCTATGGAATCTAACATAGCAGATACATCATTATCAGTGTGTGGTGTCATGGCATTGTTCTCAGGTAGCTTAAACCATGACTGTATATCATCACAGTTAATACAATAATCCTTACCTTTGAGAGAGAAAGCAATGGTCATATCTGTGGAGTTGAACTCTGCAGTTGTTCAAATCTCCTCAATTACATCACAATAGATAGTTGGGGCTTCCAGCATTGCATAACTTAGTTTGCAGTTTTTGATGAAGTCCATCATCTTGTGATAATCTGAATGGGCTTCATTCTTTTCCACCAAGGCTAAGAAATTGTTCTTTTCATAAACAAAGCCAGACTGAGACATAATTTTGACTACTGGTGCCATTGTTGTGAGTAGAGGTTGCAGAGAAAAGATTTGAGAGTTTTGGGAGAGAAAGAGAGTAAAAATTGCAAGAAAGCGTAAAGTGAAAATAAGAATTCAATGGGCTTTTATACTTTCTCGAATTAAAACGTAAATAAAATGATTAAAGGATACTTATAAATAAATTACAACCGTTTGAGAATAAAGAAAACTGTAGAAATCCTGAAAACTGCCTTTGATACAAATACATACAACAGTGTATATCTGTATCAACGGTTAAGTAAACAAATCAACGGTTGTGACTCACTTAAAGTAACTGATGTGACACTTCAACGAATGAGGTAAATAGTTATCCGTTGAAGATTAACACAGTTTTTATCCGTTGAAGGATAGAATTACCAGAAATGTATTTGTCTTTCAACGGATAATGAACATCCGTCGATAGAACAATTTTGGCTTTCAACGGATAGAGAATATCCATTGATAGAATAATCTTTACTTAAAGCCAACTTTGTTCTTGCCACAAATTCATTTCAGGCTTCAAAGCAGATTAATGAGGACATGAATTTATGAATAATTAAGCATACCTAGCTCACTTACTAATCTTGTGAATGTTGATTCATCAAGTGGCTTGGTAAATATGTCTGCAATTTGCTTTTCACTTGGAACAAAATGAAGTTCCACTGTACCTTTCATCACATGTTCCCTTATGAAGTGGTACTTGATGTCAATGTGCTTGGTTCTTGAGTGCTGCACTGGATTTTCAGTAATGGCAATGGCACTTGTGTTATCACAGAATATAGGAATTTTGTCAACAGTTAGTCCATAGTCAAGTAGTTTATTTCTCATCCACGGTATCTGTGCATAACAACTACCAGCAGCAATGTACTCAGCTTTAGCTGTTGATGTTGAAACAGAATTTTGCTTCTTGCTGAACCATGACACAAGCTTATTCCCTAGAAATTGACAGGTGCCAGTTGTGCTTTTCCTGTCTATTTTGCAGCCTGCATAATCTGCATCTGAGTAGCCAATTAGATCAAAACCAGACTCTCTAGGGTACCAAATTCCTAGATTTGGAGTCCCTTTGAGATATCTGAAAATCCTTTTAATAGCCACTAAGTGAGATTCTTTAGGGTCAGCTTCAAATCTAGCACAGAGACATGTAGAAAACATTATATCAGGTCTACTTGCAGTTAAATATAAAAGTGAGCCAACCATGCCTCTATAACTTGAAATGTCTACAAACTTTTCAGCCTTGTTTAATTCAAGCTTGGTGGCAGTGGCCATGGGAGTTTTTGCAGATGAACAATCCATTAAGTCAAACTTCTCTAAAAGATCATAAATATATTTAGTTTGACTAATGAAAATTCCACCACTAACTTGTTTAACTTGTAAACCAAGAAAATAAGTTAGTTCTCCCATCATGCTCATATCATATTTACTTTGCATTAACTTAGCAAACTTTTTACAAAGCTTATCATCTGTAGATCCAAATATAATATCATCTACATAAATTTGAACAAGTATTGTAGAGCCATTAACATTTCTAAAGAAAAGAGTTTTGTCAACAGTACCTCTTGTGAAGTGATTATCTAGAAGAAATTTTGACAAAGTCTCATACCAGGCTCTAGGTGCTTGCTTTAGTCCATAGAGTGCTTTCAACAGATAATACACATAGTCTGGAAAATTTGGATCTTCAAATCCTGGAGGTTGGCTTACATAAACTTCTTCCTCCAATTCTCCATTCAGAAATGCACTCTTGACATCCATTTGATAGACTTTGAAATTGGCATGGGCTGCATAGGCTAGAAAGATTCTGATGGCTTCAAGTCTAGCAACTGGAGCAAGTGTCTCATCAAAATCTATTCCCTCTTGTTGAGAATAGCCTTTAGCAACCAATCTGGCTTTGTTCCTTATGACAATGCCATTTTCATCCATCTTGTTTCTGAATACCCATTTTGTGTCAATAGAACTCTTGTTCTTTGGCTTGGGTACCAGCTTCCATACTTTGTTCCTTTCAAATTGGTTTAGCTCCTTTTGCATTGCTAAAATCCAATCTGGATCCAATAGAGCTTCTTCCACTCTCTTAGGTTCCTCCTGTGATAGAAAGCTACTATACAGACATTCATCTTGAGTAGCCCTTCTAGTTTGCACTTTAGATGTAGCATCACCAATGATTAGTTCAAAAGGGTGATTCTTGGTCCATTTCCTTTGAGGTGGTAGATTAGCTCTAGATGAGGTTGCCTCAGTATTGTCATGATGTGAGATATAATGTTGATTGGTTGAAACTCCCCCTGAGTTGCTGATCCTTTGAAAGGAATTGGGAGTTCTATCACCTGATGAAGTGAAATGATTATCCGTTGACAGACTGTGATCAACGGATGCTTCATTATGAACTTCAATGGATGATGCACTTTGTCTTTCAACGGATGCTGCATTGCTTCTATCAACGGAAGCTGGATTATGACTTTCAACGGATGCAACATTCTGTGCATTATCCAAAGGCAGATTTTGAATTCTTTTCGAGGTGCCTTCTTCATCATTCTCATCTTCACTATCATCACAATATATCTCAATGTTGTCAAATTTGAGTCCTTCATGGTGTCCCTCATATGTCAGTCCATCAATCTTTTTATCATCAAACACAACATTCACAGATTCCATGATAATGTTGTTTCTTAGATTGTAGACTCTATATGATTTTCCAGCAGAATAACCAACAAATATTCCTTCATCAGCCTTTGCATCAAACTTCCCTTTGTGATCAGGTTGATTCCTTAGAATATAACATTTGCAACCAAAGACATGCAGAAAGTTTAAAGTTGGTTTTCTTCTCTTGAATAATTGATAGGGAGTCATGCCTTTTGCCTGATTAATTAGAGAAATATTCTGAGTGTAACATGCACAGTTAACAGCCTCAGCCCAAAAGTATGTTGGGAGTTTTGACTCTTCAAGCATTGTTCTTGCAGCTTCAATTAGTGATCTGTTTTTCCTTTCCACCACACCATTTTGTTGTGGAGTCCTTGGTGCTGAGAACTCATGCATGATCCCATTTTCTTCACAGAACAACTTCATGGTTGTATTCTTGAACTCAGTTCCATTGTCACTTCTGATATTCCTTACTTTGAAATCTGGATGATTGTTGACTTGCTTGATATGATTGATAATGATTTCACTAGCTTCATCCTTTGATCCAAGAAAATAAACCCATGAAAACTTTGAGAAATCATCTACAATCACTAGGCAATATCTTTTCCTTGAAATTGACAATACATTGACTGGTCCAAAAAGATCCATGTGTAGCAGTTGTAATGGTTCATCAATTGTAGATTCAAGCTTCTTACTGAATGATGCTTTCCTTTGCTTTCCTTTCTGACAAGCATCACACAGTCCATCCCTTGTGAATTCCACCAGAGGAATTCCTCTAACCAAGTCCTTTTTGACTAGATCATTCATTGTCTTGAAATTCAAATGGGACAGTTTCTTGTGCCATAGCCAACTTTCATCTGGACTTGCTTTGCTGAGAAGACAAGTAATTGATTCTGAATCTGTAGAGTTGAAGTCAGCTAAGTACACATTCCCTTTTCTAACTCCAGTTAGAACCACTTTGTTGTCCTTCTTACTTGTGACAACACAGGCTTCAGAATTGAAGGAAACAGTATTCCCTCTGTCACATAGTTGACTGATGCTCAATAGATTGTGTTTGACACCATCAACTAATGCAACTTCATCAATGATGACATTTTCTTTTGAAATCAAGCCATATAGCTCTCTCCTTGAACTCTGTGAGCAGGGTGAAATCTCCTGTCATGTGTCTTGAACAGCCACTGTCCAAGTACCATAGATTTCTTCTTTTTCCCTGGTTGCTTGATGAACTAGTTTCATTTTCATCAGAATTAGCCATCAGGGCTAGGTTAACATATTCCATATCATCATCTTCATTGACTCCATATCCTGCCCAATCATCTTGAGTCAGAAAAGCTCTTTCCTTTTGTTTGAGCAAATCAAAATACTTCATTTTGTAATCAACTTGCTCAAATTTCTTCTTATCAGAGGTTGGCTTCCTGCACTCATTTGCAAAGTGTCCACTAATGCCACAATTATTACATTTAAACTTAGATTTGTCCACCATGTTTTTGTTTGGCTTAGTGAATTTTGTATTTTTCTTGAATTTCATCTTTGCAAACCTCCTGGACAGAAATGCCAGATGTTCATCAACATCATCAGAGTCATCTTGACTGGAATTGTCTTCATCCTCAGCTACTTGCTCCTTTCTCTTGCTTGATTCTGATTTGCTTGTGCCAATTTTGAGACTTGGCATTGTCTTTTCCTCATTCATGGCTTCAATCTTCTCATTGTCAGCTACAAGTGCAACTGATCCTCCTTTTCTCTTTCCCTTTTCCAACAGCTCATCTTGCTCCATCTCAAGTTCACATGTCTTCAAAATTCCATATAATCTTTCAAGTGTGAAGTCCTTATAATCTTGAGAATTTCTTAGAGAAACAGTCATAGGCTTCCATTCCTTTGGTAGAGACCTCAGAAATTTTAAATTTGAGTCCTTGTTTTGGTACACTCTGCCATACAGCGTCAATCCATTCAACAGTTTCTGAAATCTATTAAAGGTATCATTCAATGATTCTCCTTCTTCAAAATGAAAATATTCATACTGTTGAATGAGAAGCTGCATTTTGTTTTCTCTAACTTGCTCAGTACCTTCACAGATAAGTTGTACAGTATCCCAAATTTCCTTAGCAGTTTGGCTGTTAATGACATTGTCAAACATATCTTGATCTAGGCCATTAAACAGAATGTTCATGGCTTTCTTGTCCTTGTGAAGCTCTTCAATATCTTCAACAGTCCATTCTGCTTTTGGCTTGGAAATAGACTGTCCAACAACAACTGTTGCAGTAGCAGCTGTGGCCACCTTGTGAGCGATGTGAGGACCATTTTCAATGTAGTTGATGTAGCTTTCATCTTGAGAGAGAAGATGTAAATGCATCTTCACTTTCCAGTGATGATAGTTATCTCTTTCCAGGATTGGAATCTTTACACCAATATCCTTCTTACTCATGATGTTAGCAGAATATATCTTTAAACTCTTTGTATGTTAAGAGCTTGCTCTGATACCAATTGTTATTCCCAGTGAACTAACAATGAGATTTACAGAAGGGGGGTTGAATGTAAATCTCAAAACTTTTTCAAGTTTTGAGCAGTTTCTAGGCTATGTGTTTTAATGAACAAGTGTGTGTGAATTGCTTTCAGCTAATGCAGACAAATATATATTCAAACACAAATGTAAAGAACACAACAGACTTAAAAACTTTTCTGGTGGATTTGTTGTTCCACCAGAGATGTGTTATTTCAGAAAATCTGTGATTCAAAGAATTAAATCACAGTTGCGTCCTAGTACAAACTATATGATTTTCTCTTTGGATTTTTCTAAACAGCTCTGGAAAATTCACACCTAATTACTAGCTGCTACTTGGTTTATATATCACCAAGTTTACAAGTGAAGACAAAACTGTAAAATACAAATAAAAGATTCTTCACATGTTTCTTCTTCATTTCTCTATCCAATGCAATTTAGGTTTAGCTATGAATCTTTGAATACTTCCTTATTTGCACCAGAATGGAAATGCTGCATTTTCTTGATTCCTCCTAGAGGCTGCCACATTCCAGTTTGTCTCTGTCAACCCATGTGCCTCAGTCAGCTTATGAATTGTCACTATCAACTGCTATTGAACTAAGCATCCGTTGAAGCTTTCATCCGTTGATGCTTAATCCGTTGAAGCTTTATCTATTGAAGCTTTATCTGTTGATGCATTTAGCAGTTGAAGCTTTATTCGTTGAAGCAGTCATCCGTTGATGGATGTTATCCGTTGAAGCTTTAGAGACATCCGTTGAAGCTTTGTTTCTCATCTGTTGAAGGCCTTTAATATCAGTTGATACTACTTCACTTATACAAAATTACAAGGCATGAAATATTTATAATTAGCCCTCCTATTTGCATATCCACTAGTAGTCAACATGACTGATAATTTCCCACAACATCTAAGAATTACAACTTAAATACAGAGAATGAAATGTGCTACAATACTAAACTTATTTCTAAGTAAAGCTACTCCTTCAATGGATAGCCAAAATGGTCTTATCCGTTGAGGCTACATACACTAGATTTCTACTTAAGTGTTTTGTTTAACTTATCATCAAACTAATACACATATTCCTAACAGGGTTTAACATTATCTACTTCAAATTTTTTCAACATCTCTTTACAATACTTGGATTGAGAGATATGGATGCCTTCATCAGATTTCCTTATTTGCAATCCTAAAAAGAAATTTAATTCTCCCATCATACTCATTTCAAATTCTTAACTCATATTTTCAGAGAATTCTTTACATAGTGCATCATTTGTTGATCCAAATATGATGTCATCTACATATATTTGTACGAGCAATATATCATCTTTTTCTTGTCTCGTAAATAAGGTTTTATCGACCGTTCCCATTTTAATTTTTTTTCTAGAAGGAACTTGCTCAACCTTTCATACCATGCTCTTGGGGCTTGTTTTAAGCTATGTAGAGCTTTATATAATTTATAGACATAATCAGGATGTGTTGCATCTTCAAAACCGGGAGGTTGTTTTACATATACTTCTTCCAAAATCCTGTTTAAGAATGCAGATTTTACATCCATTTGATAGACTTTGAAATTTTTATGACATGCGTAAGCCAATAGCATTCGAATTGATTCAATTCTTGCTACTGGTGCATATGTTTCATAAAAGTCTATACCTTCCATTTGGGTATATCCTTGTGAAACTAATCTTGCTTTATTTCGGACTACCGTTCCATTTTCATCTAATTTATTTCGAAATACCCATTTTGTACCAATTATGGAGGTATCATGAGGCTTTGGGACAAGTTCTCATACTTTACTATGAGTAAATTGGAGTAATTCCTCTTGCATTGAAGAGATCCAATCCTCGTCTAATAAAGCCTCTTTCATGGTCTTAGGTTCTATTTGAGATAGAAAGCTAAGATGATTCACAACGTTTTAAACTTGTGACCGCGTTTGAACTCCCTTCCTTAAGTCTCCAAGCACATTATCTAATGGAAGACTTTTTATAGTGGAAATTGCTCTGGGAAGTTCAACTTCCTTTTCGTTCAATTTTAATGGATTTTTATGTACGGGTGTCCTGAGATCCAAATTTTTGAATTGTCGTGTAACTTTTTCATTATCATCTTATTCAACATTTTCTAGGTCAACAAGATCTTTATATTTTGCCGGTGGTTTACTTTCATCAAAAGCGACAATTTATTGATTCTTCCCCTACAAGCGATTTGAGGTTAAACACTCGGTAAGCTTTACTATTGTTCGAGTATCCAAGAAATATACCTTCGTCTGATTTAGGATCAAACTTTGTAAGGTAATCTTTTAAAATTTAATATGAAGCACTTGCTTCCGAATACTCAAAAGTAGCTTAGTTTCGGAGTTTTACAAAAATATAGCTCGTAAGAAGTCTTTTGCTTTATAGGTCTTAGCAAAACCCGATTAAGAATATAACAAGCCGTTGACATAGCCTCGGCCCAAAAATATTTAGGTCGGTGATATTCATTTAGCATCGTGCTAGCCATTTCTTGGAGTATTCTATTTTTCCGTTCAACTACTCCGTTTGATTGTGGAGTGTATGGAGCGGAAAAATTATGTGTGATGCCATGCTCATCACAAAAGTTGGTGAAACTGGAATTCTCAAATTCTTTACCATGATCAGTCCTTATATAGACTATGGTTTTATTTTGTTGATTTTGAATCCTTTTACGTAGAGAAGAGAAGGATTCAAAAGCATCACTTTTAGCTTCGAGAAATTCCGTCCATGTAAATTATGAATAATCATCCACAATTACCAACGTATATGAACAACCTCCGAGACTTTGTATAGGAACCGGACCAATAAGATCCATATGTTATAGCTCGAGAGGTCTTGAGGTAGATACCATAAACTTTGCTTTGTGATAGGCTCAAATTTGTTTACCTATTTCGCAAGCTTCACAAGTATGATCTTTATGATAGTTTAATTTTGGTATCCTTGTACATGGTCTTTACTTGATATATTCTTTATCAACTTCATGTTGGCATGTCCTAATCTTCGATGCCATAACCATGGATCATCATTTATAGTGATTAGGCACACGTTCACTTGCTTGCTCATGTTACATGTATAGACATTTTTATTTCTGGGGCAAGTGAGAACCAACTTTCCAAATTTATCTAATATAGAACAATGAGTAGTGTAGAAAATTAGTTTGTAATCATTGTCACATAATTGACTAATGGAGAAAAGATTGTACTTTAATCCGGTGACCAATTGAACGTCAGAAATTTTGACTTTCTCATTTCCGATATCTCCGATGCCGACAATGTTTCCTTTGCTACTATCACCAAATGTTACGCTCCCCGTGGTAACTTTTTTAATGTTGTTCAAGAGTGACTTGTTACCGGTCCTATGTCTTGAACATCCACTATCAAGGTACCATATGTCTTGTTTCACGACAAGACAAACCTACAAAGATGATTAATTAAACTTATAGGTACCCCTTTATCTTGAGGATCCTGGGGTTAGTACATCATATATGACATTTGAATTTTCATAAGAGAATCTAGACTTGGCATAGTTAACATTAGGCATATAAAAATTTCTAGATGCATGATGCCTAGTTTGATAATTTTTAGAGTTATCATGAAATCTAGGAGGAGCAAGATAAACAGTAATTCTACTATTAGCATGGTAATTAGCATAAGCATTTTTATGTAGAGGTTGTTGCCTTCTAAATACATTACCATTTCCTTGATATTGTGTGTTTCTATTTTGAAACATAATAGTTTGATGTGACCTTTGTTGCCTTAGCTTTTTATATTCCATATTTTTGTAAGACATATGTTTATCATCTTTTTTGTATAATTCCTTGCGAATCCATACATGTTTCCTATTAATTTTACCATTCTTAAATTTACAATATTAAATGGTATGTCTCGTTTTATTGCAATAAGAACATTTATAAGATGGTGAGTCGGGTGAAGTCTTTATTGGTGATACAAATCTCCAAGTATTTTTTTAGGAGGAGAATTCTTATTATATCCCACCTTCATGATTATATGAGGTTTTTGTATGCACCATTTGATCCAATATCTTATTGCCTTTTATAAATCTTTGAATGAATACTTCAAGATTTTCATTTTCTTTCTTTAAGGCATCAATCTTGTTGTTACGGATTCTTTCTTGATCCTTAACTTGAGCTATGAGTTTATAATTTTCTTCTTTTAACCTTAGAGCTTCACTTTTAAGCTCATTGATTTCTAATAGCTCATTTTCTTTATCAAGATTGTCTTTATAAGATGTTTCGTTTCTTCAATATTTGATTCATTTAGAATCTTTAAGTTCTATAGATCAACGTGAAGTGTACAAATATTATCATTCAATTGTATCTTTTCATGTTTCATCTCTTCATCTTTGAGAATTAATGATATATTCTCTGTTTCAAGATTGAGTATATTTTCTTGAAGTTTATTTACATCAATCTTGATGAGATGGTTCTGATCTTTTAGAGATGCAATCTCATTCTCATCTTGGACTTTTGAGTCCATCATCCGAGTATATTCTTTATTTTAAGTATGATGAATTTCCTCAATTTTCATCTTCTCGGACCATAGCAAGTGAAGCCTTTGTTCAACATCTTTATATTTATTTTTATAACTTACTACAAGTCCAATTAAATCATGCTTATTTATATTTACGAGGGATAAATTAGATTTATCTTACAAAGGTTTAATTGAGACATAGTTAGATGTTACCTCTTGGTTTAAAGTGGAGATTTCCGTTGAGGTAGATTCATCTCCGAAAGCCATTAAGCATAGATTGACCACTTCTTCACTAGCTTCTGGAGCTTCTTCATCTTCACTTAGATCCCAACCATTTAAAGTTTTCATATTCTTGGATCAATGTTTCCATCCGAGAATCTTTTATATCAATGGTTCCTTCATAGGTTACCACTAATTTGTTCCACATTTCTTGTGCCGACTTACAATTATTTACTCTTTTATATTCTTTTTCTGCAAGTGCACTTGTGAGAACCATTTCCACCTCGGTGGCTATATTCATTATGGCTTCTTCCTCTAGATTGTATTCACTAACCTTCTTTTCGATGATGATGTCATCGACAGTTTTGGTAAGAACGCGAACACCGTCTTCGATAGCCATCCAAACTTTGACTCCTTGAGATCTAGCATAAATACGAAACCTCGTTTTCCATGTTGCAAAGTTGGTGCCATCAAATATAGGAGGTCGTGAGCTAGATAGACCTTCACCATAACCAACAGGGTTAATATACGCCATTCTGGACCACTTTTTGTTGGGCCTCTAGATCTGTAAATCACTTAACAAACACGTTAAAAAGCACTACTCTGATACCAATTGTAAGGTCCCGTAAGAGGGCTATATTAAGCTAGAAGGGGGGTTGAATAGCTTAATTACCAATTTAAAAATTATTATGGCGTTTTAAAATAATTTATCCCTTTTTAAAACTTTACCGAGTGGTTATGCAGTTTATATGTGCGGAAAAATAAAGTGCAAGAAAGAAAATACCACACGGTGATTTTATCCTGGTTCACGATGGCGCAAGCTCTAATAGATTCGCTTACCCCTATGTCCAGTCCCCGGGCTCCTCTCCCGGACTCGGGATTTTCCCTTGTAATATAATCGCTCCTTTAATAGGCGGAGAAGCCTATACACCCTTACAAGTATTTGTCTTGGTGCGTGGCACAAGGGTCACCACCTCAAAATAAATGTAATACATACACAACTTATCTTAGACAATAACTTCCCGCTATTTCTTCAAAGTTGTTGTAGAACCTTTGTGTGGACTTGGCTTTCTTAGCTTTTGTTGGTCTTGGATCTTAGTGATCCGGGCTTGGGTATTTCCTCTTCCTCACGGTGCAAGGACTACTAACTCCCCATTAGTACGTCTAGGACTTGGGTCTTAGAACGAGAATCACCTCACGTCACTTCACCTCACTACAAAATTAATAAGACAATCCACGAAACAAAACAAGTAGAGAAAGGTTTATTTTGAACTAGTATGTTACGGTACTAGCCCACAAAATAATATGATATTCAAATTAGAATATTAAGCTCAATACGAATACTTGACTTGAGATATAGAACAATAAGTCAAGTATACTTTTGATTACTCCGTCTGTATCAAATATATGTTTATCAGATTAATATAAGAAGTCTTTTTATATAAAGCTTATGAATTCTTGATTATTATTCTTCTTTCGATGATGTATTTATAGATCGATGAATACTTTAGTTATAATCTCGGAATTATAACTTATCATTTACGCTCGTAGGCTTAAGGATTTTGGTATACTTATGTTTTGACAATTATGTAGTCAAAGTATACTTTTAACTTCAAGAACTTGTATAAGATTTATGATTCTTATCCAAGATTCAAATAAGTGAATTGCAAGTAATTGGCGTAAGATCGTGCTTTTGAAGTTTAGATGAATAATTACGAGTAGTTTATATATATCGAATAAGAACCCCACGAAACACTGAAAGATGTTAGAAAGGGTTTATATGATATGTCTCGTAATTGTTTATATACATGATATGTTTTAGCCAAGATCCAATTAAATGACGTGAAATTAATTGGCTAACTCGTGAATTGATTCATCTTTAAAAATAAAGGATGATTACGAAGTGTTTATAGATCAAGTCATAATCCCCCAGAACACTAAAGATGTTAGAATGGATTAAACTATGCTTTGTAATATTTTATGTGCATGATATTTGTTAGCCAAGATCCAATTAAATAACGTGAAAGTAATTGGATAACTCGTGAACTTAATAAATTTTGATATTTGACAAATTACGAAGTGTTTATGGATCGAGTTATAATCCCCCGGAACACTAAAGATGTTAGAAGGGATTAAACTATGCTTCGTAATTATTTTATGTGCACGAATATTTTTTAGCCAAGATCCAATCAAAGAGCATGAAAATAATTGGCTAACTCGTGAAACTTGTGTCAAATATAATCTCACCTTTGGAGATTAAGTACTTATCTTTATAGAACATCTTGTTGAAATGATTTTTGAAGATCAAGTACTTATTCGAATTTCGAGTTCGAATCTTAGTTCTCTTTTTCCTTGAGAACTTTATTTATAAGAGATCTTGTATTAGAGCTTAAGATGAATTAGAGAGTTAAGTACAAAGCTCAAAATAAAAAGAACTCAAATAAGAAGCTAAAAGTTACCACTTTTGAGAAACGGTCGAAAAGGTTCGCCGAAAAAATTCGCCGGAGGTTCGAATGGATTTTGACACTTTGGTCGAACTTGGGCAGCCCTTCGGGAGGCCTGGAAGTGGTAGTGGATGAGCTCATTTGGTGGGATGAAGCTTGGTTGGGTGAAGCTAAACTTGGGTTTCAAAAACCTTATATATATGTAAGTATATAGAAGAGAGAGAAGGCTTTTGAGAATAAGTATGTGTTTAGATTTGAAAGAGATGAAGAGATGATACTTCTTGAAAAAATTTCAGAAACTTTGTGGCTCTTTATCTTGAAGAATATGGGTTGGCGTGGGGGTTTATTTATAGGAGAAGTTGGGTGGATTGAATGGTGGAGATTTAAGGAAAATGGATGGTGGATGATGTATGTCACTTGGATTGATGACATGGAAAGAAAAGTGTGTTTCTTTGTAACTTGACATATGAGACAAACAAGTTTATGGAGCTTCAAATCTCATCTGAATTTTGAATATAATAATATATATTCCTTTTTCTTTTGATCTTTGTTTAATCACTTAATTAAGTATTAAACACCAATAATTATGACCACCTTAAAAACTACTAAATAAATACCATAAAAATATGATAATTACTTAAATAATATAAATGATGTCCTGCAAGTTTTGGTCAACCTTGGTCAATGGTAACTAGGTCAAACGTGGTCAACTGTGGGACCAACTACCTCGATTTTTGTGCTTGGACAAAAAATTTCGAAATGTTATGAAATTTTTACCATACTTAGAAAATATCATTTAAATGATCCATACAAAATTTCAAGTCATTCTAGTATGTGGAAGTTTTTCATTCTAGTATGTCAGCTTTTTCTTCCGAGTAAAAATACCATTGGTCTTGAAATGAATGAGATGGATCTTTTGACCAACGTTTTGACTTGAATAAATACTTAAAATATATTTCCTAATATTTAAAATATATTTGGATGTTAGGAAATATTTTTGAGTATTTTTGAATAATTTTCTCCGAGAAATGCTGATTTTACGAAATGGGAGAAAATTACTGTAAGTGTACAGGAAATAGGTTATACACCTGGATATTAATATCCCAACCATAAATATTAATGCTATTTGAATAAAAACTCTTTTGATATATGTAGAGATATATTTGGGAGCGATGAGTAAAATATTTTGATATAGCACGAGTCTTCTGAAGAGTGTTTTTGATATATTCCTTATTCGAGCTTGTTGTCATATTTCTGTTGCAACACAGATCTAAGAAATGTCATATTTTGATATTTCTTCTTTGATCATATTGCCTTAGAGATATATTCCATAAAAGATGGATTTTGATGATTCAAAATATTGGAATATCTCTGTTTATATTTATATATGTAATATAAATATATTTGAAAAATAGTTTTGCAAGTTTGACCTTTTGACTTTGATTTGGATCAATTAAATTCATGTCCTAATGGAGATGATATACGTGTAATTAAATTTTATGTTTAGTCATACAAATACCAAAATAAATAATATATCAAAGATATCCTTTCATTATAAATCAGGAAGTCAAACACTAAAAAAATTTAAAGCATGCTGATGTATCTAACTTAATACGAATGAACTATAAAAATAATTGGACCACGAATTACAAGCAAATAGATCATAAAAGTAAGTAAATATGAATAAAGCCCCATGCAACCGGTTCAGTCTTAGTTCAATAAACAAATCATTGATCCACGGAATATGTAACATGCATATTAAGTAACTAATTAATTAATATTATGTGCAATCAACACTAATAAATAATTAAACTTACCGAGAGAAGCATGCATATTATTTTATCGTCATACAAATATAATTAAATTACACATAAATCAAATTTAATAATATATTACCAATTTATAATTACACATAACAAGTATTCAATTAGCTTTATTAAATAATTAACTAAATATCATGAAATTTCACATTAAACGAATTAGAAGAAATAAAACAAGAACTTAACATGTCACTTTTCATCTAAGTACACAATGCGATTCATATATATCGACATAATATATAATATTAGTGTGTTGCACATGGACGCTAACAAGTTAAATCTGATACAATAACAACTAAACAGAAAGCATGTAAACCATAATTCATTTACAATACAACAAGATAACGACCATGTCATAGAGCATATAAATAATAACAAAAGATATTTAGAGACTCGAGTACCTCTTCGGTGAATTGACCTGTGCGATTTTTTTTATTGTCTAGGGGGATCTATTTCGGCACACAAAAACCTAATTCTAACTAGGAAATAATAAAATTTCCTCCTAATAAATTATAACCTCTCCAAGTCAATTCCATAAATAAAATATTTGACACATACAATTACGTAAACTAAAAAAAATTGATTTTCTAAATTATTCTTACACTTCTTTCCACAAATAACATATCTGATCATAAATTAACTAACTTGCACGAAAAGTTTTTGGAATACTATAAATTAAATAATTTTTTTAAACGAATTAATCTATAATATCTAATAAACAAATTAAAAATAAAATTACGAATTTTACATTCTTCCCTCTTTAGAAGAATTTGGTCCCCAAATTCACAAAAATGAAAATTAATTATATAAGTCACCAAAAGAAAAGAAATCATACCTTAATTGCAATATTTATCATTTCATGTAAGCTGAAACACATGTCCAACGCCACTTTTATTGTCTGCTTCCTTTCTTGGTGGTGGTGGCGGGTTGTGCGGGCAATTTGAAATCTTGTGTCCTACTTTTCCGCAATAAAAATAGGCACCTGTATTCCAACGATAGACTTTATCAGGATAATTCTTGCCGCATCTCAAACACCTCTCTCGATCACCTTGACCTCTGATGTTATCATACACGTATAGTTTCTTGAGTGGCCCCCCTTGAAAAGATTGCCCATAATTTTTAATGAACCGCCTCTTATTCCAGCCGCCAGTTGCCTTCTCAGATTCTTCCAAGCCTCTCTAGATCACTAAATCCTTGTTGAGCACAGCTTCGTACGTCTGAAGTTTAAAAGAAGCCACGTAGTTTCCGATGTCGCTTCAAAGTCCCTCTTCCAATCTTCGTGCTCGAATGCTCTAATCTGCCACTAAGGTCGACGCGTACTTTGCAAGCTTTACAAATTATGCTTCGTATTCAATGACGGTTCTTCCACCTTGCTGAAGTCGAATGAAGTCCCTCTCTTTCTATAGATGAACTATTCTCATAAAGTACTTGTCCTCCAAAGCCTTCTTGAACTTTTCCCATGTTTACGGTTCAAGATTTTCTTCAAGATTCGTTGTTATTTCATTCTTCCTCTTCTTCATGAGCCACTAGTCATAAGCGCTTCCTTGCAATTGGTACATAGCTAAGGTCACCTTCTGCTACTCATTGCTCCCAAGAAGTCCTAAAGCTTTTTCCATCTCTTGGATCCACATCTCAACTACTGTTAGATCAGTTGCTCCATCAAAAGTTGGCGGGTTTAAACGCTTGAACTGAGAGACGATGTTGGGCTTCAGTTGCTGATTCACAAGTACAACTAGAGTTTCAGCCAACTGGTCAAAGACGTTTTCTCTATCATCATTTTTTCCCTAATTGTCGTTGTTGTTCTGATTTTCGTTGTTATTTTTATTATCCCCGTCCATCTTTTCTAAAACACACAAAACAATTTCTAAACTTATAGTTAATAATCAAAAAGTACAAAGTTAAGCATATCAAATAATCGCACAAACAAATGTCCTAACTCCAAAATAATTTCCTAATATCTATACGATAGTCTAAAGGATCAACTTCTTAGAAAATGTACTAGTCCCATACCTAATACACTCCGAAGGACAACCTGCTCTTGATACCAACTGTAACAGCCTGCACTTTCAGACTATTAATTCTAAATCAAAACTAATACAAAATATAATTTATTAATCCAAAATTCAATTACAAAGTTCACTATACCAAAACCTCAACAAAAAGTAGAAGCCCAAAAATCAATCTACTCCAATTCTAAGTCCTCGAACTCCAATGATATCCAACTCGAATCTTAGACGAAACCTGAAATTGTAAGTAATAAGCTATACAGTCCAACAAGAGACCAATCGATCCAACTAGTTAGGACAAAAAACATATAAATATATGACAAAATACGACATTATATACGATATACGAAGCACACACTTTCGATAACTTTCATATTCTTAGTCTTATTCGATACATACGATACACGTAACACATAAACAACAATAATTCAGAACCTGTAACTCATGCCACGACCACTACAACCCGGTGATAACGGTCCTAAATTTTCAGAAAATTATCACTATAATCTGGTGACTATGGTCCTAATTTCTTATTCGATGTTTTCACAAACCATGGCACAAATCAGAGATCCAAAATTATCATTTAGAAACCACACATATACAATAATACATATATTGTAACGCATAATACTTTCAAATATATCATCATTTATCCCAATTTTTGATAATAAAAAATACATGCATAATACATAATATAAAAACACTAGCAAGATCGATCGGAAACTTACCTCAAAACCTGACCAGATCTGAATATACTCTTTTTTGACCCTCTAAACGATGTTTTCTTGGAAAACACGAAACACAAAAGTTGTAGAAAACGAAAAAAGCTTTCCGTAAAGTCCAGAATCAATGAATTCTGAATTACGATGAATTTTCTGAGAATTTTACAAGACTGCTGATTTTTCTGTAGAAGAGCCCTACGAATTTTGATATTAAAACGAGGAATACGAATAGGATGTATTTATGCTACAACACCCTTTATCTTAACCTACAAGTTATCCATATTAAAATCTGATCTAAATTTTAGGCCCATTAATCTAATACAATTTTAAATCCTAGTCATTATCTATTTTTAATACTTTTTCTATTATTCTATTATCAATCTAATTTTAAAAATGACGGGATATTACATACTGTACCACCCCGTACTTTCGGACTATTAATTCTAAATCAAAACTAATATAAAATATAATTTATTAATCCAAAATTCAATTACAAAGTTCATTATTCCAAAAGCGCGGCAAAAAAGCAGAAGCCCAAAAATCAATCTACTCCAATTCCAAGTCCTCGAACTCCAATGATATTCAACTCGAATCTTAGACGAAACCTGAAATTGTAAGTAATGAGCTATACAACCCAGCAAGCGACCAATCGATCCAACTAGTTGGGCCATACAACGTATAAACATATGACAAAATATGACATTCTATACGATATACGAAGTACGCACTTTCGATAACTTTCATATTCTTATTCTTATTTGATACATACGATACAGATAACACATAAAAATAATAATTTAGAACCCGTAATTCATGCCACGACCACTAAAACCCGGTGATAACGGTCCTAAATTTTCATAAAATTGTCACTACAATTCGGTGACTATGGTCCTAAGTTCATATTCGATATTTTCACAAACCATGGCACAAATCAGAGATCCAAAATTATCATTTAGACACCACACATATACAAAAATACATATATTGTAACGTATAATATTTTCAAATATATCATCACTTAACCCAAGTTTTGATAATAAAAAATACATGCATAACACAGAATTTAAAAACACTAGCAAGATCGATCGAAAACTTACCTCAAAACCTGACCAGATCTAAATTTACTCTTTTGGCCCTCTAAACGACGTTTTCTTGTAAAACACGAAACACAAAAGTTGTAGAAAACGAAAATAGCTTTCCGAAAAGTCTAGAATCAACGAACACTGACTAACGATGAATTTTTACGAATTTTACAAGACTTCTGATTTTTGTGTAGAAGAGCCCTACGAATTTTTATATTAAAACGAGGAGTACGAATAGAATGTATTTATAACTCTATAAAACCTTTTTCTTAACCTACAAGTTATCCATATTAAAATCTGATCCAAATTTTAGGCCCATTAATCTAATACAACTTTAAATCCTAGTCATTATCTAATTATAATACTTTTTATATTATTCTATTATCAATCTAACTTTAAAAATTACGGGATATTACAGTCACCCTACTCAATCTTGTCTAAAAGAAAGCATACTGTAAAGCATCTATATGTGTTTGAAAGTAAATGCTTTGTGCTCAAAGATAAATCTGAATATGTTGGAAAAATTTGACTCTAAAGTATTTGAAGCTATTTTTTTGGGATATTCATTGGAAATGATTTCCTACAGAGTTTATGTGTTTGAGCAAAAGAAAATATTGGAAAGCACATATGTGACCTTTGATGATGACAAGTGTCCTTGCTTGGAATGCCTTGATGAAAATGAAGCTGAAAATTTAAAATTTGAAATTCTTAATATTGATAGTGATTCTGAAGATGAAGCTGAGGTTAACACAAACAAAAGAATGAAGGAAGAATTAAGTGAACCAATGAACTATGAAAATGAAAATTCATCTCAAGATAGAAGCGCACTTGAATTTGGTGAAACAAACTCAGGGGGAGATAGAGATGGTAGTTCTGCAAGTCATGCCAAAATGGAATAAAATAAAGACAATTCTAGTCAACAAGATCACACCAGAAAATGAGATACGAGTCACATAAAAGATGCTATAATTGGTGATCCTAATGTTGGAGTAAGGACTAGGAGTGCCACTGCAAATGAATGCTTGCATGCATGCTTTCTGTCTCAAATTGAGCCTAAAAAACTGAGAAAGCTCTACTTGATCCTGACTGGATAACTGTTATGCAAGAAAAACTAAATCAATTTGAAAGAAATAAATTTTGGGAATTGGTTCCTGCACCAAAGAAAGAGAAGCATCATTAGAACAAAATGGGTGTATAGAAATAAAATGAATGAAAATGGAATTGTGACAAGGAATAAAGTAAGGTCGGTTGCCAAAGGCTACTCACAAGAAGAAGAAATTGACTATGATGAAACATTTTATCAAGTTGCAAGACTTGAAGCAATAAGAATCTTTCTTGCATTTGCTCACATTCAAATTTCAAGGTGTATCAAATGGATGTGAAAAGTGAATTTCTTAATGGTGAATTGGAAGAATAAGTCTATATGCAACAACCACCTGGATTTGAGGATCCAGAATTTCCAAACTTTTTCTATAAAATGTTAAAGGCTCTCTATGGATTGAAGCAAACATTTAGAGCATGGTATGACACACTGTCAGAATTTCTACTCAAACATGGATTCACTAGAGGAACAATTGATAAGACTCTATTCTACAAGCAATATGGTGATGACATTATTCTAGTTTAAATCTATGTGGATGATATTATCTTTGGTTCTACTAATGAAAAGCTGTGTCAAAGATTCTCAAGACTCATGCAGAGTGAATATGAAATGAGCATAATGGGAGAGCTAAGTTACTTCATTGGCCTTCAAGTTAGTCAAAGAAGTGATGACATCTTTATCAATCAAACCAAGTATGTCAAATATCTGTTGAAATTTTTTGGAATTGTGGACTTCTCACCTGCATCAACTCCTAAATATAGAGCTACCAAGTTGAAGGAAGATAAGAAAGGAAAAAGGTTAGACATTTCAAGTTAAAGAGGATTGATTTGATCTTTGTTGTACTTAACTGCAAGTAGACCAGACATTTGCAACCTGTCTGTGTGCAAGATTTTGAGCAAATCCTAAAAAATCACATTTAATGGTTGTCAAGAGGATTTTCAAATATTTGAAGAGACCAAAAAACTTGGTATTATGGTATCCTAAGGGAACTGGTTTTGAAGATGTTGGATACACAGATGCAGATTTTGCTGGATGCAGGATAGACGGAAAAAATACAAGTGGAAGCTATCAATTCCTTGTCCAAAGACTTGTATCATGGTACAGTAAGAAACAGAAATATGTGTCAACTTCCACAACTGAGGCTGGGTACATAGCTGCTGGAAGTTATACTCGAGTGCTTTTGATTAAAAATCAATTAATGGACTATGGCCTAATGTTACAAAAGATTTCAATCATGTGTGATAATACTAATGCCATATCTATTGCTAATCCAGTTAATCATGCTAGAACTAAGCACATTGATGTAAGGTACCATTTTATTAGACAACATGCTGCAAATGGTACTACTGAGCTTATTTTTATTCCAATAGAAAAACAATTAGCAGATATTTTCACTAAACCTTTGAATGAAGCAACTTTCACTAGACTCTTAGGTGAAATCAGTATGTTAAATTCTTCATCCTAAAGGCAGGAACTCAGTTTATGTGTTGTAACAGATTAATTCCAGATAAATTAAAATTAATTTGATGTAATTAAAAATTAACTGGAATATGATTTATAAATATTTCGGGATTCTCTGTATATTTAATTTTTAAAATTTAAATTTTACTTGGAATTTTTCTAATTCTAAGTAAAGCTGTCTAAATGTTAATTCATATTTTTAATATGTGAAATTAATATAAAACAGGACTGAGAAAGAAAAAAAAGTATATAGAGAAATGAGTTCTCGATAAGTCTAAATGACTTCTCGACAAGTCATTCTGAGACTTCTCGACAAAGTTTTTGATAAGTCTTTTTCATGACTTCTCGATAAGCCTCCTTATGACTTCTCGATAAGTATTGTAGAGATCTCAACATACTTATCTATATGGAGTTTTCTACAAGTTCAAATTTTAGACTTCTCGATAATTAGAATTAGAATAATTAAAATACTTTTGATATAAAATCAATTCTAATTTCATGTTGGGTTATTCAATTTAAATTAGAATAATTTAGTCCCATAAGGATAAACTGGGTATTTGTACAACATCTCGATAAGTCATTATTTAGTTTTCGATAAGAGTCAAGAAAGTGACATCTCAACATGAGTTCTCTATAAGTCATGTGACTTCTCTATAACCAAATACCAACCATTTATTCCTATATTGTGAAAAAGTCACATCTCTACATTATAAATACTCAGACATCTCGATAGTACCCCACTTTACACTTTCTAGATCTAAATCGATCTAAAATCTGCAAACCTTCACCATTCTCAACCATTTCAAGCTCTTTCTTCCTCTAAACACTTACCCATTCAAACTCAAACTCTTTCAATGGCTGCCAACAACGTTAGAACTGTTATTCCCAAGGATGGAACCAACTACTTGGCTTTTGTGGATGCAAACCAAGCTCCTAACAATTTTAAGTGTTTTGTGAAATTCATTACTGATTCCTATCTCTTAGGGGCTTTGACTGCTAACCTTGTGCTTTACCTGGATGTGTTGAACGAATTCTGGAACTCTGCAGTTATCAACACTATTTTCCATGACAATCAAGATGTATCCTTGGTGGTGAATTGCACAATTCAGGGTGTAGCCGCGGAATTTAATGTTGATGTTGTCAACAAAGCTTTGGGCATTCCCATAGATAACATAGTAGAGGTTCCAATAATACAAGAACTGGCTGAATTTATGGACTTCATCAACTACAGTGAGAAGATTGACATGGCCAGTTTGAACAAGAAGAACCTAAGGAGAAAATGGTCTTTTGTGTTTGACTCTATCATAAGAGCATTCACATGCAGAAAGACTGGCTATGATAATATCTCCACTGTAGTGCAGAAGTTGGTGCATTTCATGGCATACAACAGGCACCTCAATGTTAGAATGTTGATCCTGGAAGAACTGAGCACAAGGCTGACAATGCCTTTGGTAAGTAGAGGTAATAAATTTTCTTCCCTAGATTTATAATGTCCATTTTAAATTATAAAGTAGATGAAATTCACATGCTAGATGGTATAAATAGAAATCAGATAGGCATTTGTAAACAGGTGCCAAAAGTTTTATTTTGTTCCCTAACTACAATGAATCAGGTAAAGGCAACTCTAAATATCACTGACTTAATGTTAGATAAATTTAGAATTTATCCTTACCCTATTCATGATATGAGATCAAGTGCAATATCTAGTACAACTTTAACGCCCTCCAGACCCGGGGTATAAGTCTGGGGGTTACTAGCTAATCATCAAACCTGTACAATCTGAATAACAAATAATAAAGAAATGTATCTAAACCCCTTTAACACTAACCAGGATCTTTTTAGATTGAAGTATGAAAATAAGAACCACTAACTACTTTATTACAAACCAGATTCAAAACCTTACAAACTCTCTTTATTACAAACCATTGTCTAACCAGTTTTAAATTAACTTCATCTTTTATTCAATCACACACACTAACTATCTACACTCCACCTGTTCGGATAACTCAAAGCTTTCTTCCTGGATTGGGATCAACACCTTGGGTATGAGAGGATCCCGAGGCTTGACCCGCTTCTTTACCACTCGAGTCCTGATGGGTTTCATATTCCTTCTTAACTGAAAACAATAAGGTGAATAACAACAAAAAGGGGTGAGCCAAAAATTGCTCAACAAATCCGCAAAATATAAACAGTGTTAAAGCAGTTTAAATGCATCGGTAACTTGGTATATCTGCAAAGATATAACCTCGTGAGAATAGAAAGAAGGTCATTGCGGGCGAGTACAAATGAACTAAACTGGACACAAGTTCGCCTCTATACCCTGCTGATCAGCCAGGATACAGTGCAGATCTATATCCCATTATATAGATCCAGTCGGGCACCCAGGCACTACGGCCCATCTTAAGGATCTGGTTATGTCCGGTCCTTAAGATTAAGTAAATTTAATCCCCAAAATATCACTATCCAGTCCATGGAGTAGCAACTGGAACAATCGGTATGCTTTGATATATTCTAATCACCAGAATATATCAATATATGTGAGTAACAATTTGAAATATGAATAAGGAATTTAAAGAAAAGGAGAAATCAAAAATCAAAATGAATATGAACAAGAATCAAAAGAGTGCAAGCGTGATATGAATATGAAGAATTATCACTATTCTAAAATTAGAATAGGGGAAAAACTAGCCTTCTGCGTGACTCACTTTAATTAAATCACCTTCGTCTAGTACTAGCTCAACCTGCCTTGCTGGCTTAGCTTCTGTTAGAGAAATAGACTGGTTTAGTCATTTCGTACTTTAATTGCATCTTGAACCGACTTCATATCGTTCATATTGTCTACTCATGCGCTTATGATTGACTCGTATATTATATATTAGCAAGCAAGACTCGATTAACCACATAATACACATAAGCACATAAGCCACATAATCATTTTTTATAGTTAAAATAATTTTTTAGAATCAAAATCGACTCGCTAATCGCTTAACTGATCATTATCTGACTCGTTTCCTATTTTTCGGAATTTATCGAACTCACCTTGGCACGCAATTCGGCTTATAATCAAATAAATAACAAGTTCAACTAATTTCTAGAAGAAATTAGGTTTTAACATTATTTTTAATGAAATTATTTCATTTTTCTGAGTCAAAGGGCTTTCGTTTCGCTCGAATCGGACTAACGGTCTATTTAATATCAATTAAACACAGATAATTCAATTTATTATTCAATATAAATAATTATTACAAATTTTTAAACCCTAAAATAATTTTTAAATAATTATTTAAGAAAAATCAGAACTAAAAATGCCTTTTCTATAATTTTTGGAATTAAAATGAATTTATTATGAATTATTGAAAATTATTTGATTAATTATCAAAATAATTAACCATTTTTAAATAATTAATAAATAAATATTAAATAATTAAGAAAATAATTGAAACTGATTTTTAGAAAATAATTCAGAATTATTTATAATATGAATCAATTAATTAAATAAATAATTGATTAATATATAAAATAAATAAAACTGATTTTTATAATTAATAAAAATAAAAATAATAATCAAATTTCAGAAACACATGTCAGAAACCAAACTCTGACAATTTTGGATCAAAACCGGGTTAACCAAACGGGTCAACCGGGTTGGATTCCGGGTCAGTGAAGAACACCACCAGAATCTGGTTTGAAACCCAGAATCCGGCGACTTCACCGGACTCCGGCGAGTCTGATTTGGGGTAAAAAACGTATCGTTTTGAATCCTTTTTGGTCCCAAATCACTGCAAATCACTTCACCAATCTATTTCAGGCCAAAATCAACCAAAAACATCCCTGAATAACAATCTCCAATCTAAACCGACATTAACTCCGGCCCAAAATACCAACTTTTGATTCTGTACATGAAACTCGATGATTTATAGTGCAAATCAAAGCTAAAGAACAGTATAATCAAACCCCTAACATTACACATACCAAAGATTCACAGATTTTACAGAGTTGTGATTTGAAAATCGAACATATCCAGGTATCGTTTATTCAATTAAACACCATGAATCGATTGTAAATAACATCAGGAAGCTATATCAATCATCAAAACATCATAATAACCCTGGAATCAAAAAGCCCTAATTCGAACATAAACCCTAGAAATCAAAAATCAAAAACTACGAATTAAAACATGAAATTGATGCTAGAAACAGAAAGAACAGATGAAAACCTTCGATTTGGATACTCGAACTGCTTGATTTGGTACCGAAATCAGATCAAAATCCTTGATTGAATCCTCAACCCGAATTTGTTCTACCGGACCCGGCTGTAGAGAATTTTCTGATTTTTGCAGATTTTTAATGATTAATTAATTATAATTAAATAATTATTAGGCTATTTATAGTAGTAAAATTAACACTCCTAATTAAAATTAAGGCCCTAATTCTACATCTTTTAAAATTTATAAGCCCCTATCTTTATAATTTTTGAGTATTAAAATTTAATATATAAATATTTTATATAAACAATATATTTGTCAAAATTTCCCAAAAATTGTGAATAATGCAAAAATACAAAGAAATGGTATAAATGAAAGTCCTATAATTTTATAAAAATAAAAATATGATTTTTGTGGGGTTTTTAACACCCAATGGGGCCCGGAAAAGTCATTTTTCGCGAAACCAGAAAATTTGTAAAATACCTAGATGTTCAGAATAATGTGATGGTAAAAGCCGTTTGATGAAAAATAAGGCCCATTATTTTATTTGAAATACCTGCTTTAAAATCATGATTCAGGTCGTATAACTTTTGAAATGAAAGCTATAAATGCAAAAAAAAAGTATATAAAAAATATCTTAAAAATACCCGGACGACACAGAATGCACGAAGCACATAGCAATTAGGATTTGACAATTAATTACACATAAATGACACATTAACACACATAATTTACTATAAATATGATATAATACAAACATAAATTTCCCAGACGTTACAACAGCTATGGCCTCTACACCTGTAGAAGAATCCAAACACGATAGCACATAGGGGCATTCCACAGCTGAGACCTTTTCTTCATAACCATTAGCTTCTAGGAAACCATTTACTTCATCCTCTCAACAGGGTGGATTTAGTAAAAAGAAGAGAAATAAAATACCTTTAGTAGTTGTTACTGAGAGTGGTGAGGACCAACCACAAATTGAGTCACCCTTGGTAGAAAGCCAAAGAAGCAAATGAAGTTTGAGTTGACCACTCAAATGGCCACCTCTGCATCTTTTCAAAAAGATGAAGTTGTAACACAGGGGAAAAAACAGACTCTAGTGGCACCTTCTCAACAAGGTGTCACTATTGAATCAATCATTCTCCTCAATGCACCCTGTAAGGAGTCTGTACTCCCTCTTGAGCACTCTCAAGAGGGTGAAAGAAGTCATGTGACTGGCACACAAATAGAGAGCACATCATTTAAAACTTCCTCATCCATTCAGGGTGAGTTTTCAACAATCACTCCTGAGCTCACTCATCAAATTTCTCAAATTTCTTCAACTTATAATGAGGGGCTTGAATCTTCTTCTCAAGCCCTACCAAAATCATGTGACACAGTTCAAGAAACTGTGCACACCACTCAGGCACATTCTAGTTGGTGAGAGGCTACATGTTGAGGTAGACATTAATGACACCATAAAAAACACAGGGGTTTTATCAGTTTTTACTGAAGACCCTATGCAGGTTCCAAATGCACCTTCATGTGCACAACAGTCTTCATAGACTGCAAGGTTCGAAGGTAGTACTCTTGAGGGGGAGCTACTCAAATTCTCTCCAATTCAATTAGAGGTTTCTCACGCAAAAACAACTTCCCTCACAACCCTAGCTGTAATTGCTTTGTCAATGAAGCTGTGAGTTCAATTTCCAGTGATCCAGTTATTGGAGAGGCAAGTATTCAAGCACATTTAAGTGCCAGTTCCTTGTAAGAGGAACAAGGGTTTTGGCCATGGTACATGACAGTAACCTGGCCAAATCCCCTCCAATTCCAATGGAGGTTCCCTCTACTAGTGAACAATACACTGTCACAACCACAGTTCACACCGTGACACCCGTCACAGGAACAGTATCGCCAACTATCCCATCTACCTCAAACACTCTCAACCAAACATCAACCTCAACAGATCCCAACCAACCTTCTACTTTAACATAACTTTCTCACCTCATCTCTCTATGGATACAAGATGCTCAAGCTCAACCCACAACAATGAATGATTTACTAGTTGATCAGCTTGCAGGCCTAGAAAATATCACCCAACAACTCCTCACAACTGATATGTCTAACAAAGACTATCAAGCAATTTTTTTATCATACAAGGATGATGTTGATGACCAACAAGCCAAAATTGTAGATGAAGCTGAGCAGGATGACAATGTGGATGCATGGTTGTCAAAAGATTTTAGTGTGAATATGGAAGAGGCCTTGGCCAAATTTAGAAAAGAATATGTCACCATATTTGGGAAGCAATACCAATGTCCTCACTCCTCAAGAAGTCTATGATGCAATTACAGAAGTTTATAAATCACAATTGAAAGTCTTTCATCATATTGGATGAACAATGGAGAAAACTTTGGATAGACATCAGACTGAAGTAAAGAAAATGGTTAATAAAAGGATTGATGAACTGATGCCAACCTTTATTAAGATGAAATCAAAATTCAACAAATTCTCAGACAAGCTTCAAGCTCTCTCTCTCTTACACCTGTTGTAGAAAACATATCCAAATTGAGGGACTATTTCATAGCATTGCACAATGTGATCCAGATTCAAATCACTAAAAATAACAACACAAAGGTCAAACTGGATCAACTGTACTCTGCTAGATATAAACTATCATCCTTGGTAATGGAGGAGATCAAGAATGTTGTCCGAAATTCTCTTGGCATCATCTTTGCATCCAGTTCACATTTCATACCTTCTGAAGGGTTTTTTAGCACATAAACGCAACGAAAACATAAATTTAAATCTTAAAAAAACCGAAACCCTCCGTAAGATCCATGCGAAAAATAATATTTAATTCGTAGTTCAGTATGTTTACCTTAAGAAGCTTTACGTTAATGGAAAGATGGAGATCTTTAATAGCGATCCAAGAACGATGAACGGAGATCCCTAGTAGTTACTCCTCAAGTGTGAAGCACTCCACCGGTATCGACCAATAGTATAATGTGATGGAGGAGGAAGAGGTTGAGAGAATTAGTTGCCTCCCTCTTGTTCTACTTTAGAATTAGGGTTAATTATTTTGGGTTGAGGCAAATAGGGTTTATAATAGTATATTTATAGGCAAAATTTTCAGCTGAAAATTTTCCATAAAATATTATTATTATTAAGCCTTTAATTGATTATTCTTATTAACCAATTAACTAATAATTAAAACACCTTTTAATCATTAATCCCTTTTCTAAACACTTTAGAAAAATAATTTTCTCACTTGATTTAATTTCCAAAATTAAATTCTTAATTAATAATATTAAGAATTAATTAAATCTCATTTAATCAATTATTAAATCTGCTAATTAATTATTTATTTTACAAATAAATAATTACCAGCCATTATTAATTAATTCCTCCACCATTAAATCATTCTCTTTTATGGTGTGACCCTGTAGGTTCAATATTAAGCCGGTAGTAGAAATAAATAATAATAAAACTATTTTATCATTATTTATATAAATTCTCTAATTCATTAAATATGATTAATTAATAAATTAATCATATTTATTAATAAATAAATATGATTAATTAATAAATTAATCATATTTATTCTACATCGTGAGGGATACTTCTCAGCATATCGCGACTATCGGGATAATACGAATTCACTGCTTAGAATACCAAGAACCTATTCAGTGAGTAGTTACCGTACAATCAATTCCTTCTACCCTACAATGGCACGATCAAATACAAGGCATGGAACTTGTGTCAAGCCTATCTTATTTAATCATTTGCTTTCCCATTCACTATGCTTAGTTCTATTTAATGTAAATTAGAAACTCCTTTCTAATTTCATTCACTCTGGCCAGAGATCCGTGAACTAGCATAAGTGGATCAGCATTGAACATTCTCTTCCTTCACTGGAAGGGGTAGATCCTTTATTGATCATACACTATCTTCGTGTATAAATTCCTATACCCAGTAGAGCCCTTATAATTGTCCCTGGAGACTAAGAACTAAACCAAAGCATAGTTCAGTGTACACAAGATGACTATGATGACCTCAAGTCTAAGGATACTTGTACAACTATCACTATGTGAACAACTGCTGACACGTGAGTGAACTCCATCAGTTGTTCAGCTGTGTGAGTCATGTTCAGTGAACTTATTCTATAATAAGCACCTACATACTAGCTATAGTGTCACCACACAAATGTCTATGAGAACAGACATCCTTCATAATGAAGCAAGCATAGTATGTACCGATCTTTGCGGATTACTAATTACCAGTTAGTAATCCTACGACCAGGAAATATTTAAGTTTAGAGTTATCATCTTTTAGGTCTCATTATTATGATCTCATCATAATCCATAAAAAGCTTTACTCTAAACTATGGTATATCTTATTTAAACACTTAAATAGATAAAGCCCGCAGTAAAACCAAAACAAGTCTTTTATTAATATCAATGAAATCAAAACAGATTACATAAAATTCATTCCTAAATCATCATACATGATTGGACTTAGGACACATCTCTTTCAATCTCCTACTTGTACTAAAGCCAATCACTCTGGTATCTAATACCCATCTTGTCTTTATGACGATCAAAGTGACTTTGAGAAAGTGGCTTTGTGAGTGGGTCTGCTACGTTATTATGTGTGTCAACTCTCTTGACGTCTCCTCTTTCAATACAATAAAAGAAATGTTATCGCGCTCCCACTAACCCTTTTATAGACACATGGTTCATCTATATTTTTGATAAAACCAAACTCTTTGATTGTCTCATCAAAACGGATGTTCCATCTACGAGAAGCTTGCTTTAAACCATATATAGTTCGCAGCAGCTTACACACTAGGTGTTCATTTCCCTTGGAAAGAAAACCCTCTAGCTGTGTCATATACACTTCCTCTTCAAGTTTCCCATTGAGGAAGGCCGTCTTCACATCCATTTTCCAGATCTCATAGTCGTAGTAATCAGCAATCGCAAGCAAAATCTGAATTGATTTTAACTGGGCTACAGGCAAAAAAATTTCATCAAAGTCAATCCCTTGCCTTTGTCTGAATCCTTTTGTCATGAGCCTGGCCTTATAGGTCTCCACCTGCCCATCTGCTCCGATCTTTCTTTTGTATACCCACTTGCACCCAATAGGCTTAACACCTTCAGGCGCCTCAACCAGAGTCCATACTTGGTTGGTATACATAGATTCCATTTCGGATTTCATGGCACTATGCCATTGCTCTGAGTCAACACTACTCATAGCCTCATTATATGTAATAACCCCAAAATGTTTGAACTTTTAGTAACCCTTATGAATAGTGTTTTGCTGATTATGCTGAATAAGAAAACTTTCCATGCCACACTATGTAGGGGTTCTTCTATTGTTATTCTGAGATCTTATTAGTACTTTATATGGGATATAAGTGTATGTAAAGATCGTCAGAATCCAAATTCGAACACTTTGATTTTTCCCGAAAATCCACCAGATACCGAAAGAATTGAGTATAAGGGAACAGGATAAAAAGGATTTAAATTCAAGGATTATAAGAAAGGATCATAAAAGGAATATAATGTATTGAGAAAGGTTAAGGGAACCCAAGTAATAAGATCCCGGGTATGATCCCTCAAACGATAAACGAAAACGAAAGTTAAGCGAACCGTATAACAGATCAGTGGTCATTAGCCAAGTAATTAGGAGCTAATCAAATAGGTTAGTGAGGATGATGTCATCAAACCAATAAGAAGAGGAAAGCATGGGAAGATGACATAAGAATGATGACCTAAGCATGACCAAAAAGGAAGGAAGGTTGGTTGATTATAAACCACACAAAATTCACCATGGTTAAAAGGTAATAAATCAAAACAAAAGTGGATCAACCAAGCCAAACAAATCAAAAAATACAAAAACAAAGTTGACTCTCATTATTCAAGAGAAGCTCTCGTCTTTTCTTGTTTTTCAAAGAGGAATATTTCAAAATCCAAGATCCAACCATGGTTAAATTGTAAGGTAATTATCCAAGGTTCCTTATGATCAGTTATGGCCATCCTAGGAGTTTAAGCTCCAAATTCCTTCACAATATCTTTCAATAAATCATTTAAGAAGAGAGTGAATAGTGTTTTCAAGAAATTTAAATTGTTTGATCTTGTGTTTTTGGTTAGATTAAGCTTTGGTAAGGACTTTCAAGGGTGATTCCAAGCTCCTTAGTTACTCTTACTCACCAAGGAAGGTATAATCTCTTAACCTAGCATTTTTATTGAATATTTAGAGCTTATTATGAGTAGGATAGTTCATGAGAAGCATGGTGATTGAATATGTAGAGATTAGTTGGTTTTGTGATGTTTTTGGAGTTGTAAATCTTGGTTATTAGTTAATGAACTTAAGAATAGTTTTAGTTCATGTTTGAGAATAATATAAATTGGAGAACTTGAGGTGTTGGGGTTGTTTTAGTAATGTATGGATGGAGTTTTGTTGTATGGTTGAATTGTGGTTGATTATGGATTGATTTGGAGTAGGATAAAATTTGGTAATCGCGTAAACATAGCCGTCGTAATGCCCGATTTACTTTAGACTGTTTTGTTCTTAATATCAGGACCCATGAACTCACTGTTAGGTTCTGACCATTACCATGATTTGATAGTTCATGTTACGAGCTTCGTTTTGATATGTGGTTCGTTTGAATCCGATGTACGGTTTAGGAGAAACAACCGTTTTAAGTAACGGCACTTCGCGACCGAACCATTACTCCACGCCTTACTTTCAAACCTTGGTTAAGGACTTTAAATGATTAATTGGGGTATGAAACAATTATGTTAAGTGGATTAGGCAGTTGGTAAGGTACTCGCAAAAGAATCTCCTTAAAACTCTTAATGGTTAATTTATTAAAAATGGTGGAGCCGAGGGTACTCGAGCGACTTAGTGAATCGTTAAGCGCGAAAGCGAACGTTAGGGCTCTAAATGGTTAAATTCTAGTTTCTTAAGTGACCGTGGTTTAATGCCGGCTTATGTAGTTGTTCATAGGTTACCGGACCCACTCTAAGCTTAAGTCTACCCCGGAACACTCAGACAAGTTTTCTACCCGTTATACTGTTGTTGTGATGTAAATATATGTATATGCATTATCTTGTGATAAGTGCATGATTGTTATTAGCAAATCTTGCGATATATTGGAGCATGTGATATGGTGTATATGCATGTCTGTTTCGTAATCTTGATATCTAATTGTTGATTCAATTGCTTATAAGTTGCATATTACCTATGCTAGAGATAAGCAGTAGTTGCGTATACCCTTAGTATAGGGGACCCAAAGGTGAACATTTTTCTAAACCGGGAGTCGATGTTCCCGAGTATAATATATATGTATATATATGGATATAGTTTTCAAAACTATTAATCGAATAAGGTTTATTCGATAACTTTATTTTATTTAATGAATATTATTCTGAATATTCATTCGAGAACTTATGACTCCGCTTACTTTATTTAATGAATATTATTTTGAATATTCATTTGAGGACTTAAGACTCCGTTTATTTTATTTAATGAATATTATTTTCAATATTCATTTGAGGACTTATGACTCCGCTTAATTATTAAATAATATTCTTTATTTTATTAAAGAATAATGTTTCGATAATCAAACTCATTTTCGATTATTCAAATAAAGATCGTACTTTCGTATAAGTATATCTTTGGTTATTTATTATTCATTTCAAGTATGAGTTTTAAAACTTTTACTTCAATTATTTTTATAAGGATTATCCTTATGGGAATATTATTTAAATAATAATATTCAGATATTTTCTTATATATCGGGACTGTTCATTAAATCAGTATTACACCAAACATTCTTAAAAATGTTTTCGAGTCTTCAAAATGATTTTAAAAGTTAGAGCGGATCCCAAAAAACTCGTTTCCAGATTTAAGATCTTTCTTTCGAAGGAGACTTGAATATTCGCTCAAAAATCTTAGGGATCCGGCTCTGTGGTGTATTTTATATTCGCAACGAGGTTGCTGTTTTGAGAAAACAATTTGATTACTTGCCCAATGTTCGGGAAGTAAGTCCATCTAATTGAGTCAGCATAGGCGACAGGCCGGGGTACGGTCCATGAAGGTGTAAGAGGCTAGGTGACAGTCCATCCACACGTGAGTGGCCGGGTAACGGTCTAGCGCGAGGTCCTAATGCGGCCTGGGTGATGACCGGCGAGGAATTCATCCATCTACAGTAGAAAAGGTTACTTATTGGTATCTTTGCCTGATCAGCAAGATATCGGGTTTATGCCAAAATTCTTTTCTTTCCAAATTCATTGGATATTGCAACTCTGTTCATACTTTACATGACAGAGGTTTTCAGGAAATGTGTGAGAGATATATATGGATATATCTATATCGGGACTTAATGAAGTATCTCGTAACTTCATTTCATTCAATAATATTTCAAAGATTGAATCTATTCAAGTATTATCTTGTAGTCTCATCTGTGTGATGAACTTTTGAAACTAATTATAACTTGAACGGTGGTAGTTCAAGTAGTATTCGGAAAAGATATAAGTATATGGGAGTATTTTGTAACTTCATCTTTTCAACTTATATCTAGTAAATGATTATCTTATGCATGACAAAGATTTTCAGAAAAACGTTGAGACAAGGTTAGATATATGAGATCACCTTGCAACGATATTTTATACAGTTATAAACGGGAACTCTGTGTATATTATACATGTCAGAGGATTTCAAAGATTTGAGAAGTATATATGTATACTGAATATTTTGTGACTTCGTGGCATTAATATAACAAACTTGGTCCATTTCTTCTTGACCAAGACTTTCATGAGTACTATGAGAATGCTTATATATTGTTAATTATAATACATATTATTTCGGTGGGCTTGTTGCTCACCCTTGCTTTCTTCTTTCATCACACAACAACAGATAGAAAAGATGAACAAGATCAAGCTCCCAATTCGCGAGCGGATAGGAAGCGTTCCGCAGTTTCCCGTAGGGTCTACCAATAGGCTAGGCTTTCAACTTTTGATGTACCAGATTTATGTATATTATGAATTGTAATAATGGCAAGGAATATGTAAATTTATTCAGAAACCCTTTTGAGGCGTAATGACTTATAATTGTGGAATAAAATGACTCGTGTTATTTTTGGATATTCATCTCTGAGACTATAACTTGTGGTGTGTGTGTGTTTATTGTGGGGTCACAGTACGGAGTAGTTGATTGTTTATTAAGATCGGGTGTTATTAAGGGAAATGGAACTCGTGACAACCCGGATCCCCGACCCCGGATTTGGGGGTGTTACAGAAATGGTATCAAAGCCAAGCGTTATAAACCTCAGAGATGATGTGGCGTTAAGATAATAAGTTCACTAAGATAATAAGAACTCTTACCAAGTTCATAGTCGGACTACCTAGCGTAGTACTGACAATTAAAACCCTTATGTGAACCCTTATAAATATCATGATAGTAACATAGTTCGTTTTCATATAGGGCAGCGGGGCACCGAACCCTGAGGTTCAGGGGAATCAGAATGAGGATGTTTTATTTCATATTGGAGATCAAATTGTGAATCCAATAGAGTACCCTAACGAGGGACCGGATGAGATTCATATTGAGAATGTTGCGGTTGAGGATGTTATCCCAGAAGGGATTGTTGCTGAGGAGGATCTCGTGGAGGATCCTGACGAGAATGAAGAGAGGACCGCTGAGGAATTAATGACCGTAGTCAGGGCGACTACCAGAGCTAGAATGGCCACGAGGGTGGCACAAGAGGATGAAGAAGTACCAAGGGCACAAAGGATAATGAGGGCAGAAGGAGTGGGGCCTTCCACGGCACCAATTATATCAGTATCAGACCCTCTTCCAGAGGTTTCACCAGTTCCTGTTCCCTCCCCATTACAGAGCCTAGCACCTACTGAGGAAATACCACCTTTATCTTCTGCACCATGGTCACCTGATACCGTGCTTGGTTATCCATTTGGATCTCCTGGGTCTGTACCACCTGCACCCCATGGACTGCTAGATGCTACCACTCAGGCTTCTCTTATCGCCGATTATATATGACTTTGGGTGGCCTGTCTGAGGCCCGTAATGTTAGGAGTGATCTGTTGGATCGACTTACTGCACCAAGGATTGAGGGCGGGGTACTTCCGGCAGGATTAGCTTATAGCATGGAAAGGATTGAGGCTACCACCCGAATTACAGCTAGAGGCCATCTTGAGGGTCAGATTGATCCAGCTCTACTTGCAACTATCTTAGACCTCATCACTGCTTTAATGGAGCAGGTTAGGGATGTCGTGCGTGCCCGCATTTCTTGATCCATATTAGTGTGCAGAGTCTGAGCAATCTGACAAGGATTTCATGCAGCACCGCTTTTGGAGGATTAGCCTAAGTTATGAATGATTAGTTTTAATGACTAGATGATTATCTATGATAGTACTTTTGGGATAGAAGCGATCAGCTCAAATGATGTAATTCTCTTTAATGTGTTTAGTTGTTGTACCCTCGAACAAATGGTTAAGTATATATTCGTTAGTTTCAGTTCAGATCAGTTTGTTTGTTATAAGTTCATATTGTTAATTGCGTTGTGAACACTTAAGAAAGTGTCATGAAGTTTATAGAACTTGAGAATTCATAATTTGCAATCATGCAAGGACTGAACGAGGGCAGGATTTTGTTGGATTTTAATCGCAGCGGAGGCATGGTAAAATACTTTTACACATATAAAATCCAAATAAAAGCATATAAATCGTGATTAAAACATGTGAATCGATTACTAACCTTTAATAGCGATCCAAAAGCAACGATCGGAGATCCTTAGCAGCTGCTCCTCAAACGTGAAGCACTCCACCGGTATCCACCAAGAAAACGACGTTAAGGAGGAGGAGGAGGTGGAGAGAATTAGGTTTTCTAAAAACTTTTTGGGTTTTTTTGGGTTAGAATGAAAATAGGGTTTATAATAGTATATTTATAGGCAAAATTTTCAGCTGAAATTTTTCCATAAAATATTATTATTAACCCATTTATTATTCTCATTAATAATTAAAACACCTTTTAATAATTAAACCTTTTTCTAAACACTTTAGAAATAATTCTCTCTCTTGATTAAATTTTCAAAAATTAAATTCTTAATTAATAATATTAAGAACTTTTTTTAATTAATTTATAATCAATTAAATCTCATTTAATCAATTATTAAATTTGCCAATTAATTATTTATTTTATAAATAAATAATTATCAGCCATTATTAATTAATTCCTTTACCATTAAATCATTTTCTTTTTATGGTGTGACCCTGTAGGTTCAATATTAAGCCGGTAGTAGAAATAAATAATAATAAAACTAATTTATCATTATTTATATAAATTCTCTAATTTATTAAATATGATTAATTAATTAATCATATTTATTCTACATCGTGAGGGATACTTCTCAGCATATCGCGACTATTCGGATAATATGAATTCACTGCTTAGAATACCAAGAACCTATTCAGTGAATAGTTACCGTACAATAAACTCCTTCTACCCTACAATGTCCTGATTAAATACAAGGCATGGATCTCGTGTCAAGCCTATCTAATTTAATCACTTGCTTACCATTTACTATGCTTAGTTCTATGCAAATTAGAAACTCCTTTCTAATTTCATTCACTATGGCCAGAGATTCCTGAACTAGCATAAGTGGATCAGCCTTGAACATTCGCTTCCTTCACTGGAAGGGGTAGATCCTTTATTGATCATACACTGAAGTGAGATTTTCATCATCCCTTTTCTTTTATTAGTTTGTTCAATCTGAAGTAAATTATGTCACATTTATACAGACCATTATTTAAAGTACCACGTCCATAAAGAATATTATCTCTAAGAATAGAACAATCATTATTCTCAATAATAAATGAAAATCCAGCCAAGTCTAACATGGGAATAAAAATAATATTCCTCACAATCGAGGGAACAAAATAACAATTATTTAAAACAATAGTCTTGCCCGTAGGCATATGTAAATGAAATGATTCTACATCTTTAGCAGCAACTCTTGCTCCATTTCCCATCAGTAGAATCACATCCTCTTCCTCAAGTGTCCTACTTCTCCTTAGTCCCTGCAACAAATTGCAGATATGAGAACCACAGGCGGTATCTAATACCCAAGTAGAAATTTGATTTAATGACATATTCACTTCTATCATGAACATACCTGAATCAGAAGCGGTAGTCTCACTACCCTTCTTCTTCTTCAATTCTGCAAGGTAAACCTTGCAGTTCCTCTTCCAGTGCCCCACCTTGTTACAGTGAAAGCAAACAACTTTGCTCTTGGGGTCTTCAGCTTTTGGTGGAACCGGCATTTTCTCACCTACTTTCTTCTTCTTGGAAGGGTTCCTCTTCCTTTTCTTAGGATTGGAACCTTTACCAATTAGAAGAACATAACTCTTCTTACGGGGAAAATTCGATTCCGCAGTCTTCAACATGTTGTGGAGTTCAGGCAGACTGACATCCAACTTATTCATGTGAAAGTTCACAATAAACTGCAAGAACGAACTCGGAAGCGATTGCAAGACCAAGTCTTGGCTCAGCTCCCCATCCATGGCAAAACCAAGTTGTCCAAGACGTTCAATCAAATTGATCATCTTAAGTACATGGTCATTCACAAATGATCCCTCAGACATCCTACAACCGAACAGCTCCTTCGATATCTCATATCAAGCTGTTCTCCCTGCCACATCATACAACTCTTGTAGATGCATAAGGATAGTGTGAGCATCCATATGCTTATGGTACTTCTGTAGCTCAATGTTCATGGAAGCTAGCATGATGCATTGAGCAACATTTGCATCATCTACCCACTTACGATACACAACATGTTCATCATTATGTGCATCACTAGCAGGTTCAGTAGGCTTAGGTGAGTCAATCACCTATTCCAGCTTCTCAATCCTGAGAACAATTCTCAAGTTTCGAAGCCAGTCAGCATAATTAGGACCAGTCAACTTGTGAGCATCCAGTATGGTCCTGAGTGATAGTGTAGAAGACATAATGTATATTGTAAATCTGTAAATGATAAGCACATAACAACACTTAGCAAATATTCGATTTCATTTTAAAACACTATATGAATCGGGTCTTTATTTATAAGTGGCTCCCACTAGTTTATCTAATTTATTCAACTCCCTACGTGAAAAATTAAGCATTCATAATGCTAGTGGGAATAGGGATCCTACATTCCATTACACAACCACGGTTGTAGCACGAACCGCCATGTAATGTTCAATAGGCAGACAACTCTTGTCAATTACATCTTATGTTATTCCCTAATCAAACTTTAGCCTCTTGAATAATTGAGTCACGGCTGTGGCACGACAAACTCAATATTCTAAGTCAAGTCTAACCCAACATTCCGTACAATTGAATCAGTCCCCAACGGCCCACGGCTGTGGCACGTACCGACCTTTAGATTCTAATTCAATGTACACATCTCTATGTAATAGACAAGTATTTCTTATTTCGAAATCAAAGCCCTCGGCTGTAGCACGAACCGACAATGATTCAAAAATAAGAACTACTTTTCTATCATGTTGGAAGGCTATGACCGACACATGCCCGTTATGTCATTGGCCAATTACTACTTGATATTATTTAATTTTAGAGGGATTATATTATGTTACAATCATAATCATATTATAAAGAGATTCTTCCTTTTAAATTAAATATTTTAAATCAATAATCAATAATCAGATGATTCCCAGATCGGGTGGAGCATTGTCAAGAGGCGTCACTTAATAACCCTTTCTTACAGATAAAAATCTGTTGTTGACAGAATCATCCTTTTTCTCATATCGAAAATTCATATTCAATTACGTGTTTTATAAACACAAGAATCTCATGATTGTATTCATAATATTATTATTAAGGTTATGAAACAATTTCACTATACTAGGTTGTCTAACAAACGCCTTATGTTCATTTAAGTTCACCTAAATCTATCATCGCATGATAAACTAAGCATATATCACATATATCAACATTAATAAACATCAAGGTAGGCATGTTACATCATCTAGCATATTGGTCTAAGCATTATACATCTCTATGTATCACATGAGGCATTTAAAAGCAGTTAAAATAGTTAAAAACAGCTTTAAAATACTTTCGGAAATATAAACAGTTCAAAACTTTTATATAAACTAAAATTTGATTACTCCATTAGATCTGTCTCGGAAAAACGAATCTAACGATATATTGCACGCCTAAAACGAGTTACGAAACTCCCAAAAATCAAATTTAAAAATAATAGATGGGCTATAACGCATTACAGGAACGCGTTACTAGCTCTGTAACGCATTCCGGTGATGCGTTACAACCCTTTTAAGCCATTAAAAGGTGTAACGCATTCCGCGAATGCGCCACAGGGTGTAACGCATTCCCGGAATGCGTTACACCCCCGCGCGCGCGCGTGCGCCACACGCGCCTACAGCAGCCGCCGCCTGACAGCTTCTCGAATGCCGTACGCCGTACCTGACAGCCTCTTTGCTTCCGTGCCAACAGCAACAAATTCAACACAGCAGATATATATATACATACTAACAATATATATATAAGATTATTTAATTACGAATTTAATTGCAACAACTTCAAAAATTCATAATAAATAATCTATACATCATTAAAATATAAGAAAATTACCCAGACGATCTACAACACTTGTAGAACCTAGATCAACATTCAAAATTATTTTGAGAAACGATTTCTCATCAGACAAAATTAATCCATGATATAACTTGTAAAAATCATAATTAATTCATACAAGCACATAAAATTCTGAAATTTTTACCACAGATCTATATGCATACAACCTATGCTCTGATACCATTGTTGGATTTTAATCGCAGCGGAGGCATGGTAAAACACTTTTACACATATAAAATCTAAATAAAAGCATATAAATCGTGATTAAAACATATGAATCGATTACTAACCTTTAATAGCGATCCAAAAGCAACGATCGGAGATCCTTAGCAGCTGCTCCTCAAACGTGAAGCACTCCACCGGTATCCACCAAGAAAACGACGTTAAGGAGGAGGAGGTGGAGAGAATTAGGTTTTCTAAAAACTTTTTGGGTTTTTTTGGGTTAGAATGAAAATAGGGTTTATAATAGTATATTTATAGGCAAAATTTTCAGCTGAAATTTTCCCATAAAATATTATTATTATTAACCCATTTATTATTCTCATTAATATTTAAAACACCTTTTAATTATTAATCCTTTTTTTAAACACTTTAGAAATAATTCTCTCTTGATTTAATTTCCAAAAATTAAATTCTTAATTAATAATATTAAGAACTTTTTTTAATTAATTTATAATCAATTAAATCTCATTTAATCAATTATTAAATTTGCCAATTAATTATTTATTTCATAAATAAATAATTATCAGCCATTATTAATTAATTCCTCCACCATTAAATCATTTTCTTTTTATGGTGTGACCCTGTAGGTTCAATATTAAGCCGGCAGTAGAAATAAATAATAATAAAACTATTTTATCATTATTTATATAAATTCTCTAATTTATTAAATATTATTAATTAATTAATCATATTTATTCTACATCGTGAGGGATACTTCTCAGTATATCGCGACTATCCGGATAATACGAATTCACTGCTTAGAATACCAAGAACATATTCAGTGAATAGTTACCGTACAATAAACTCATTCTACCCTACAATGTCCTGATTAAATACAAGGCATGGATCTCGTGTCAAGCCTATCTAATTTAATCACTTGCTTACCATTTACTATGCTTAGTTCTATGCAAATTAGAAACTCCTTTCTAATTTCATTCACTCTGGCCAGAGATTCCTGAACTAGCATAAGTGGATCAGCCTTGAACATTCGCTTCCTTCACTGGAAGGGGTAGATCCTTTATTGATCATACACTATCTTCGTGTACAAATTCCTATGCCCAGTAGAGCCCTAATAATTGTCCCTGAAGACTAAGAACTAAACCAAAGCATAGTTCAGTGTACACAAGATGACTATGATGACCTCAAGTCTAAGGATACTTGTACAACTATCACTATATGAACAACTGCTGACACGTGAGTGAACTTCATCAGTTGTTCAGCTGTGCGAGTCATGTTCAGTGAACTTATTCTATAATAAGCACCTACATTCTAGCTATAGTGTTACCACACAAATATCTATGAAAACAGACATCCTTCAAAATGAAGCAAGCATAGTATGTACCGATCTTTGCGGATTATTAATTACCAGTTAGTAATCCTATGAACATGAACTATTTAAGTTTAGAGTTATCATCTTTTAGGTCTCACTATTATGATCTCATCATAATCCATAAAAGCTTTACTCTAAACTATGGTATATCTTATTTAAACACTTAAATAGATAGAGCCCGTAATAAAAACAAAACAAGTCTTTTATTAATATCAATGAAATCAAAACAGATTACATAAAAGTTATTTCTAAATCCTAATACATGATTGGACTTAGGACATATTCCTTTCAGATTTAAGCAAAGTAAGTAAGATAAATATCCAGAGATTTTCAAAAAATTTCCAAGCATTATGCCCCCACGAGGAATAAGATTAGGGGCAAACCTTGAATGTGATAATCAGGGAGGTCGCAA
This sequence comes from Apium graveolens, assembly GCF_009905375.1. Lineage (NCBI taxonomy): Eukaryota > Viridiplantae > Streptophyta > Magnoliopsida > Apiales > Apiaceae > Apium > Apium graveolens. The sequence continues at coordinate 266,858,054 of NC_133655.1, read as the reverse complement.
TTAAGATATAAGGAAACAGAAAGTCGAGTAAGGAAAGGAGACCCGGGACGGTACTCCTATATGGCAATTCATGGACCTGCCTAAACAAAACTTATACTTTTATCCCTAACCACCACCCTGAGGAAGCAATGCAGTGGGAAATTCTTACAGGACCTTTAAGTCGCTAAGCTCTCAGAGTTCCAAGGAACAAGCTGAGCTAGCCGAGGCAAGAGCCTGGCTAAAGGAAATAGAAGAATCATTTGAGATTCTAAATAATTGACGAATCACAAAAGACTGTTTTTGTCACTTACCCTCCTAAGAGAGGGACCACCCGCTGGTGGAAGGCTAAGGAAGATAGAGAGATAGTGTAAAAGCTTTAGAGCCAGAACAAAGGCAGACGAGTATGATGAATTATGAATCTAAGTTGTAAAAGTTGTCAAGATTCGTTCTGAGGACATGGATCTAGAATGACGGGATGTTTGAAATCAATGCTTATGTTGTGTTGGTTCGTGTAATTGTTGGTTCGGACGGACTGAGGAGACAAGAAAGTAAGAAATTAGGAAAAAATGGATGAAGGAATTGACCTTCAAGAATGTGAAGTGTAAGACCGGTGGCAGGATACCCAGAAAGGGAGACGCCAGGTATGAAAGTCGTCCTGACATTGAGATGACTATTAAGATAAACAACAAAAGTAAATGAGGAATTATTAAGAAGAAGTTCACGTTGAACACGACCAATATCTTCCAGGACATCCCTGTTGTCATTACTAAATCAGGCAAGAAAAGTGGATAACTGTTGTTATCTTTTGGAGGCCATATTGGTTGACCTCATTTTGAATAAGGATATTATTATGAAATTTGGTATAGACTATCGAGATGAGAATGATTAAATAAGATAATCTATCAAGGATATATGACTTGATTTATCCATGGAAGGATGCATGTACCTCTTTAAAGGTGGAATTAAGGATAGAACCTCGGTAACTTAAAATGAATCCTAGGGGAATGCATAAAGGTTGGCATTTCACCCTTAATAGGGATAGTATGAGTTTTGACAGTATGAATTGGAAGGGATTAAGGTAACAACAATCTTTAAGGATCAATGGAGAAATTTTTCAAAAGTATATAGACAATGGTTCTAGTATTAGTAAATGGTATTTTGATATGCCCTATATCTAGGGAATACAGGAGGAACAATTCAAGATTAACCTTAGAGATCTTACAAGGAGAAAAGGTAATATTCAAATTTCTCAAGAATATAAATTTTGATAAAGGAAATATGACGTAATTATAATAATGCCAGGTGGGGCACGTGTTGAACCATAAGAAAGTATAGATTGACCCAATGAGGGTCGAGATTGGTGAAAACAAGGACCCAAGATAAGAGACGTCCTAAGTATGATCGAGAGTAAGTCGTGGCAATGTTCACATCTAAAGACTAAGGCAATGACTTATGGAAAAAAAATGGTGATTTTTTTCTTCTCACCAGGACTTAAGAAAAACATTTTCACATAAGCAGTGATTGAAATGAGGTAGAAAATTTATTTGGAGGTGGTTAAAATGACATTGATTGTAAGGAAATTTTACTATCAGGAAAGGCCAAAGAGATGGCCGACACTTTAAGTGTAAGAGGACAATTATAGGCGCTCGTGCCAGAGGAATACAGTGATGATGGTTAAAGCCGTGAAGGTTGTATTATGGTTTGGAAGATTGACATTCCTTCTGATGACTGTGCAATACCCAACCGTAATAGTAGTTTGGTAAAGGTTTAATTCGTATAATCGCCATGAGCGGACTATCTATCTTAGAAGGTACTATCGTGAGATAAGCCAGGTTCATGTTACAGAATGACTAAATGAACCTTTGAGATGCATGTCTCCCAATAAAGACATATGATTAAGAATGGTAATAACCTGCTCTCGTTGCCTTCATTAAAACTCTTCTACAATTTTATCTGCTTCATGTCATATATACGTCAAGTTCAGGAGTGTTCTTCATGAATAATGAACGGTGATCATGTTACCTCCTTAGAAGAATTCGATACGAGATGTATGGACTCCATATGGTTAGCTATTAAGACTTCATGGAAAATGAAAGACTACAGTAGGTCAACGGTGGACCCTAGTAGTGCAGGAATGATTCTGCGGGTAATGAGCTGATTAATTACAACCGTGAGAGTTGTATTGGAATGGATGTTGAGATTAAGTACCGCTAATCGGGTCGTGGTAATGTATAAGTTATTATTGATAGACCAACTAAGCCAAACATTTACCTATGATATAATTATTCCTTCTTATCGATAAAGAGTAGTATTACTATACGAGGAAGGCTGCATGCAAGCATAGGATTCTAGTAACGATGATGTCTATAATGAAATCCCAGATTCGATTTTTGAAGTCGAGGGAGTTTCAAAGGTGATTGTTTACAAGCTCGCACAAGAGCATGGGTCCATGGAATGATGGATGGAATAGTAAATATTCAGGCACGTGAATTGCGATGTTATAATACTTGATGTTGATATATATATACGTATATGTTTTGTTCTCCTATGACAAACCTCTATAGTTCAGAGGTAGATTCCAAGCCAGATATTTATGGAAATAAAGTTTTTACGTATATACAATTCTCTTAAGTTCGCTCTTTTCTCTTCTTTTCATTTCATGTAAGCTGAGAAGAACAACCCTTCCAGAAGGGGAGGTATTGCCGAATGACTATCTATTTGTGTGATAGAAGCCTAGTAGGATACCACATGTTGTTTAATTGCTTGTCAAGTACTAAAGGCTGGCCACCTTATGTACTAACTATGCGATATAACAAGTGTTCATGATCATAGTGATCTCACAATAAATTCTTTTACTTCTATACGATGGATCAAGCTTTCAAAGATAAAAGCAGCTAGAAAGGAGTAGTATCAGTGCGGTGGTATTCTGAATCTAACGCGTTCGTGATACTAAGGTTGACGCAATTATTAAAAGGTTATAGAATGCTAACGAGCAAAAGTGTAACCGGTATAGTATTATGTACGGAAGATAGTAATGACTACGAACTGGAAAAGAATGGGTATTGAGAAGCAAAAGCTTTAATGCTAGAAGCTATGATGAGAGTCTGTGCAATAGACTTGAAAGAATTTGAAATGGTCACTTAACACGGATTGAGTTTTCTTACGACAATAGATCATATGTCAGTATTGAGATATCGCCTTATGAGATCCTTGAGGGAAGACAATGTCGATCTCCCTTATGATATGATGATGTTACAGAGCGCAAGATGCTCAGACCAGTAGTGGTCCAAAGGACCAAGGATATAATAGATCTAATCAGAGGACGGCTGGTAGTAGCCAAGGTGGACATAAAAAGTATGTTGATTTGACATGAAAGGACAAGGAATAGGAAATAGGGGACCTAGTAATGTTAAAGGTATCCCTTGGAAAGGATGGATGAGGTTCGGAAAGAAAGGAAAGCTAAGCCCACGAATTGTTGGACCCTTTGAGGTATTAAGACGTATTGGGAAGTTAGAATATGAGCTAGCCCTACCCCCGAACATGTAGCAAGTTCATAACGTGTTCCACGTATCAATATTAAGGAAGTATAATTTGGATGTCAGACAAATAGGGGCATATGAGCGCATAGACATGCAACCCGACGTAACCTATATGGAGCAACCAGGAAGGGTTATAGATTGAAAAGGAATAAGTGCTTAGGAGAAGGGCTATCAAACTAGTCAGAGTTTGATGGTAGAACCACAATGTGGGAAGATTGACTTCAGAGTTAGAAAGTGCAATGCTAAGAAAGTATCCCTATTCATTTTTTTCCTGATTCCGAGACGGAATCCTTTTAAGGAGGGGAGACTGTAATAACCCCAAAATTTGTGAACTTTTAGTAACCCTTATGAATAGTGTTTTGCTGATTATGCTGAATAAGAAAACTTTCCATGCCATACTATGTAGGGGTTCTTCTATTGTTATTCTGAGATCTTATTAGTACTTTATATGGGATATAAGTGTATGTAAAGATCGTCAGAATCCAAATTCGAACACTTTGATTTTTCCCGAAAATCCACCAGATACCGAAAGAATTGAGTATAAGGGAACATGATAAAAAGGATTTAAATTCAAGGATTATAAGAAAGAATCATAAAAGGAATATAATGTATTGAGAAAGGTTAAGGGAACCCAAGTAATAAGATCCCGGGTATGATCCCTCAAACGATAAACGAACACGAAAGTTAAGCGAACCGTATAACAGATCAGTGGTCATTAACCAAGTAATTAGGAGCTAATCAAAGAGGTTATCAAGGATGATGTCATCAAACCAATAAGAAGAGGAAAGCATGGGAAGATGACATAAGAAGGATGACCTAAGCATGACCAAAAAGGAAGGAAGGTTGGTTGATTATAAACCACACAAAATTCACCATGGTTAAAAGGTAATAAATCAAAACAAAAGTGGATCAACCAAGCCAAACAAATCAAAAAACACAAAAACAAAGTTTACTCTCATTATTCAAGAGAAGCTCTCGGCTTTTCTTGTTTTTCAAAGAGGAAATTTCAAAATCCAAGATCCAACCATGGTTAAATTGCAAGGTAATTATCCAAGGTTCCTTATGATTAGTTATGGCCATCCTAGGAGTTTAAGCTCCAAATTCCTTCACAATCTCTTTCAATAAATCATTTAAGAAGAGAGTGAATAGTGTTTTCAAGAAATTTAAATTGTTTGATCTTGTGTTTTTGGTTAGATTAAGCTTTGGTAAGGACTTTCAAGGGTGATTCCAAGCTCCTTAGTTACTCTTACTCACCAAGGAAGGTATAATCTCTTAACCTAGCATTGTTATTGAATATTTAGAGCTTATTATGAGTAGGATAGTTCATGAGAAGCATGGTGATTGAATATGTAGAGATTAGTTGGTTTTGTGATGTTTTTTGGAGTTGTAAATCTTGGTTATTAGTTAATGAACATAAGAATAGTTTTAGTTCATATTTGAGAATAATATAAATTGGAGAACTTGAGGTGTTGCGGCTGTTTTAGTAATGTATGATGGAGTTTGGTTGTATGGTTGAATTGTGGTTGATTGTGGATTGATTTGGAGTAGGATAAAATTTGGTAATCGCGTAAACATAGCCGTCGTAATGCCCGATTTACTTTAGACTATTTTGTTCTTAACATCAGGACCCATGAACTCACTGTTCTGACCATTACCATGATTAGATAGTTCATGTTACGTGCTTCATTTTGATATGTGGTTCGTTTGAATCCGATGTACGGTTTAGGAGAAACGACCGTTTTAAGTAACGGCGCTTCGCGACCGAACCATTACCCCTCGCCTTACTTTCAAACCTTGGTTAAGGACTTTAAATGACTAATTGGGGTATGAAACAATTATGTTAAGTGGATTAGGCAGTTGGTAAGGTACTCGCGAAAGAATCTCCTTAAAAATCTTAATGGCTAATTTATTAAAAATGGTGGAGCCGAGGGTACTCGAGCGACTTAAGTGAATCGTTAAGCGCGAAAGCGAACGTTAGAGCTCTAAATGGTTAAATTCTAGTTTCTTAAGCGACCGTGGTTTAATTTCGGCTTATGTTGTTGTTCATAGGTTACCGGAACCACTCTAAGCTTAAGTCTACCCCGGAACACTCAGGCAAGTTTTCTACCCGTTATACTGTTATTGTGATGTAAATATATGTATATGCATTATCTTGTGATAAGTGCATGATTGTTATTAGCAAATCTTGCGATATATTGGAGCATGTGATATGGTGTATATGCATGTCTGTTTCATAATCTTGATATCTAATTGTTGATTCAATTGCTTATAAGTTGCATAATACCTATGCTAGAGATAAGCAGTAGTTGCGTATACCCTTAGTATAGGGGACCCAAAGGTGAACATTTTTCTAAACCGGGAGTCGATGTTTCCGAGTATAATATATATATATATATATTGATATAGTTTTCAAAACTATTAATCGAATAAGGTTTATTCGATAACTTTATTTTATTTAATAAATATTATTCTGAATATTCATTCGAGAACTTATGACTCCGCTTACTTTATTTAATGAATATTATATTGAATATTCATTCGAGGACTTAAGACTCCGTTTATTTTATTTAATGAATATTATTTTGAATATTCATTTGAGGACTTATGACTCCGCTTAATTATAAAATAATATTCTTTATTTTATTAACGAATAATGTTTCGATAATCAAACTCATTTTCGATTATTCAAATAAAGATCGTACTTTCGTATATGTATATCTTTGGTTATTTATTATTCATTTCAAGTATGAGTTTTAAAACTTTTACTTCAATTATTTTTATAAGGATTATCCTTATGGGAATATTATTTAAATAATAATATTAAGATATTTTCTAATATATCGGGACTGATTTATTTCATTAAATCAGCATTACTCCAAGCATTCTTAAAAATGTTTTCGAGTCTTCAAAATGATTTTAAAAGTTAGAGCGGATCCCAAAAAACTCGTTTCCAGATTTAAGATCTTCCTTTCGAAGGAGACTTGAATATTCGCTCAAAAATCTTAGGGATCCGGCTCTGTGGTGTATTTTATATTCGCAACGAGGTTGCTGTTTTGAAAAAACAATTTGATTACTTGCCCAATGTTCGGGAAGTAAGTCCATCTAATTGAGTCGATATAAGCGACAGGCCGGGGTACGGTCTATGAAGGTGTAAGAGGCTAGGTGACAGTCCATCCACGCGTGAGTGGTCGGGTAACGGTCTAGCGCGAGGTCCTAATGCGGCCTGGGTGATGACCGGCGAGGAATTCATCCATCTACAGTAGAAAAGGTTAATTATTGGTATCTTTGCCTGATCAGCAAGATATCGGGTTTATGCCAAAATTCTTTTCTTTCCAAATTCATTGGATATTGCAACTCTATTCATACTTTACATGACAGAGGTTTTCAGGAAATGTGTGAGAGATATATATGGATATATCTATATCTGGACTTAATGAAGTATCTCGTAACTTCATTTCATTCAATAATATTTCAAAGATTGAATCTATTCAAGTCTTATGTTGTAATCTCATCTGTATGATGAACTTTTGAAACTAATTATAAATTGAACGGTGGTAGTTCAAGTAGTATTCGGAAAAGATATTAGTATATGGGAGTATTTTGTAACTTCATCTTTTCAACTTATATCTAGTAAATGATTATCTTATGCATGACAAAGATTTTCAGAAAAACGTAGAGACAAGGTTAGATATATGAGATCACCTTGCAACGATATTTTATACAGTTATAAACGGGAACTCTGTGTATATTATACATGTCAGAGGATTTCAAAGATTTGAGAAGTATATATGTATACTGAATATTTTGCGACTTCGTCGCATTAAAATAACAAACTTGGTTCATTTCTTCTTGACCAAGACTTTCATGAGTACTATGAAAATGCTCATATATTGTTAATTATAATACATATTATTTCGGTGGGCTTGTTGCTCACCCTTGCTTTCTTCTTTCATCACACAACAACAGATAGACAAGATGAACATGATCAAGCTCCCAATTCGCGAGCGGATAGGAAACGTTCCGCAGTTTCCTGTAGGCGTTGATGCCGTTGTAGCTGAGGTAGGGTCTACCAATAGGCTAGGCTTTCAACTTTTGATGTACCAGATTTATGTATATTATGAATTGTAATAATGGCAAAGAATATGTAAATTTATTCAGAAACCCTTTTGAGGCGTAATGACTTATAATTGTGGAATAAAATGACTCGTGTTATTTTTGGATATTCATCTTTGAGACTATAACTTGTGGTGTGTGTGTTTATTGTGGGGTCACAGTATGGAGTAGTTGATTATTTATTAAGATCGGGTGTTATTAAGGGAAATGGAACTCGTGACAACCCGGATCCCCGACCCCGGATTTGGGGGTGTTACATTATAGGTCACGGGGTCGTCATCATTAATGATTGACAACTCATTGTCATTGTCAATGACAAGGCCATAATGCCTCTCATATTGGCGAGACACTCTCCCTGACCTACGAATGGGCTGTTCCACAGAAGGTTGTTCAGTCTGAACAGGTGTTTCCACTTGATCCGTAGTAGTTTGTGTTTCTTGAACTTCATCAAGTTCAATTTTGCTCCCACTGTTTCCTTCAAGGATAAACTGCTTTTCCAATAAGGTAGCATGTCTGGAGACAAACACCCGATGATCGGTGTAAAAGTAATACCCTAAAGTCTCTTTAGGATATCCCACAAAATTACATTTTATAGATCGAAATTCCAGCTTATCATGGTTAACTTTCTTGACATAAGCTGGACATCCCCAAATCTTAACGTGTTTAAGACTCGATTTCCTTTCTTTCCATATCTCATATGGAGTTTGAGGAACAGATTTGGAAGGCACCTTATTCAGTAAATATGCTGAGGTTTCCAATGCATAACCCCACAGGAATACTGGAAGATTCGCATAGCTCATCATGGACCGAACCATGTCTAACAAAGTTCGATTTCTCCTTTCAGATACCCCATTTAACTGTGGAGTATATGGAGGAGTCCACTGGGAGACTATACCATTTTCTTTGAGATAAGCTAGAAACTTTCCATTAAAGTATTCACCACCTCGATCTAATCGAAGAGTTATAATACTATGTTTGGTTTGTTTCTCCACTTCATACTTATATTCTTTGAACTTTTCAAAGGCTTCAGACTTGTGTTTCATCAAATACACATATCTGAATCTAGATCGATCATCCATGAAAGCAATGAAGTATGAAAATCCACCCATGGCTTGCGTAGACATTGGTCCACATACATCTGTGTGTACCAATCCTAGCAAATCTGCAGCCCTCTCTCCATGTCCACTAAATGGAGATTTGGTCATTTTACCCAATAGACAAGACTCACATGTAGGATATGATTCAAAATCAAAGGGGTCAAGTAACCCTTCCTTATGCAATGTCCGCAGTCTATTTTCACTAATATGACCAAGTCCGCAGTGCCACAAGAAAGTGAGATTTTCATCATCCCTTTTTCTTTTATTAGTATGTTCAATTTGTAGTAAATTATGCTCTACGTCACATACATACAGACCATTGTTTAAAATACCACTTCCATAAAGAACGTTATCTCTAAGAATTGAACATTTATTATTCTGAATAACAAACGAAAATCCAGCCAAGTCTAACATGGAATAGAAATAATATTCCTCACAATCGAGGGAACAAAATAATAATTATTTAGAACAATAGTCTTGCCCGTAGGCATATGTAAATGAAATGATCCTACAGCTTTAGCAGCAACTCTTGCTTCATTTCCCATCCGTAGAATCACCTCCTCTCCTTCAAGAGTCCTACTTCTCCTTAGTCCCTGCAACGAATTGCAAATATGAGAACCACAGGCGGTATCTAATACCCAAGTAGAAATTTGACTTAGTGACATATTAACTTCGATCATGAACATACCTGAATCAGAAGTGGTAGTCTCACTACCCTTCTTCTTCTTAAATTCTGCAAGGTAAACCTTGCAGTTCCTCTTCCAGTGCCCCAAAAGCAAACAGCTTTGCTCTTGGGGTCTTCAGCTTTTGGTGGAACCGGCTTTTTCTCACCTACTTTCTTCTTCTTGGAAGGGTTCTTCTTCCTTTTCTTAGGATTGGAACCTTCACCAATTAGAAGAACAGAACTCCTCTTAGGGGGGAAATTCGATTCTGTAGTCTTCAACATGTTGTGGAGTTCAGGCAGGCTGACATCCAGCTTATTCATGTGAAAGTTCACAATAAACTGCGAGAACGAACTCGGAAGTTATAACGACTTGTGTATTTTTGAATTATTTAAATTATGTAATTATGGAAATTACTAAATAAATAAAATATATGTATTGGTTTTGACCGCTAAGTGTTGTTTGATTATTGATGTGTGACTTACAATATACCGGGTTGTTTATGTGATTAATTATGGAGTCGTATTGGATTGTTTTCATTTTCAAAAGTGGATTTGATGCAAATTTATTTGCATAAATATTTGGAATGTCTCTAAAATTGTTTTTATGATTTTATAATTACAATAATTATTTTTAGGGTTTTATAAAAATTGAGAAATCAATATTTTACTAATTATTTATCTTTAAATGATTTTCTGATCACTTTTATTTGTAAAATCCATATTTAATTCTAAAATTCTTCAAAAATTATGAAACTCATATTTATTTAAGTTTGGAATATTTTGAGAATTTTAAAATTATTTTGGAAATTTTCGGGATTAATTTTACCCGCGCGTTGTTTCATTTATTTGTTAAAAGCGAGTATAAACAGCCTTTCAAAAATTATTTTAAAATTACGAAATTTATGGTTCGATAAACTTTGGGATATTTGTAACCTTTTAAGGCAATTTCGTAATTTTCTGAAGTTATTTTACGTGCACCTCGGTCCGTTAAATTTGAATTTCGAAACAAACCGAGTCTCAGAATTCTCGTAATTATCCAATAGTATGCGTTTGAATAACAGGAATTGTACTATTTGTACTATCAGTTGTACTGTATTGCTTAGTTCGGCTGAGAAATAAATAAAAAAAAATAAAAACAAAAACAAAAACAACAAACACACAGACACAAAAACACCCCCTGTACTCCTTTCTCCCCATTTTTCTCTCGGCTCCATCTCCCGGTTCTATATCTCCCTGCAAAATCTCTCTCTTTCTCGATTATATATGCATACATATATGCAGCCCCCTCGATTGTGTCTCCCCTCGCCTCATTCTTCCCTGTCTTTTTCTTTCTTGCAACTGTGTTCCCCTATTTTTGGTCTTACCGCCGCGGTTCTAATTCCGGCAGTCTCCGGTAATTGCTCCGGTCCAGTCTCTGCGTGTTAATATATATAAACATATATATACGTTTATATGTGTATGTCAGGATGTGGGTTGGTGTGGTTGCCTGTGGGCGTCTTTTCTTTCCTTTCCGATTGTTCTTTGGCTTTTCTTCCAGCTGGCTGTTGTGGTTTCCGTTTACCCGCGTGTGGTACACGCGCGTGCGTGTGTTGCATGTGGTATCTGATATTTTATGATGTATTCTGAATTTCTGTAGTATTTATTCGAATAATTTCTGGAAAAATCCGAATGAGTTATGTTGTATTATTCAGATTGTTTTAGGAATAAATCGAATGAATTTTATGATTATACGGGGTTTGTGATTATCGAAATATTAGTAATTTCTTATCGGTGAAATGCGTATGGAAACCCGAAACTTATCGGGTACCGACAAATTTTGCCGCCGTCGACGGTGAACTTCGGTGAGTCGACGGTGGACCGTGATGAATTATTCTGAGTCCTAATATTTTAAAATAAATAAATTAGTTAGTGAAATATCTTTGAACGAGAATTTGATTTTACATTAAAGTCGAGTACGTAATTTAGTACGTAATTTAGTTGACAAATTGTGATTGGATTGATTGTTGGGTTGAGCTGGTAATTGAATTTGCGAGTTGTGATTGGTTGTCGTGTTTTAAATTGGATTGTTGTTGTTGAATTGACGTCGATTAATGTTTCGACGGGTAGTCCGATAAACGAAGGAGATGCTGCCCGATTTTCGGAAACTGAATTACGTAAATACGGAAGCGTATCCGAGGATTATCGGAACGTCCAGCAAGTATAAGTAAATAAATATATATTTATTTTATACAGAACCTGATTGTATGTTGAGCTGTATGTTTTATCCAAAATGCAATAACCCTCATTTCGTAAAATGACGAATATACGTATTTTGTAAAAACGAACACTGGATCGATTTCGAGAATATGAACCCTAATCGTTGTCTGTGTTATTCTAATATGAATGATTACGAGTCGGTTTTGTATATTGTTGGGTGAGAATTAGTATCGAGGATATGTCAAGCAAACTTGGACGTCTAATATAGGGAATTTTGAGCCTGTAGGTTCTAGTCGGGAAAACCGAAAGTGGACATTGGAATAAAGATGACCTAGTAGTCATTCGATGAGCTCAGCAGAGTTTCAACAGAAAAACCTGAGTGTCGAAATCGAATCTAATATGGACTAGTGGTTGGACGATAAAGCCTGAGAAACAGAGTTGGCTCAGAGTCGGTCAATAATGGTTGTAAAGCCCTGTAAGGCAAGTATTTCTAAACTTTTCTCCAAAATACATCACAAATATTTTCGAACTGTTTTATAACATGTCGTTATTATGCAAAATAACTCATGTTTTATATTACAAGTGCTTTAGACTATTTACCCTTGAACCCTGATTTTTCTTGATCTTGAGCCGTAAGCCTTATTCTTTGTAAACCATCATTTGTTGATCCTCAAGATACCAAATCACACCAATATGATACTACTCCCCAAATGTATAACTACCAAACACCAAACACTGGAAGAAAATTGTTTGAAAACACAAAAACTTTTATACTCCAGCCATTCTTTATAACATCAAAGAACTATACCTCGAAAAATTACTATTTGTCTAATACCTGATTCTTTCACAGATTAAAAGCTGTTTCTTTTACATACCCTGATATACCCTTGTGATATCCATGAGTTTCCTTACATTTTATTCCAAATGTTTAATCATCATTGATTATGATCATGTGTTAGCGAATTATATTGTTTATCATATTGAACTGCTTTAGGATTGGATAGTTTTTATATATGTGGACCAGATTCGTGGTCAGACCATACCAATGGTCAAGTTAGGCCAATGTGTGCCTTGGATCCAGTAATTAGAGCAGTGTTGTGTGCTTTGCTTGGGGTTAGTGCGTGACTGATCAGCAGCCTAACCTTGGTTTTTAAAACTTAAAATGAATATCCAATTCTAATGATTAGTTAAAAAGAAACTGGATTCCTTTGAATCATCACATTTGATCATTGTTTAACCTCAGTTATCGTTATCATGACTTGCTGAGCTAGTTAGCTCACCCTTGCGATTCTTTTATATATTTTACAGTTGAAAAGAATATGGATGATAGTGAAGTTCCTCAGTCCAAAGTGCGGGCTAAGGTTCCAGTCGAGTTGGATCGAGCTAGCAGAAGTTTCAGGCGGTAAAGAGATAGTCAGATTATAAGAATGATTTTATTATCAATTGTCAGTTAAATTAGTTGGGATTTGGTACGATGTAATAAATTAAGGTTGTGGCTTGTTTTCATACTTTAACCTGTTGCGATCCGTGGTTTTGTGAAGTAGGGTCATTATAAATAATATTTCTTATACAGGTTGATATAGTGTTGTGGACTCCAAACTTCTGACCCGGGTTTGGAGGGCGCCACAGAAGTGATTGCAAGACCAAGTCTTGGCTCAGCTCCCCATCCATGGTAAAACCAAGTTGTCCAAGACGTTCAATCAAATTGATCATCTTAAGTACATGGTCATTCACAGATGATCCCTCAGACATCCTACAACCAAACAGCTCATTCGATATCTCATATCGAGCTGTCCTCCCTGCCACATCATACAACTCTTTTAGATGCATAAGGATAGTGTGAGCATCCATATGCTCATGTTGCTTCTGTAGCTCAATGTTCATGGAAGCTAGCATGATGCATTAAGCAACATTTGCATCATCTATCCACTTACGATACACAACATGTTCATCATTATGTGCATCGCTAGCAGGTTCAGTAGGCTTAGGTGAGTCAAACACATATTCCAGCTTCTCAACCCTGAGAACAATTCTCAAGTTTCGAAGCCTGTCAGCAAAATTAGGACCAGTCAACTTGTGAGCATCTAGTATACTCCAGAGTGATAGTGCAGAAGACATAACGAATATAGTATATCTGTAAATGATGAACACATAACAACACTTAGCAAATATTCAATTTCATTTCAAAATACTATATGAATCGGGTCTTTATTCATAAGTGGCTCCCACTAGTTTATCTAATTTATACAACCCCTAAGTGAAAATTAAGCATTCATAATGCTAGTGGGAATAGGGATCCTACATTCTATCACACAACCTCGGCTATAGCACGAAACATCATGTGATGTTCAATAGGCAGACAACTCTTGTCAATTAAATCTTATGTTATTCCCTAATAAAACTTTAGCCTCTTGAATAATTGAGTCACGGCTGTAGCATGACAAACTCAATATTCTAAGTCAAGTCTAACCCAACATTTCGTACAATTGAATCAGTCTCCAACGGCCCACGACTGTAGCACGTAACGACCTTTAGATTCTAATTCAATGTACACATCTCTATGTAATAGACAAGTATTTCTTATTTCGAAATCAAAGCCCTCGGCTCTAGCACGAAACGATAATGATTTAAAAATAAGAACCACTTTCTACCATGTTGGAAGGCTATGACCGACACAAGGCCGTTGTGTCATTGGCAAATTACCACTTGATATTATTTAATTTTAGAGAGATTATATTATGTTACAATCATAATCATATTCTAAAGAGATTCTTCCTTTTAAATTAAATATTTCAAATCAATAATCGATAATCAGATGATTCCCAGATCGGGGGGGAGCATTGTCAAGAGGTGTCACTTAATACCCCTTTCTTACAGATAGGAATCTGCTTTTGACAGAATCATCCTTTCTCTCAATATTGAAAATTCATATTTAATTACGTGTTTCATAAACACAAGAATCTCATGATTGTATTCATAATATTATTGTTAAGGCAAGAAACGATTCCTATTCTAGATTTTCTAGAGCACGCCTTATATTGATTTAAGTTCACCTAAATCTATCATCGCATGGTAAACATAGGCATATATCTCATATATAAAATTAAATAAACAAGTAAATATAAAGTGCAATAAAGTAAATGTGTTTGGTTATGGCCCCATCATATGTGATCTTTATCAAGCTCATGATAAAGATCAAGGTCAATCTAATATGGTGATGGAAATAAATACAACTACTTAATACATAAGTCTTCTTCTTTGTTTAGACTTCTTGTATGCCTCGTCTTCTTCTTTGTATCACCTCCATTGGATAGCCTTCTTGAGTCTTCAATTACATTACATGATTGAAAGTAAAACTAATCTAATGAACTTACAAGAATAACTCGAGTTACGTTCGAGATTTATAATTACAAAGATTGACGACATGCAAGTCGTATTTAAAACCAAAACCAAAACCAAAACCATTACACTAAGGTCGAAAGGTCATAACCATCCACCATGCTCATACAGCACATAAAAGCATGTTAAAACACATAATCTGATCTTAACATATCATATTATCCATGATCTAATCATAAAAAAATGACAAAAATCAGAAAAAATCAGAATCAAATCAGAAAAACAAGAATCACTGTTTACGGGTAGTGAACGATGTCAAACGCCTTACAGACGAGTCGTTGATAGCTTTAGCTATCAGTTTTGTTCAGACGCTCGTTTACCTATAGATTAGGGTATTCGTTTGCATAAATCGGACACCAGACCCATATTTCAGCAAATCTGCAGCAGCCAATTCAGAATCCGTATCTAATATGATTCTCATAATTAGAACAAATATAAATCATGTATATATCAGTATATATACATATTATATAATCATCTTATGATTATACAACTCACATGAATATCATATATATTCAAAACCATACATATATAAGCATATTATATCAATATCAAATCATGACGAATCACGTACATGCTCATATATCGAAAACAGTTAAACACATAAACGAATTAAAAACTTTTTGCAAGTAGCTCTGATGCCATTGAAGGGTTTTTTAGCACATAAATGCAACAAAAATATAAATTTAAATCTTAAAAAAACCGAAACCATCCGCAAGATCCATGCGAAAAATAATATTTAATTCGTAGTTCAGTATGTTTACCTTAAGAAGCTTTACGTTAATGGAAAGATGGAGGTCTTTAATAGCGATCCAAGACCGATGAACGGAGATCCCTAGCAGCTGTTCCTCAAGTATGAAGCACTCCACCGGTATCCACCAAGAGTACAATGTGATGGAGGATGAAGAGGTTGAGAGAATTAGTTGCCTCCCTCTTGTTCTACTTTAGAATTAGGGTTAATTATTTTGGGTTGAGGCAAATTGGGTTTATAATATTATATTTATAGGCAAAATTTTCAGCTGAAATTTTTTCATAAAATATTATTATTATTAACCCTTTAATTGATTATTCTTATTAACCAATTAACTAATAATTAAAACACCTTTTAATTATTAATCCCTTTTCTAAACACTTTAGAAAAATAATTCTCTCACCTGATTTAATTACCAAAATTAAATTCTTAATTAATAATATTAAGAATTAATTAAATCTCATTTAATCAATTATTAAATCTGCCAATTAATTATTTATTTCACAAATAAATAATTACCAGCCATTATTAATTAATCCCTCTACCATTAAATCATTCTCTTTTATGGTGTCACCCTATAGGTTCAATATTAAGCCAGTAGTAGAAATAAATAATAATAAAACTATTTTATCATTATTTATATAAATTCTCTAATACATTAAATATGATTAATTAATAAATTAATCATATTTATTCTACATCGTGAGGGATACTTCTCAGCATATCGCGACTATCCGGATAATACGAATTCACTTCTTAGAATACCAAGAACCTATTCAGTGAGTAGTTACCGTACAATCAATTCCTTCTACCCTGCAATGCCATGAATAATACAAGGCATGGAACTTGTGTCAAACCTATCTTATTTAATCATTTGCTTTCCCATTCACTATGATTTGTTCTATTTAATGTAAATTAGAAACTCCTTTCTAATTTCATTCACTCTGGCCAGAGATCCTTGAACTAGCATAAGTGGATCAGCATTGAACATTCTCTTCCTTCACTGGAAGGGGTAGATCCTTTATTGATCATACACTATCTTCGTGTATAAATTCCTATACCCAGTAGAGCCCTTATAATTGTCCCTGGAGACTAAGAACTAAACCAAAGCATAGTTCAGTGTACACAAGATGACTATGATGACCTCAAGTCTAAGGATACTTGTACAACTATCACTATGTGAACAACTGCTGACACGTGAGTGAACTCCATCAGTTGTTCAGCTGTGTGAGTCATGTTCAGTGAACTTATTCTATAATAAGCACCTACATACTAGCTATAGTGTCACCACACAAATGTCTATAAGAACAGACATCCTTCATAATGAAGCAAGCATAGTATGTACCGATCTTTGCGGATTACTAATTACCAGTTAGTAATCCTACGACCAGGAAATATTTAAGTTTAGAGTTATCATCTTTTAGGTCTCATTATTATGATCTCATCATAATCCATAAAAGCTTTACTCTAAACTATGGTATATCTTATTTAAACACTTAAATAGATAAAGCCCGTAATAAAACCAAAACAAGTCTTTTATTAATATCAATGAAATCAAAACAAATTATATAAAAGTTATTCCTAAATCATCATACATGATTAGACTTAGGACACATCTCTTTCACCTTCTACATCTACAAACCTTCAAAACCAAAATCTTCAAGCTCAAGTTTCATACCTTCAAACATCAAATGCTTCTAAATAAACTCAAGTCTCCCAGCTAACCTCCCTTGTGCAAAGTCAACAACAGGACATCAAGTCCCTAATAGACTCCCAAAAATACTTACAAATGCAGACCTCAGTGTTATTGGGAGCTATTATGGGTGCTTTAAAAATACCACTTCAGGAAACTCCCCAACAAATGAGGACCCAAATCCCCCAACCTTCTACTATTGTGCCTTTTATTAAGACTAAGGGGGAGATGGAGTCTAAGCTAAAATAATCCAACTAAGTTTCAAGTCAAAATAAAGATCATGTTGGTTTGGAAAGAATCAAGATGGAAGCTGAAGGACCCTGTTTTGACAAGGAATTTGATGAACTCCTAGATGCCCTAAAATTCTCTTTAAACTTCAACCACTTTACATACTAGAAGGCTATGGATAGGAACATCAATTTCCTGAGGGTGGTGTTGGTGACCAAGAAAGGACTCAAGGAAAAGAGAATAATTTCTAATGTGAATGATTCAGGGGTAGACAAATGTATACATGTGTCTATTTTTTTTCTACAATCAAGAAGAGCATCTGAACTGGATATTTTTATCAACAAGGTGAACAGGGTAATTTCATAGGACACTCTTTTGCTTACAGAGCTCAACAAAGGAAAAATAGGTACATTTCCAGAAACCTACCTACAGCCACACAAGGAAGTGGCCTACATATGTCCAAATACCAAAAGGTGCAAACATTTTTAAATTCCCAAGCACTGTGTCATGGGGAACTGAAGGCTGATCATGACATTGGAGACATACTCGAAGACAAAGAACATAACGACATTTGAAGATGAGAAAATGATCAAAATTATGTCTAAATACTTGAAAAATGCTGAAGCCATATTGCCAAGGACTCATATTAATACAAAAGATGTTTTCGATGATGATGAGCAGAAGAAAGATGAGCATAAATCTTCTAGCTCAAATCCGAGTTATTCTAGCAAAGCAACTGGCAGTAAGGAGGATGACAAAATGAAGGAAAATAGGGTGAAGAAAGGGAAGGATGAAGGAAAAAAGAAAAAACGGGACGGGGAAGACAAGAAGAGGACTCAGAAAATTCCAGAAACCCAAACATCACAAACTATATCGACCCAAACACAAAAAGCTATCCAAATAAAATCTCAATCAATCCAAACCCATAAACCTAAGTACTTGTACAAGCCAACTGCACACTCTTTACTCAAAATCCCTATCACAGCTAGCCAAGTCTCTCTAGATAAAATATCTAAACCACCTTCATTCAAATCTCCAACTAGAACTCACTTCAAGACTGCAAGAAGAAAACCAAGAAAAATTTAAGCTGAAGCTGGTGCTCCTCGGAATTGCTTCAATCAAGATAAATTTCTACTAATTTCTGAAAGCATATCAGATGATGATTATCATAAACAGTTAGCTTGGGTGATAGTCAAAGTCTGTGTTGTTACTTTAGGAGAAGTCAGGATCTACTACAAAGATGACACCTTCATTTTGGTGAATATAAAAGTTATTGAGAAATTTTCAACTGCAGAATTGGAAAGAGTGATTAGTTTGATAAATGCAAGGGATTTCTTTACAAGAATGAGAAAGATTGAGCTGGTTAAGAGATTGAGACTAAGAGATATAAAGCAGGCAATGGAAAGGGCTATAAGGGAGGAGAATGAAAGAAAATATGCTAAGATGATTGAAATGTTTGAGCAAAGATCAAATGAACTGAAGGCAAGGGGGTTGAGCAGGGTATCTAAAGATGGAAATTTTTTGAATATTAAGACAAATATATTTTTAAGATACAAGAATTCACAGTTTAAGGAGATGGCTGGCCCTTTGGTGACCTTTGCAGACAACAACAAGGGATTCACAATGGGATAAGGTAATTTGATTTATGGTAATATTATCATTCAAGATGTAGCACTGGTTGGAGGACTTGAAGTTAATCTTCTAAGTGTCAGTTAATTCACAAATAGAGGTTTTAAAGTGAACTTTGACAGAGAAGATTGTTCAATTACAAATTGAAAGACTGGTGATATTGCTCTCAAAAGTGTAGGGAAAGGAAGCCTATTTGTTACATACATGAACTCAGCAAACAAGTACAAAGTGTGTTGCTTCTGCACCAAGACATGAAGTGAACACTGCTAGTTGTGGCACAAAAAACTCTTTCACTTGAATTTTAAGGAAATAAATACCCTAGTAAGAAGCGAGTTAGTGAAAGACATGCATGCACTGGACTTTGTTCAAGATGGAGTCTGTGATGCTTGTCAAAAAGGAAAGATGAAAAGATCAAGTTATAAAAGCAAAACTGTGAATTCTTTCAATGCTACTCTAGAGCTTATCCACATGGATTTGTTTGGTCCTGTAAATGTCATGTTGTCCATTCCTAAGAAAAGATATGCAGGAAATGGTGGATTACTACTCAAGGTACACTTTGGTGGAATTTATGTATTCTAAAGATGATACTCCACTCATTATCATTGGACACATAAAGAAGATTGAGAATCAGGTTGAAGAGCACAACTCAGTAAAAAGATTGAGTAGTGATAATGGAACTGAATTCAGAAATTTATGACTTCTGTAAAGATAAGGGGATCACTCAAGAGTTCTCAGCTCCAAGAACACCTCAACAGAATGGTGTGGTTGAAAGAAAGAACAGAGCTCTAGTTGAAGCTGCAAGAACAATGTTGCAGGATATCAAGTTGCCAACAAGCTTTTGGGAAGAATCTGTTAACACAACATGTTGTATTCAGAACAGATACTTGATAATCAAAAGCATTTGCAAGTCACCCCACTCAATCATGTCTAGAAAGAAGCCTAAAGTTAAACATCTTCATGTGTTTGGAAGTAAATGCTTTATGCTAAAAGACAACACATAATATGTTGGTAAATTTGACTCAAAAGTATTTGAAGATATCTTTCTTGGTTACTCATTGGAAAGGACTGCTTACAGGGTCTATGTGATAGAGCAAAAAAAAATAACGGAGAGCACAAATGTGACTTTTGATGATAACAAGTACCCTGGTTTAGACTGCATTGATGAAAGTGAAGCTGAAGCTTTGAATTTCGAAAATCTCAACCTTGACAGTGATTCTCAAGATGATGATGGAGAGAATGTAGAAAATGAAGGACAACAAGTAGTGAACTAGTAATTTCTGTGAATGAAGATCCACCTCAAAACAGAAACTTAACTGAATTTGATAGCATAAACTCAGGGGGAGAAAGAGGTGATAGTTTTCCAAGTCATGCCAATGATGAAGAAAATGAGGACATTTTAAGTCACCAAAATCATCACATCAGAAAATGTATAGGAGTCACACTAGAAATATTATCATTGGTTATCCCTGTGCTGGTATGAGAACTAGACGTGCCACTGCAAATGAATGTCTACATGCTTATTTTCTATCTCAAATTGAGTCTAAGGAAACTGAGGAAGCCTTGCTTGATCCTGACTGGATAACTGCAATATAAGAAGAATTGAATCAATTTGATAGAAATAAAGTTTGGGAGTTGGTTCCTGCACCAAGAAATAGAAGCATCACTAGAACAAAGTGGGTGTACAGAAACAAGATAAATGAAAATGGTGTTATTACTAGAAACAAGGCAAGGTTGGTTACTAAAGGCTAGTCACAAGAAGAAAAAATTGATTATGATGAAACTGTTGCTCCAGTTGCAGGACTTGAAGCAATAAGAATCTTCCTTGCATTTGATGCACGCTAAAGCTTTAAAGTGTATTGAATGGATGTGAAGAGTGCATTCCTTAATGGTGAAGTGGAAGAAAAAGTCTATGTGCAACAGCCTCCTAACTTTGAAGATCATGAATTTCTAGATTTTGTTTACAGACTTCTAAAGGCTCTCTATGAATTGAAACAAGCACCAAGAGTATGGTATGACACTTTATCAGAATTCTTGATCAGGTACGGTTTCACTAGAGGAACAATTGATAAACTCTTTTCTTCAAACAATATGGTAATGATATTATCCTAGTTCAAATTTAAGTGAATGATATCATTTTTTGTTCTACTAATGAGAAGCTTTTTCAAAGATTCTCAAAACTCATGCAAAGTGAATATGAGATGAGCATGATGGGCGAATTAAGTTATTTTCTTGGTCTACAAGTTAGCCAAAGAAATGATGGAATCTTTATCAGTCAAATTATGTATGTCAAAGATCTTCTGAAGAAATTTGAAATGGTGGATTGCTCACCTACATTAAATTATATGTCTACAGCTACTAAGTTGGATGAAGATAAGAAAGGAAAAAGTGTAGACATCACAAGTTATAGAGGTGATTGAATCTATACTTTATTTGATTGCAAGTAAACCAAATGTCATGTATACTGCATATTTGTGTGCAAGATTTTAAGCTAATCCAAAAGAATCACACTTATGAATGTTAAAAAGAATTTTCAAATATTTAAAGGGCACTACTGAAGTTGAATACATAGTTTCTGAAAGTTGGTCTACAAGCTCCATGTGATTTCTCGATATAATTTTTACCGTTTATAATTCTCTTATCGTGAAGTAACATCTCTACACTATAAATACCCAAACATCTCAACATAACCCCTCTTTACTCTTTTGAGATCTACTTTAACCAAATTACATCGATTTATCTCAATCTCACAAGCTTTTCTCTTCTTAAAAACTTACCCACTCAATTGCTTCAAACTTTCAAATGGCATCCAACACCAACATTGAAAGAGCTGCCTTCCCAAGGAGGGAACCAACTTCCTGGATTTTATTGACCCAACACAAGCACTTGATAATTTCAAGTCTTTTATGAAATTCATATTTTATTCTTACCTTGAAAGAGCTCTTACTGCAAATCCAACTATGTAATTGGATATTTTGAATGTATTCTGTAATAGTGCTATTCTCACCACCACTGTGGATGAAGATCAAACTGTGAAGATGGTGGTGTCATGCACATAATTAAGGACAAAGTTGTGGAATTCAATACTCATAATTTGAACAGTACTCTAGGAATAATCATAGAGAACCAGGTTGCAGCTCATACCTCTCAAGAAATTGGAGACTTCATGGATTTCATTCACTATGCAGACACGTTCGATCTAGCAAGGCTCAACAAGAAGCACCTGAGGAGAGAGTGGTCCTTTGTTTTTTATACTGTCAGAAGGGCTGTCACCTGCAAGAAGACTGGGTTTGATAATATTTCCAGTGTAGTTCAAAAACCGGTCATCTCAATGGCTTATGACAAACATCTTGATGTTGGAAGCCTCATTTTGAGTGAGATGAGGACCAGGCTTACAATGCCCTTGGAGCATAGGTAAGGAAATCTTTTTCCCTAGATTTATAATGTACGTCTTAGATCATAAAGTTAATGACATTCATTTAACTGAGCGTATAGATAAAGTCAAATAGGCATTTCTAAATCAGTGTCCAGAGTTCTATTTAGACAACTAAACAAGAAAAACCAAGTAGGAGTAAGTCCAAGTATCACAAACTTCATGTTATGGAAATTTAGAACTTACCCCTACCCTATGCCTGACATGAGAAGCCTTGCAAATACTAGTATAGCTATGACTCCCGGTCATATAGCACCACAAACACATGACAACCTATAGGGGCCTTTCACAGCTAAAACCATTTTTCAAAACCCTTAGATGCTAGTAAACCAACTGCTTCATCCTCTTAAAAGGATGAAGTTAGTAAAAAAAAGAGAAAAAACATAAAACTAAGTGTGATTAATGAGAGTGTTGAGCAAACAAATTAGAGTGAGGGTCACCTGGTCAAGAAATCAAGGAAGAAGAAGATATAGTTGACCACTCAATTGACCATTTCTGCATCTTCTTAAAAAGATACAGATTAAAATAAGGGATCAAAACAGACTCTAGTGGCATCTTCTCAACAAGGTGTCACTATTGAACAAAGCATTCTTCTAAATGCATCTTTAATAGAGTCTGCACCCCTTCTTGAGCACTCTCAAGAAGGTGAAAGAACTCAAGTGGATGGAACACACTTTGATGGAACATCTATTAAAACTCCATTTTCTACTAAGGGGAATTGCCAACACTCACTTCTAAAACTACTAATCAAATATATAAAATTTCTTTTTCATTTAATGAAGGGCTTGAATCTATTTCTTACGCCATGCCAAAATCAAGTGACACAGTTCTTGAAACTGTGATCACCACTCAGAACCCATATTTGGATGGTGAGAGGCTACATGTTGAGGTAGACCTTGATGACACCATCACAAATACATGGGTTTCATCATTTTTTACCTAAGACCCTGTGACAACCACTGCACCTTCATGTGCACATGAGCCTTCATAAGCCTTAAGGTTTGAGGGTAGTACTCTTGAGGGAGAGCTACTCAAATCATCTCCAATTCAATTGGAGGTTCCCCTAGAAGGGATAACTCCCCTCAAAATCCTAGCTGATATGCCTTGAAAATTGAAGCTAGGAGTTCAATTGCCAATGATCCATCCACCGGGGAGGCAAGAAATCACGCACATTCAGAGACCAGTTCTTTGCAAGAAGAACAAGGGTTTGAGGCCATGGTACATGACAATAACCTGGATAAATCCCCCTCTAATTCAAATGGAGGTTCACTCTCAAGGTGAACAACAAACTGTCACAACCACAGTTCAAACTATGAGTCCAACCGTGACCTCAGTCACAGGTGTTCCCATCACCCCAAACACTACAACTCAAAACACTGATCTTCCATCTACCTCCACACAACCACCTCCAATCCTTCTAGCTCAGTGGCCTTAAGAGACCCAAGCTCAACCAACTACAGTTGCTAACATGATTGTGGACCAGCTAGAGGGTCTCCCCAATATTGCTCAACACCTATTAACCTCTGGCATGTCCAATCAAGATTATCAAGCTATTTTCCTAGTTCATAAAGAAGATGTTGAATAAAAGCAATATAAAATTTTGGATGAAGCTAAGTAGGATGGGAATGTTGATGCATGGTTATCATAATCTTTCATAATAGACATGGAGAAAGCTCTATCTAGTTTTAGAGAGGAGTATATCACCATTTTGGGTAGCAATGTGAAGGTGTTTACTCTATAAGAGGTGTATGATACCATCACAGATGTTTATAAAGCACAACTCAATGCATTACATCATATTGGGAGAGCACTGGAGAAAACACTGAATGGTCATCAAGAAAAGATAAAAGAAATGGCGAGAATGAAAATTGATGAGCTCCAACCACAACAGCTGGAAATCAAATAAAAAGTCAATAAATTTTCAGACAAATTAGCATCTCTCTCTCACAAGTGTAGAAACCAGAATCAAACAACTAACGGAATATAATCTGGTTTTGCCAACTGTTCTGCAAAATCAATTTTCTCAGAATAATGACACAAAGGTCAAACTGGATCAACTTTAAAAGGCTAGATATGAACCTTCATCATTAATGGCTGAAGAAATTAGGAGAGTGGTTCAGGGAAACTTTGATGGTGGAGTCTCTACAAGTACAACTTCTCCTTCAACTCCATAAATTCAATCTCTTCAAACCTAAGTGGCTGAACTTCAATTATTCAATTCAGCTTTGGTCTCTTAAGTCAATCTTCTCACTGTACAAGTTCAAAGCCTGTAAAATAACATCAAGTCATTGATAGACTCCCTGAATTATTTCAAAATACAGAC